>NC_083354.1:39661124-39972160 GCF_030254825.1 Meriones unguiculatus
CATCATAACTCAGGATAGGACGATTGTGGCCACATAGCTCAAATAAAAGACAAAATAAAGGAAGAGATAATCAATTCCTACAGCATGTGATGCTTTATATGAAGTATAAGCTGGCCCTGAGCACTTCAGAGGAATATCAACACATGAGCATAGCACAGCCTGCATCTGCTGGGTCACGTGTAGTCACGAAGTCTAGATTAAGGTCACTGACCTTGATGAGAGTAGAGTACCCACCAGTGAGGTACTGAGAGACAGACAGATCCACAGAACATAGACACAGAGAGCAAAGAGGTTCTGGGAGATAGCTGTGTCCTTCAGCTTTTAAGATGAATGATTTCTTGCTTCTCCCTCTTCAAGATGAAGATCCAAAGACTTGATGAGATTTTTCCAGCTTGCAGGACTGTCAAATCTCCCACAGCAGACAGCATGGCAAGTGTCAGGGACTGATTGGTTTCCCTTTCTTTGTATGGATTCCTCTGCAACAGCCCAGACTAGCCAGTTTCCTACGGAAGCCGCGATAGAGCAGACTCAGGCGCCAGCTCTGGGTTCCCTTCTCTCCCGGACAGTCTGTCTTCTCCCCATGCTCCCTGTGGCTGGGTAAGTTCAGAGGCCTGCCTTTCTCTGCCTTTCTATTATTTGAAATCAGCAGAGGGGAGTCCATTCTTGCAACCCCAGCTGACCTCATGCTGACAGTATCACTCAGGAGAGAGCTTTTAAAACCTGGGTCCTTTAACTGAATGCGTGGCTCACCTAATGTTTGGTAACAAACATTTGTGAGAACGAAAGGACGAAAAGTTCATCCAAAACCAAACGTGGAATGAATAGGAAGTGTTCTGGCCTCCCTCACCCATGCTGCCTGGCATTTCTTCACAGGGCTTTGAGTTCTGAACACGCGATGTGCGCCATTTGCATTGTATGCGCAGTCCATCACCTACCACTAGCGCACGCTCCTTGGTTTGCCTGGGAGCAGAGTCGAGGCTTCTGGAACAGTGCATTGCTTTACCAAGCCCACGCTGGTCTTGCTCTATAGAATTACAACAGCTTAGCTGTGGGAAACAAAGACCGAATGTCCTACCTCCGCTTCGAAGCCTGCGAGACGGAAGTGAATGAGTCCTTGGCTGGGATTGTGTCTAAGTTTGACTTTAAAATTGCTATTTGAGCCACTGGAGCGAGTTTCACACAGAAGCTATTCAATGAAGTTTGGCTTGGGGTTGGGATAGTATTTCCATCAATTTCTGAAATGGCCCTAAACACACTTTTACTATTCTGTACTATGTATTTATGTGAAGTTGTATTCTCAGCACTGACAATTATAAAATCAAAATATTGATCAACTCTGAAACCTGCTGAAATGTCGTGCATCCTGCAGAAAAACATTCAGCCTACATTTAATTCTTCATGTGGAAAGGAGCACATCCATACTGTTAACAACGGAATTTTGCTTTCATCCTTAATGAATGGTAAGAATGCATGTATACCAAAGGATTGCCCTTAAAATACATTTATTGAATGGGCGCAAAGTCCCAACCCCTCTCCAAGAAGCTACTTTCAGTAGGAACCTGCTGGGAGAGGAAAATCAGTTTTCTCCAATGGAGTGTCACGGGGTATGTCAAGCAAGTGCCGGGTGAGGTCCCGTGCGGATGACTAACTGGCCCAATGTTGTTGTTTGGTAGTGGTGGCGGTGATGGTGGTGGACTATGTGTGTATATGTTTTGTTTTAGTATTTTTTATCTTACTGATTTTTTTTGGTTTATTTGTCTGTTTTTATTTTCATTTTTTTTTTAATGTTACTTTTGCAGTTGTTCTACAAACAGTGAAAAAAAAAATTGGGTGGATACTAAGGTAGGAGAAATCCTGGAGGAATTGGAAGAGGGGAAAGAATATGATCAAAATGCTGTAGAATGTAACTTTTAAAAATACTTTTAATTTTTCTCCTTTTGGTATGTCATCTGTGAACACCTGACATGCACATCTGTTTCATAAACCTATGTAGTCCTATGTAGGGATTAAGCAAAACTTCCTGGGGAAGTTTTAAGTGTATTTTACAGACAAAATTTAGAGACCTGGATAAAGAAGGTTAAATAGGCACAATTCTGGAATTATCTGCTTTCAGCTAGAGAGTCCTGAGGGCTGCCGCCGCTTCCCAGTGTCTTTCCCAAGCGCACTGCCGCCCCAGGGAAAATTCCACTCCGGGGATTTATGTACAGGATTCGGGTCGGGCCAGTCTCTTGTGTCACACTTCCCCATCTGGTTCACACTCTTTCGTAACTGTACTCACCTGACATCAGCACATTTGTTCACACTCTTCGCTTTCTATTTTTCTCCCCAAGACAGCAACTTTTCTTTCCTGCTCACTCACCCCGAAAGACCTAGAAATTCTGAAAATAACCCACAGAAGTCCCTGCTCATTTTTTTCTTGTATTTAAATTGGTTTCCTTCCTTCTTTCTTCCTTCACTTTCCCTTCTGTCCTCCACTTCCCCTTACTTTCCTTAATTCCAGCAGCTCTTGAGCCCTTGGGGCTGTGCTCCTTTGGACTCCTTAATGCATTTGAAAACACTGAGAAACACTGAGAAAGCTCAGACAGCACCCATGGAAATTAAAAATAAGGGCTGGGCTTTCTGTACTTCACTTGCTTCTGGATTAGCCCATTTCCTCCCTACTGTCCAAGGGTATCATGTGATGCTCCTTGATTGTTTTGCTCTGATATTATAACAACTCATTTTCTTCCACCTTGCGACTTTCCACCAATTAGACAGACTTGTCAGCTGTGCCAAACTTAGTGATTTAAAATGGTTACCTTCAGTCAGGCACACAATCCTGTGCTCTGGCCTCTGCTGGGCCTCCCAGCTGGTCTGGCCAGGGTGGAGGAGTTTGTGTGTGTGTATGTGTGTGTGTGTGTAGGGTCAGTTTACAGATGGGCTGGGACCTAGCTGGTCAGAGTGGTCTGGCTTCTTTTGTGTACTTGCTCATTCTCTCATTCTTTGGCAGGACGGCCAGGCTTGCTCGGTACCCGTGGCCAAGGCAAGATATGCAGACTGAGAGAAATGCCTGGGTCACTGCAGCAGCTGTAGGCATAACTTTTTTGAGTACTTTACTGGGTTCTTATGTCTACCACCCTTCTAACTCTTACTCCATCCTTCCAACACACCAATATTAGGTAGGAGAGAAAAGGCTGGAGGGAAAAAGGGATGTAGACATCTTTATACTACTCTCTGATGATTAGAGGTGTTTCTTTCCTAAAGGCAAGTCTAATCTTCATTGGTAGATTATCTCCAAACAGCAATCCAGCAAACCAGTAATAGCAAAAATAGCAGCAGGGGGAGCAGCAGCTGCCATAGGCCCTATCTGTAGCCGGCAAAAATCATGCCCCTCCTAGAGCATGAGACAATCACAGTTAACAGCTGTGAACAATCTGAAGCAGCTCCATATACTACACCTGGGATTAAAATAAGAGCATAGTCACATAACATAACTGGGTTTTTAAGGAAACCAAAATTCTCACGGTAGGCAGCACCTCAGGACTGTAGGCATGGACTGGGGTCCACTTGCATTTTAGTGGAGAACTCAGGTCAGACAGGAAGGGGGAGGAGCACAGACTCCACCTCAGACTTTGAGAGTAGATTCCTGCCATTTTGTAGTGACCTACCTCAGGGACTAAAAGAGTGGCTGTGATGTGCATTCATCTTAAGCTTGGACTCTGCACACGAGCAAGCATCACATCATGCTTCATGGATTAATAACATTTCACATAAATCTTACTTCTCTGTACCCTCATTAAAATGCAAAATATGTGTGAAGGTGGCAAGTATGATCCAGGGTTGGTGAAAGTACAGATAGTAAGCATCTCCTTCTGTCATCGTCAGTGTTTTAATTAGCTTTAGGCCAGGGGTTCTCCTTTCTCTCTCTCCCTCTCTCAAACTTTACTGTGAAGTTTCAAGTAATGCTTTTAAGTTTAAAATTAAATCCATTTACTTATTTTGTCTGTGGGGTATGTATGTGTGCCAGCACACATGTGTCATGGAGTGCGTGTAGAGGTCAGATGACAACTTGAGAAAGCAGTTCTCTCATTTTATTGTGTGCGTCCCCCAGGGATCAGACTCAGCTGTCAGCCATGACAGCAAGCACCTTTACTTGCTGAGTCATCTCAGCAACTTCTAGCTTTTAAAACAGTTTTTGAGTTCATGAAATCTGCCAGTTCTATAAGCCCAAACGCATTTTGGTTTTGGTAATGTACTATCCTTGTGTGTTAAGCACATGTGTTTTTGATCCTAGGATATTAACTGGAACTTCAGCCTCCTGATTTCACTATAGGCATGATTATTGATCTTCACCATTTTTCTATGTAGTTTTTGAAGGACCTTTCAGAAACCCAGCTCCAGCTGGACAATAATGGCCCAAGAGAAGAGGGAAGGTCATTTCCCAGCAAGTATGGGGAGGGAGAAAGGGAGGAAGGAAGAGAGAGGGGGAAAAAAGGAGAGAAGAGAAAAGAAGGAAGGAAGGAATGAGGAAGAGTGATGAACTAGAGAGAAGAAGGGAGGAAAGAGGGGAAAGGGAATAAGAAAAAGAAAGGAGAGAAAGGTCTCAGAAACTATGGGGTTCAGCCAGCACTTAGAGAATAACCCATCTAAACATGCTTCTCTAAGCAACTAGAAAGATCTCTGATAATAATATAGAGAACAGGGTAAATTAGAGAATATTTCTCAGTGGGACTGTGACCTGCCCTAGGGAACAGGGGCTATGTCTAGACTTCGGCTTCCAGCATGCCTCTGCATCCCAGGACTTGAAGTCCACCAGCCCACTGCCCCCTGAAAGACCCCTTTCCACACCAGCTCTGTTCCAGGGTTGCTGGTGGAGCCACTGAAGCCTTTCTCAGAGACATGGAGTTGAGGGGGTCTAATTTTCCACTGGTAAAATATCACAGTAAATGAAAGAAAAAAGATAAATAAAATAAAAGGGGAAAGGAAAGGAAAGATGACCATTCCTAGATATGGTAGAGGAGACCATAGGGGAGGCAGGCACCTCTGGGAGAGCCCAGAGTGGACTTGACCAGACTGAGCTGTGCCTTGTGAAGAGAAGGGGAAAGGAAGGAAGAGGGGAGAGAGGGGAATCAGATGCAGCAGCAAGGAGGCCCAAAGGTACAAAGAGGAGATAAACAATATGGTTGGATTATATAGGGAAGAGCAGCCCAGATCCCTGGGCTGGAGAGTTCAGGATAGAGGGCAGGGTATGCAAGCCAGGGGGATCTAGTAACAGGAAGGGACTGAGGGGTACAGGGAGAACTTTTTGCCAGCATTCATTTTGATATGTTAAATAGGCACCTCAGCCATTTTTCCCAGGATTGAAACCTAACACACAGCCTTGGTAATACCTTCTCCTTTTCTTAACACAGACTTCAAAGCATGCAACTGCTAAGCTATGGCACCAGGACTAGTAGGTTCTGCAGAGGGTAAGAGCACTTCCTGCTTAAGCATGATCATGAGTTTGGATCCTCAGCACAGGAAATCAGAGCACGCCTGTAACCCTAGCACTGGACATAGAGGTGGACATGTAGAAGACAGTGAGATCTCTGCTGCTTTCAGTCTACCAGCATAGTAGGGAGTCCAGGTGAAGTATCTTGCCCACGTTGCTAACTATGGTTCTTCCCAACAGAGAGAATAGCTATTTGTGTTAATTAAGGAAGATCATAATACGGGACAGAGGAAACCCCAGCATTCTCTCACACAATGACGGAGATCCAGAAGACGAGATAAAGATGTTACCTGGAGATGGGGCCAGAGGGCAGTGGAAACTTGCCCTGAGGAGAGCCAATTAGCTTGTGTGATGTAGAAAGATGCATTGCAAAGGCAAAGGCTTTTTAGGTCATGCAAATTTAGGTTGATTGGAAGCAGAGGAAGGCCAGGCACCTGTTCTGCCCAGGACAGTAATCAGAATTCTGTCTCCTCACACCATGGAAACTTCCAGTGGGTCCTGGCTAAAGAAGAAGCCATGAATGGTGTTTGTATAATGTTGTGAACCTTCTGCAGCTGATTTGTAAGGGGGGAATTTGGGGCAAGCCTCCAAACCTCCGTGAATCCAATTACTATCTGTTAAACAGGAGTAATAAAAATAGAGTCCATAAATTAAGGCTTAGAGGGATGTAAAGAACCTAATTATGACACAGGAAATGGGAGACTGGGAACTCAGTGCAGCTATGTGTCTCAGATACCAAATACGTAGATTGAAGATGACGCCAAACATGCTGGCGCCAGCCTCTTGCAGTTAGGAGGCAGCAGTTGGCAGTGGGCAGCTCTTCTCCTTTTAAAGTAGGCATTTTTGATACCATATGTCATCAGGGTTCCAAGGAACTCTTAGACAGCCCAAAGTTTCTTGTTTTAAATGAGAAAAGCTGGCTTTTGGAGTTTGCCTGGTGGTCTTGGCAACAGTCAAGGGAACCCTTGTCAATCAATAGCCGTGAAACTACACTGTCACAGCACGGTGCGGGACAGATAGGACTGTCCTGTATATAACTTCAAGAGGAGCCTTCATTGCTGCTGCTTTGTGTGCACAAGGTTCGGACAGTGAGCTATTTTTCCCAAATCCTGCGGCAGTGCTTGCCAAAGCCAGACCTCAAGAGCTACTCCTCTCCTCCTTCACCACTCAGTTCACAATCCTCACGTCTTAGGATTAACACGACTGCTTGTTATATTTAAGCTTTCCATTTCATGGCAAGAAAATCAGATGGCTACTTAGGGAAAAAAAAAAACTCTTCAACTCAAAATTCTTAGACTAAAATTTAGTAAATAGCCTTATTAGGAAGAAAAAAATGACTTTAGGTCTTTCATTAGCTTATTTTCTTGTGTTAACCTTAAGATTGCTATTTATTGTGGTAAGCCATGTGAATAAAGCCGTTTCTAAGGCCATTTAGAAATGAGGATTTAGACTATTCTCTTAACCTTAAGATTTAGAGCATTCTCTTATTTATTTCTGTAAGTATTAAATTTTATTCCTACTGTGTCCATGGCACTAAAATTATGTAACATAGGATGATGATGATGGTGGTGCTGGTGATGATGGTGATGACAACAACAACCATCACTGAATTTCCATGCAGTATTTTTAAATTGCAGAATGCCCTTATGACACAGATTACCTTACATAGAAGTCTCAGAAATTAGCACACGATACAGCCTTGGTAGTTAAAGAAAGGGATGCACGGTTAATGCGAAGAAGCCCAGGAGTAAAATGCCCTGCCCCCACCAGAATGTCAACTTCAGAGTGTGTAGCACTGAGACTGCAACTCTAAGACTGTTGAGATGATTCGATGTGCAAGAGGACGTGGTGCTTAAGCATGAAGGCCAGGGTTCAGTCTTTAGCACCCACGTTAAAGAGTCTGAACAACTGTGCGTCTAGCCCCAGTGCTGAGTTTGAGGGCTGACTGAGACAGGAAGATCACTTTGTTCACTGGCCACCAGCATAGTGCAAAGAACACAAGCTTCTAGCTCAGTGGAAAACCCTGTCACAAAGAAACATGGCAGAAAGCTGGAGAGTGTCCAATGTCCTCCTGATGTTCTCTGCATGTGTACATAAGCATAACCTTTCCCTAACACACACACACACACACACACACACACACACACACACACACCTATGTCAACTTCAGTTGCTTTATATAGCTATGAATGAACATAAAGAAAGCTGGAGGGAGTGGAAAACACCAAGCCCAAAGAGAAAATATATTTATCCTTTTCTTTTGAGGAGCCAGACTTACAGTTAGGTTCTGAGGCTTGAAAGTATGAAAAAGAGCATATGTGTGGGACTGGAGAGGTGGCTCGGCAGTTAAGAGCATTTGGTACTTCAGCAAAGGACTTGGGTTTGGATCCTAGCACTCACGTGGCAACTCACAACCGTCTGCGACTTTAGTTCTGGGAAATCTGACACTGTCTTCGGCATTCTGTGGGCTCTATACATCCGTGGAACAAGAGCACATCAGAGACCTCCAAGACCATTCTAATCCTATAGATTAAAAGGAACTGATTTGAGTTGAATACTGGGATGAGAAAGAGATGATGAACTCCAGATATACTAAACTTATAAAGGTCTCAGGATTTAAATGCTGAGTGATTGCATCTCTCCAAGAGAAAAAAAATTGTATTAAAGGTATAGACTTTGGTGGTATCTGCCTGCCTGTCCTAACTAAATTGGTGAAACATGTGGAAAGTCACATAGAGATTGTAGATTAAGAATAGTTGACTGCAGGCCTGAATGCACAGTGTAGGGAAAAACCTAGCATATCTAAGGCCCTATGCTTGTTCCAGAATCTTCAAGATTTTATAATAATTTATTTTGTACCAGGATGATCACCAAGATAGGACTGAGGCCAAAAATTAATATACAGGATTTATAAAAACAATATTTAACGAAATATGTAAGAAATAAGGAAGGTAGTGAATTGGCTTCAGGGCACACTGAGCTGGGGATTTTGCTGTCTGGGCAACTACTTTTATTCGATAGCTGAAAAATGACCCTGAATGTTGGAAGAGAAAAAAATTGTATTAAAGTTATAGACTTTGGTGGTATCTGCCTGCCTGTCCTAACTAAATTGGTGAAACATGTGGAAAGTCACATAGAGATTGTAGATTAAGAATAGTTGATAATGCTGGCTGGGAGAATTTGAATTTTAAGGATCAGATAGCAGGAGGAGATGTCCCCAGGAGTCAAAAGTAGTAACATCAGAAGGGCAGGGAACAAATATGAAGAGGATATTATCAGCGAAGAATGATGTATTGAGGGTTATCAGTTCCGAGACAGCAAGATGGATCAGTGTGTAAATTGCTTGCTTGGTGCATAAGCCTGATGACCTGAGTTTGATCACAGGACCTGAAAAAAAAAAAAAAAAAAAAAAAAGCAGGGTGTCAGGGCTTGCATCTGTAATCCCAGTATTTCCAAGGGGAAATGGGAGGTGGAGACACAACCATTGCCCAGAGGCTCTTGAGAAGGAAGTTTGGAATATTTAGATGAGGAGAAACGAGGAGAGAGGTTGTCTCGACAAAGTGAAATATGGATAGTTGTCCTATTACTTCCATGCTTGTTCTGTTGCATGTGAGTATTTGATAGCATGTACTCGTACACACTAATTAATAACAGTAATAATAGTTAATAATGATAATAATAAAACAATAGCAACGAGAAGAGGAGAAAGGATCAGCTTTTTACCTTCCGCAGAGAGGAATGTTTTGTGCTTGGTGGTTAGAACATGGCTGAGTGCTTAAGAAGAGGTTGTGTTGTTGTTTGTTTTTACCAGACATACTCCTTTCATGTTTTTATAATTGTAATTTTTGAAAGCAGTATATAATGCATTAGAGAAACTTGCATCTTTATTAGTAGAAACAAAAGAGGACAGAGAGAGTGACATGCTATTTGCACACGCTTGCACTATAAGGCAGTTCCTTAGGCAGTTTCTGTGTGTGCATATGTACGCATTCGTGTTCGTGTTTGTGCATATATGTGCTTGTACATGTGGACAGGCCAAAGATCGAGGTCATATGCCTTAGCCATGGCTTTCCAACTGATTTTAGAGCAAAATACATTAACCATCCCCGGAGCTCGCAGCCCTAGGACTTTTCTGGCTTCCCCTCCCAGCTCTAGGATTACAAGGACATTAGATAGACCCAGCTTTCTATTTTGGTGGTAGGGATGCAAACTCGGGTCCTAATTCTGCGCACAGAGCGCCTTACAAACTGTGGCTTCCTCTAGCTACCAAGTTGATGGGTTACTACATCTTCCTGGGTTACTACATCCAGCTATGCTGGTGAGGAATCAGAGGATGTCAAGGCACTAGACTGGCTCAGAGGAAGTGTGTTTCTTGAGTAAAATCTCAGACATTTTAGCAGTAAACTGGGAATCCAGTGTCAAGAAATCTTCCTGTGTCTGCCTCCCACCTTTTTATTCATCTCTTATTTTAATATGTCTGGGTGTTTTATCTGCACGTATGCGTGTGCGCTGTGTGCATGCAGTGTCTATGGAGGCCAGAAGAGGGCATCTGATTCCCGAGACTGGATTTAAACTCCACTGTAAGCCACCTGTGCTGGGGATCTTATGCCCTGTGCCATTTTTCCAGCCCCTCTGCCTCCATCTTGCTGTAAATTATTGAGATCATACATGGGTGGTACTGTGCCTGGCTTATAACTTTTGAAATCACAGTTTCTTAAATCCCAATTTCAAATCTGTTGGTAAATTGTACCTTCTGGAGATTTTTCCCCTGAGCATTTTAATTGATGTAGACATGGCCTACTCACAAGCCTCATGTCTCTTCCAGGGTGAGGGTCAGTCATCTTTAGAAGATTATTAAGCTCTTAAACTTTTATTGTTGAAGTTACTTTCATGTGTTCTTAAAATACTCCATATTATGTGAAGTATTTCAAAGATAGTCATATGAACCAAGTTCAAACAACAGTGCTGTACTCAAAGCTGTAACATATGCTGACACATATAGATAGCCTAAATAACCTAAAAATATCTTCTATTTTTAGGAAGAGTATCTAGGGGAAGTTTCTTTTGAAATTCCCTAAAATTGTTTTGAGCAGAAAGAAAAACCTGTGGGTTGGTTTTAGTTACACTGGCCTTAATAGGAGAGAGAGAGAGAGAGATACATGTATTTTTTTCTGGATCAACACGACTTTTATTTTAGGCAGGGAAAAGACTATTTAAAGCTGTCCTTATTCCCAACTTGTTTGACAAGAGGGTGAAGGCCAGCTCTGTCCTGAAGGATGTTATACTGCACACAGCATTTGAGGCATGCAAGCAGTTAACATGAGATTTCCCAACTTCTGCTTCTTATCTTGCTCCTTGTTGAACTTGGGACTTTGAAAGCCCAAGACTGCTCACTTTGTTTGCTTGCTTGTTTGCTTATTCAGACAGTGCCTTACAGGCTGGCCCATAGGGATTCACAAGCGTCTGGATCCCAAGTGAGGAAATGGGAGATGTGTTGCGCCATCTTGCCTAGCAAGCTTAGACATTTTGAAGTTCCATCTACGTCCAATGCCCATCCTGAGTTCCTTCTCCATAGTTGCAAACTTGCCCTGCATACATCCCATAGCTCTGAAGCAGTAGGACAGATTTACTCAGTTAGGGTAGATCAATTTCCAGCCCTCGGATTCAGTATGGTCATGGTCTCTGAAGAGAACTTCCAGGAAGCCAGGCTGCCACAGAAACATCAGGCTATTAAAGGTCTTCTTTGCCTTTTAACAGCCTCTGCTCTCCAGGGAACATCTTCCCATGAGTTTTTACAGCTCCTTGTCAGCACGTAGGAGTCACAAACCGTTGACTTTAATCTTACTGTGTGCACTAGGCTTTAGCTCATTACAAATGATTCTCACTGAGGCATTATTCATTAACAAACAAAGGCCCTGGGCTGCAGCCCAGAGGTAGAGGAACTGTGTAGGACATGCAAGTCCCTTCTATGACACAACAGCAAGAAATAGCTTAGCATGTGACCAGTGCTTCTATTATTTAATGTCATGAGTTATTTCTGCAGATCTAAAATCATAGTCATAAAATTTTTCAAACCAATTTTATCTCATGAGAAATAGAAATCAGACTAATCCTGTTCTTTCCAGCATCATTCTGGGGGCTTTACTGTTGTTTTGGGTTTGTTTTTCTTCTTAAAAAGCAGGTTCTTACTGTGCTAACCATGCTAGTTGTGAATTTTTCATTCCCCTGTGTCAGCTTCATGAAGAGTGGGATCATAGGGGGGAAGCACCATGCCTGTTTATCTAATCCCATTCTTTTAAAGTTATATTTATTTATTTAGTATGTCTATGAGAGTATGCGTGTGGTCACATGAACTTAAATATATATGCTGAGTAGAGTCTTGCGTGTGTGAAGGACAGAACACAACTTGTAGAAGTTTGTTTTTCCCTTCTATCATTTGAGTCCCAAGGATCAGACGCAGGTTGTCCTCCTTGGCAGCAAATTCCTTTGCTCACGGAGTCATCCACCTGGCCCTCTTATTTCTTTCACCTGAATATCAGGAAGGTCTATGGTGCCCTGGCATTGCCCCTGAGTGGGAGATACAGCACTGAGTGAGACAAAAATTTCTTCAGGCAGTATGTGGTCTAGAGAAGAAAATGTAAAATACACACAACTCAAGAATATAACCCAAAATAATGTCAGTATTTTTATCCATGATCAATATTACAAGAGGCAAGCCTAAGGGTCTGGAAGAGGAAACCTTTGGCCCTGACAGGGACCAGGTGGCCTCTATAATAAAGGTACAGTCAACTTCAGGCAGGAAGGACTCGGGGAGCTGCTTCCACAGCGTATTCTTTGACTCTACAACAATGCTGGAAAATTAGAATAATCTTGACAAGAACAGGGAAGCTTCCCCTGAAAAGATGAAAATCCCACTGCTCCTGGATCCTTGTACTTTAATGTGTTAAAGACCCCTGATCTGAGTCCTGCTTGTTTCTGGTAGGCTGGCTTGCCTGTGAACTCCTGGGATCTGCTCATTTCTTCTGCTGGTAACAGGATTACAGAAGCCCGGGATTTCATGTAGGAGTTGGGAGTCTGAACTCTGGTCCTCGTGCTTCCTCTGTAAACACTTTACCTAGCTTGTCTACCTGGCGTGTCACTCCATCTGTCTACCAAGCAGCTCCTTATACACACAGAACTTGGAGATCTGGTTTCACAGCCACGGCTGTGTCTTGTTTCAGTCTCCTCTAGAATGTGATGGCTTTCCCTTCTCTAGAAAATGTTTTCTGGGTTCTAAAGCCTGCTGGGGCACATCCTCCTGGAAACCCACCGAACTCTGAACTCTGCCTGTTGTCATCTGAAGACATTGGCACTTGTTGGGAGTTGTTGGCTCTGCAAGCTGATCCATCCTTTAGATCACAGGCCATACTGCTTCACATTCGCAATACTTTTGAAGTGAACTGGGCCCTGTGATAGTGGGGAAAGGGCTGGCAGGTGAATGAATTCCCCCAGAGAAACAGTGGGCTGGAAAGTAGGTTACATACAGCTTGCAGCCAAGGACATTAGCTGTACGGAGCTACACTTTGGAGAAGTCGCTCTGCAGTCAGGGTGGCTTTCCTTGTTTAGTTTCCTGACATGAACTTCACACCACACTGCCTGGAGGAAGGCCGTCCATACTGGCTGCTGTACAGATGAGCTAAAATGTTAGCTGCTGTGCACGTAATTTCCACTCATGGATCTCTGCTATGCAAATAAGGGTGTGGTAAATTAGGGCAGTCCTGATTGATCAAAATTCAACCTTGGCCAAAGGCTGGGGTCCCAGTGCATGTAGTAGCAGCTCTGTGGTGCCAGGTCAGAGCGATTTAGAGTTTAATTGACTGGATGCATGCAGATTTAATGTGAGTATGGGAGGGAAGCTCCCTCATGAGGGGGGCATCGGGTGCAGTAGGGGAGGGCTGTGGGTCTCACACAACATCTAGACCTAAGTCCAGATGCTATTAGGTCTACCTTGCTCTCACAACCATTGCTCAGCTGAGGATTTCCTGCTTTTAATATGGATGCTGGATTAATTATGTATCCGGTGGCTGTGATAATTACGCTAACAGAAACAAAATTTGGGCATGTTTTGGCTCACAGTGTGAGGTACAGTCCATCATAGCAAGTATTGGATGAGGTCACATACGTCACCAGTCAGGAAGCAGAAAGAGTCTAGTGTTAGTGCTGGCCTCAGTTTCTCCTTTTGAGTCAGTCCCCAGCTCTCAGAATGGTGCTGCCCGCAGTTAAAATGAGCTCTTCTCACCTCAGTTAACCTATTCTAGACACGCCCTGGCAGACAGAGGAGCCCAGTGTCTTGTCTCTGGGCCATTCTAGATATTGTCAAGTTGATAATAAACATTAACCATCTATAATTAACTACCATAGAAAGTGTGAATTTCTAGAGCTAAACCTAAGGCAGAATACTCACCCCCAAAGAGCATGAAGAATATTTAATAAATTTAAGGTAGTAATAACAAGATTTTAAGAAATCACTGTTGAGGGCATGCCGTGCCCTATCCTGAGTAACTCCACACTGCAAAACAGTGGATTTTCCAGGCCGTGACTTTCATAGATGGTTACTATTTGTTAACAACTTGATAAAATCTAAGAACATCTCCCTTATAAGACCGAGCCCCACCATGGGGGCAAAGGTTGCCTACATGAAAGTGAGATAGGGTAATTCAACTATTCGTAAAGCAAGACGTCATTAACATTCTTTGTCATCTTCCAACATGATGCCTGCATTGCTTAGAGCTGCTTGGAATCTAGTCAAGGAAAATAGGGAGAAGAAAACCACTTAATAGCAGTCTTTTCAATGTACTGTTTAAATCAGTGTGTAATAAATGAGAAAGATGCTAGGCTGTTTAGCAACTTTATCAGATAAAGATATCTTGCTCTTCACAGCAGCAGCATTGTTAACGCATCATATTTTATTATGATATTAGTGGCACTGTTTTTCCTAGGTTTTCATGATTGCTATTGCTATGTCCAAAGATAATTACAATATAGAAAGACTATTAAGATAAAAATAATGTGAAATACCTCTGTGCATGTTAAATCAGTTTTTCTTGGCCCCTCTGATGGCAGTCTTTAATATCCAGTATCTCTTGGGGCCATCCTCATGCTGGTTCCATAACAGATAAGAAAGCCTGGCCAGACCTTGAGCTCTCGGCTCACCCACAGAGAGCAGAAGGGATGGGGAGGGCAGTGGACAGCAGGAGAAGAGGGAAAGTGGATTTTTACAGTTAAACCTAAGTAGGAATGTTCATCCCCAAAGAGCATGGGGAATTATTAATAAATCTAAAGTAATAATAACAAGATTAAAATCACTGTTCAGAGCAGGCTGTGCCTCTCCTAAATTACTCTATATTGTGTGACACAGTGGTCTTTCAGAGCTGGGACTTTCGCGGAAAGACTCCATTTTTCAATCAGCATTTGACTTGAGTGAAAAACACAGATCCAGGGTGGATCCTACATCTGGCTCCACACAGAGGACAGCACCTTACGCGTCCACGACAGTTCATACTCCCAGCATCATCACCAAGTGTTATCCCATTGTCCGGGATGTGTATCAAGGGACTGACAAGCAGGAGCTCCCAGGTGTCTTGCTCAGTTCCCACTCCTGAGGTGACCTCCTTGAATTACTGTCATCCTATTCATCCATCCCACTTGTTCGTCCGACTGGATTCATCATCATTCATCTACGTGGACTTGGTGATGTCCAGATAGCGTCCATGCCCACCTACATGGTGACCTCCACAGCCTTCTGGTCCCACACCTTGCTTCGGCAATCCAGCTGGGTCCTCAGGCTGTCTCAGCTCTGACCCTGAAGCTTGACTCTTCAGCAGTAATTCCACTTGACCTCTACCAAGGTTCATTATTTAAGTTCCACCCTGCTTTTATTGATTACAAATTAGCCTTTCGCTTGCCTCCAGTAAAACCTTTTTTTTTTTTTTTTGGTACTCCTTGAACTCTGTTTTCACGTCTTTAACCCTCTATAGCCATTACCGAATACTTTGAAGCCATTATTGAACCTATGCATATGCATTCACAGAGAAATATGACTGTGATATCTGTGATCTGAGTGTAATATTCACAGTTAATATTGGAATAAAAGCATCAGGGTTCAGTGCAGTCATCTATCAAAGGAAATATGGACTAGTTAGTTGAGCAGTTGTAATTTGTTTTGCATCATGGAAAGACATGAGCCTTTCCACCTCTGTTTATGAAATGCTCATATATGACATCTGCCCAGACTTCAAACTAACAAAAGATAACATGTTCTGTGAGATCACTGGAATCCTTCTAGACAAACAACATAAAAAACTGTGACTCGTGACTCGCAGGTTTAGTGTATATCTATGCATCTTTAAGATATAATTTTTATTTCTTTGTATCAGTACTAGCAGTGTAGGAAAATGGTAGTCTTAAAGTTTGATTGACAGTGAATCCCAGAACAGAGGGAAGAGGCCCCTCTGCAAGGTCAGTGCCATCCATTCCTTTAGGTACCAGATGAGCCAAGTTCTTTGAAATGAGTGAGCCAGATCCACACCTTCCTTTTCTCAGTGACCATGGAAACCTGAGGCCTGCTCATGCTGTGTGTACGCTGTGGTAAATGCCTGTTAGAAGCAGAAAAATGTGAAAGCAAGACTTTGATGTGGGCCTGACAATGGGTTCAAAGAAGCCAGAAATGTGCCATTGAAATCCTGTACATTTTTTTTTTTTCTTCCCGAGATTGTAACCAAAGTAATTTAGGTTAAGAGCATTCTGGGTCACGGACACCTCCTGCACCTTTTCAATGATGTTGAACAAAGATCACTGGGTGAATGCACAGAGATCATACATGCATGAATGTACCTCATGTGTGTGCATGTATGTGCTGGTTCACCTGTGTATCTGAGCACACATGCCCCTCATCCCAGTTGCGGGCACTGCCTTCCTCCTCAGAGCTGTCCCTCAGTTCTGCGCTCTGTGATCTCAGCATGCTTAGTCTATTCAGCTTTAAGGTTTGACACATCACTTAGGACCCCAAGTCACCTGATTCTCTTCAGTCAGGTGAGAAGTTTTTCTCTTCGGCAGGCCAACAGATTTGCTTTTTGTCCTGATGCTTTCTGTGGGCTTTTGCGTCTGCTTTATTTTACCTGGTGTTGATGTTAAGAGAGAATAAAGCTCGTTTATTTCCATACTAAAACAGGACCGTCATAATACATTTGACAAATGGTTGGCCCTCGGCACATGAAAGTTAAATGAGTGTAAAAAACTAATATGGCTGGGGATGGAGAGTATTCGAAGACTATGTGATCTGTAGTTTTGGGTTCAAGACCAGCCTGAGCCTCATGGGACCTTGTTTCAGAATGAAAAAAAAAAAAAAAAAAAAAGTCGGGGAGATGGGTCAGTGGGTAAAGGTACCTGCTGCCAAGGCTGGTGACATGAGCTCCATCCCTGGGGACCTGACAAAAAGCAACTTAGATGAGAAAGGGTTCATTCACTTTAAAATTTCAGGTTGCAGTTCATCATTGTGGGAAAGAAGACTAGAAGCAGCTAGTCATGCCAGAGCCATAGGCAACGGCAGAGACAGACAGGTCAACGCAGCTATGCCTTCTCTGCTTTTATAAAATGCAGAGCCGGCAGTGTGTTCCCTTTCAGGCTCCGTCTTCTCATATCAGTTAAAGTAATCAGTATAATCCAGAGAAGCTGGCCTCTGAGGACAACAGCCCTTGCATGTTTGAACCCATACACAGACCATACATGCACATAATCCTAAGGAATGATTAAAAAAAATGATGTAGGGGTGAAAGGTCTGGCTGGAGTGTGGGAACAGTGGAAGGCAAAGAGCTGCAGGTGACCTCTGGAAGCCCGGTGTCCCCTCTCAGCTGTGAGCCCCTTTTCCAGCCCCTCAGTTCTTTATTTTGTCCATGCAATCTAAAATTTAGTCCAGCTGGTATACCGGTAGGATAAATGGTTTTCCTTGTTGATTTATTCATAACAATTGCACTTGAGAAATACCTTCACCTCACATCCTCACTCACACTTTGATGAATTCCCAGGTTTGTCACTTAATGCTTGCACCGTCACTCAAAACTGGAAACTGTTTTACTAGACTGAGCCCTTCTCCTTGGCTCAGGTGACTCCCAGGCAAGACACCCTATGAAAAGCCTACTTCTCTCTTTCCCTAGATGGCAACCCTGCCCCCTCATCAGCCAGCTCTTCCCATTAGAAATTCAATGAGCTGAGAGAGAACAACAGAGCCTGCCCCAGCCTCCATCTGTGGGAATTTATCTGTCAGGTAATTGAGGAGGTTGCAGCACTCTGCGGCTAGGGTGTTTGACCTCTAACCCCCCACCACCTGTGAGGCAAGAACAGACAAAGCAGCTTCATTCACTGTCGGGGCAGAATGAGGAGAAGGGGATGAGTGGGGTTGGCCGGTGTAGGGCTTTTCATCTAATTAAATTGAAATTGATATCTGCCCAGAAAAGACCTCACTGATGCTGGAAGGGTGGCAGAAAAGCTTTGTGGGTATTTAAGGCCAACAATGACATTTCCTGGGTGTAATTAAGCATCCATAGCTTCTGGTTTTCAGAGAAGGACGAAGTGTGTGAGGCCGTTCTGTCATCATTGACTTCACACTCTCACAGCAGCTTTATTAGAACCGTGACCTTGGGTAAGTCACTTAACCTCTGCATCTTCTAGTATGAAGCAGGGTTATTAATGCTTCACAAACAGTGCTGTTGTTAGCATAACAGGAGACTGGAGATGGGAACCAGCCTCTCTCTCCCTAGAACAGCATCTCCCTGCACTGTCTGGGCTCTTTTTCACTAATGTAGAGGCTAGGTTACCTGTTTGACTGGGAGCATGAGGACTCATGTTCAGAAAAGTCGAGTAACTGCCTATTACCCCAGAGACTGCAACACGGAGGTTAGCCTCTGGTATTTTTAGTACCTTGGACTTACATATGTGTAATTCCAGAGAAGAAACCTTGCTCTCTCTTAGTGTTCTCCGATGCACTAGCTCTGTATTGCAAAGAAACAGATGCTTAAAAGAGAAAAACCCAAAGATGGCAATTGAGAAGCCATCAACACTGATCTGGGGCTGAGCTCTCACCTGCAGCACCATAGTGAGCAGCGAGGGCAATGGTGAACTGAGCTGGGCGTCTCCCGTGTGATCTGACTATGAATCTGCCAAGAAGTGTGCAAAGCATCTAGGCAACTCAGCCATTATGCCAATACTAATAATTAGACTTAATTAAGGAGAACTGGGGCAAAAAATAGTTTTCCATGTTAGTTCATAGTTCCTTACTGTGAGAGAATGCCTGGTACAAACAAGTTAAAGAAAGAAGGATATATTGTGGCTCCTGGTTTCAGAGGCCTCAGTTTATGGCCAGCCCGTTCCATTGCTTCAGGATGGTGATGAGACAGCGTTGCTTGCTGGAGCCTGTGACGTGGAAGGATGCTCAGCCACACAGGGTAACAACACAATTCAGGGTTCTAGCCTTAAGCCCCGTTATCCTGGAAACCATCACACATGTTTGGAGCCTGAGGAGCACCATGCTGGCCTTAACAGCTTTGTGCCTGTCCACTTTTCACATAGATGCTCTCTATGAGGTTTGAACCTTGAACCATAAAAGGATCTACTCTCTCAGACCACCAGTCTCCCCTCAAATCTAGTCAGTAAATGCCCTCATACCATCTTAAATTAATTAAAATTTGTTGACTTCTGAGAAACCAGTCATTTGTACTGTCTTTTGCTTGTAAAAGAACAAGGGTTTTTAAAATATATATTTAGTGGTCACTTCAGGAAGCAAAGCATAATTCAAGCGTGGGTAGAATATTATTCTCAAGTTTGAATGTGAGTGTTTGGAAAAGACCCATCGAGCAAATTATCAAAGTACCTAAGATTAAATTGTAACTGTCTGGGGACAGTAAGTGTGACAACATAAAAAGTGAATATAAACCCATAAACAATTATTCCTAATTAACTTTTTTATATTTTTAATTAAAATTTATTTAAAATATAATTACAACATTTTCTCCTTTCCCTTTCCCTCATCCAATCCCTCCTATGTCTATTCCTTCACTCTCTTTCAAATTGGTGGCCTTTTTTCCTTTGGTTATTATTGACACACACACACACACATACACACACACACACATACACACACACACTCAAATATATAGTTATGTATGCATATATATGGATACATATAATCTGCTGAGTCCCTTTAGTGTGGCTTTCATGGATATGGTTTTATGGCTTGCTACACTCAGAGAGACTAATTCTGCCCCTCTCAGTAGTCACTAGTTGCTCATAGTTCTTTGTCCAGGAGTGAGACCTGATGAGATTTCCTCCTGCATGAGCATGTTTATTGATGCTGTCATCGTTTAGGCCTTGTTTAGGAAGCCATAGTATTAAGGTATCACAGAGTGGATTTTCCTGCCCTCTCTAGGAGATGCACTCTCACCATAGACTTCCTGGTCATCTGGCATTTTCAATCTTTCTGTCCCTTTTTTCTGAAATGTTCCCTGGGCACTAGGTGTAAGAGCCTGTTATAGATGTATCCACTGTAGCTGGGCTCCTGATCACCAGTTAAGGACGGTCTGTGATAGTCTGAAGGGAAGCATCTTCGATGAGGGCTGAGAGCTACGCTCACCTGTGAGTATAAGGATAAAGCGTAGGATGCAGTCAGGAATTGGGGAGGTCTCCTGACATTGTAGCGGTAGGTTCTGCTCTCAGATCCACGGCCATGCTAACCCCAGGTAGCTGGCTATGTTTCTAGTTCCAGACATGATTTTTCTCCTACTGAGTGGATCTTAAGTCCAATAAACAAGTGCCACTACTGCACTTTTAGGGATATCTTGCCATGTTGGTCCTTGTTGCAGTTCATAGGCATCACAGTTGATCAGGATTATTGATTCCTCATTTCCCTTGGCAGCTTACATAGTACTTCCAAGTACTGGCACTTTCAAAGTGGAAGAGGCTTTCAGGAGAGATCCAGCTTGAATCCTCTGGGTCCTGTGTCTGAAGTGAGTACTATCTTCATCAATGGAGACTTACCTACAACCCCTGAGAGGCAACCAAGTTCAACAGCCATAGCCTATATTGTTTGGGGGTGGAGGGGTCACGTGCACTTCTCTGACCAACGACTAGAATAGAGGTTTCCCATGCCTGGTACTGAGATTTTGATTTAATCCTTTTAAGGAACAAATATACTTAATGATTTAGAAATAAATTATTGAGAGTCAAGAATGAAAGTTTTAGGTACAAAATCTAGCAGAAAGTAAATATTTTAACTTAGTTGCCCAGATAATAATTTTCAATTAACAATTCAGCAATATGCCTGTGTATTTCTAGATTTGTAGAGGTATCTACACACAAGTAGAGGCTGTATTTTTAAACTCTTACCTGTAGCTTTAAAAGCGAATTAATTGTATATATAATAATACATACCCTATTAAACAGTCTACAGACACTATAATAACTTCCTAAGCAAACGAACACTCACACTGTATTAACTTTTCACATTTCTGTGATCAAACAGACTTCAAGAATCAACTTAAAGGAAGAAGCATTTGCTTTGATTCACACGTCGAAGGCATAGTCATTATGATGGGGGAGGGGGCATTGTATGAGGAGCACGAAGCATCTGATCACTTAGCATACACACCCAGCAAACAGAGGGTGATGAACTTTGGTGCTCATGCTACTTTCTCTTTTTTTTAAGTTTTTTTTTAAATTTTTTATTATTAGTTACACTTTATTCACTTTGTATCCCTGTAGCTCCCTCCCTCCTCCCCTCCTAATCCCTCCCTTCCTCCCCCTTCTCCACACATGCCCCTCCCCAAGCCCACTGATAGGGGAGGTCTTCTTTTCCTTCCTTCTGATCCTAGTCTATTAGGTCTCATCAGGAGTGGCTGCATTGTCTTCCTCTGTGTCCGAGTAAGGCTGCTCCTACTTCAGGGGGATGTGATCAAAGAGCAGGCCAATCAGATTATGTCAGAGGCGGTCCCTGTTCCCATTACTATGGAACCCACTTGGAGACTGAACTGCCATGGGTTACATCTGTGCAGGGGTTCTAAGTTATCTCCATGCATGCTACTTGGTTGGAGTATCAGTCTCAGGGAAGACCCCTGTGCTCAGATTTTTTAGTTCTGCTGCTTTCCTTGTGGAGCTTTCTTTTCTTTTCTTTCTTTCTTTTCTTTTTTTTTTTTTTTTTTTTTTTTTACCACAGTTGATGGTTCTGGGCCATGTGCTGGTACTGTCCATGTTTAGGCCATTTTCTTCATCTCTATTAATTCAACCTAGTAGACCTTTCACAGGGGCTGGAGAGATGGCTTAGCAACTAAGGACGCTTGTCATTCTTGCAGAGGGCCTGGATTGGTTCCCAGCAGTATTGTGAGGCACAGCCACAGGCACAGGTGTGGTCCTTATACATATATGCAGGCAAAACACTCATACATAGGAGTAAACCTAACATTTAAAGAAGACACTCTCTTCTTGAAAACCTGTTTAGAGGTTTGTCCCCTGGGTGACTACTGATCTTATCAAGTTGATAATCAATATTAGTCATCACACTGACTGAAGGTCTTTAATTCATCTTAATATTTATCTGCAGTTATCCAACTGTTTTTATATTGATCACAATCTTTGATTATACTTTTCTCCAGACAGGGAAAAGCAGTGGACAGAAATCTAATGACTCAATTTAGTAGTCATGCCAAGTAGCTACCAGGAGGTAGCAATCATACAAATAGTATTCTTCAAATACATTTACATATTTTTATAATTCATAATAATTTAAAAGATAATAGTAAGTGAATATTTTATTTATTGGCTTTTGCTTTGTCTGTTTTGAATTTAGAAATTGTCCAAGTCCTCAAAGAATTTTTTTTTTAAGTCATTCATCTGTTTAATGTTCCCAAGCTAAAGTTTTGGAATTTGTAATGTTAGTTTCCATATCTATTCTTTTGATTATAAGATTTCGTGAAAGTAAGCTGCTTAGAGAAATGTCCTTGGCAAGTAGTCCATCTACTGATGGCTCTTCAGTCTTGGCTGGCCTTTGAACAAAATGTCCATCTTTCAGCCTCATAGAATGTTGCTCTTTTGGACCTCCTACAACTTTACCCTGACAACATATAACATATTTTTACATAGATTTTCGTGACTCCTTCAGTCTGCTTCCAGTTTTGTCTTTTTAGTGTCATCCCCAGAATGCCATCTGCCCTTGAAGCCTCAAACACAGCTTTTTATCTTCTGGCCACCCTCTCTTCAGCCTCTGCTTCCATACATATATACTCCATATGGTTACCCGCTGTATTACCACCAGACATTTAAATGTTCTTCAATTCCTTGAGTCTATTATTAAATCATGAAAGAAAATTCATCTTCAAATGTTATATTTCCTTTTGGATTCTTTCCTGAGAGAAAATTTCAGAAACTGGGTTCCTAAGTAGTCCTCAGATTGAATTTCTATTCAATCATGCTTGAAATGACATCAGCTCTAAGATGGACTAGTGGAATTTTTTGCTACTTCTGAGCCATAAAAGTGATGTCTGTTAACTCAGAGAAGGGTCTGTTAAAAAATGTCATCAGAAAAGATTTATGATTAGGGAATTTTGTTTGCTCACAGTCATATCTTGAAGTTTTTGAAGACACTTGGGACTCTAGATCTGTGTTGATTGATTTTAATTCTCAAAGTACACAACCTAGGATCACCTGTGAAGAGAGTCTCAATGAGAGGTTATCAAAGCCAGGTGAGTTTTTGGTCATGTCTGTGGGGGGCTGTCTTAACAGATGTGATGCCATCCAGCCTGAACACAGTGGTATCATTTCTGGGTTTGGAGCTCTGGACTGTATAAGAATGGAGAAATCAAGTTACGTGCAATTATCCAAGCAGGAAAGCAAGAAGGTATGTGTTTATTTGTCTCTGCTCTTGATCGTGGGTGATGTGATGTGACTAGCTGGGTGAAGGTCCTGCCTTGACTTCCCCATGATGATGGATGAATCACTTTCCTCCTTAGGTTGTTTTTGGTCAGGGTATTATCTCAACTCACAGCGGCAGAAATGAAATGGTATCAAGAATCATAGATGTGAATGCTGGCTGCTCTCACACTGCTGCAGATCCTCATCTTAAAGCCCCTTCTTAACTGGTCTGCTCAGCAAGGTGAATTTGGGTTTGCTTCTCATCTCCTCTGTTGTCTCCATCAATACTCACTTACATTCATATTTCCAATTCTGTTTTAGATTTTGAGATGATTTTCTATCTTGAAAGAGGCAACCAACTTCACAGAATGACTTTCAAATTAGAAGCCTAGTTCTTCAGCTCAAAACACATGTTGCAACACATGTTGCCGGTCAGATATAATTGAATTATGAATAGGTCTAGAGTCTTTACATTACTGCATACATTTTTGAAATACTGTAAAAGCAGGACTCCATTCTTAAAATGATATTTGTGATTCATATAGGCAACAAATGTTTCCTGGTTTTTTTTTTTGTTTGTTTGGTTTTTTTTTTTTTTTTTTTTGGAATCTGGGACTAGTTTGTGTTTGCCTGTGACAGCCCATTTGTTCACTTCTGATCACATGATCACATAGACTGGGTAATTTATAAAGAGAAGAGTTTGTTTCTTTTGTGTTTTTTTTAAATTAATTAATTCAATTTACATCTCATCCTAGGCCCCTTCCCCCTCTTCCCAGGTTCACTCTCCCCCTGTATCTTCCCTATTTCTTAGAATAGGGAGGCCCCCCCCCAGACACTCCAGCTCATCTATTCCATGAGGACTGAATTTGTCTTCCTACCCTGTAGCCTGGTAGGGCAGTCCCATCAGGGGGAGGTGATCAAAAAAGCAGGTATCATAGTCCATGTCAGAGATATCCCCTGCTCCCTTCACATGAAGCCTGAGATGCCCATTGGCTACTTACACATAGAGGACCTAGGTGCAGACAATGCATTGTCTTTGGTTGAAACTTCAGACTCCATAGGCCTACTGGGCCCTGGGTAAATACTTCTGATGGTCTTCTTGTGGAGGTTTTGTCACCTCTAGGTCAATTTATCCTCCCCCCATCCCCTTTCCAGTAGACTCCTAGGACTCTGGGAGGATATGTGGGGGACTCTAGCTAAGACTTCTCATAGCAGGGGCCATGGAGACTGAAGAGGACACCCTTTATCTAAACAAGAGTCCTAGTGGACAGAGGAGATCACCAACCCACCCATAAAAACATCAGTCCAAAACTTACCCTACCTGCAAGACACACAGGGACAAAGATAAAACAGACAGAGCAGAGACTGAAAGAAAAAAAAAGTCCAACCAATGAGGGGCCCAACCCTATGACCTACCCCATGGAAGAAAGCCAACCCTTATCTCTATTAATGAGATTCTGATATGCTTGCAGACAGGAGCCTACCAGAGTTGTCCTCTTAGAGAATCCATCTAGCAACAGTTAGAAATAGATAGTGAGACTCACGGCCAAACATTGGGCCAAATTTCTTTTGCTTTTTAATTATATATATCGACAACAGTTTTTCTTCTCTCCATCCCTCCTAGTCCCACTTCTCTCCCCGAGATCTACTACTTCTCCTTTTCCCTTCAGGAGAGGGCAGAGATGTGAACACTGATACAATATACATAACAAGATACAATAAGACTAGGCACAATCCCTTATATCAGAAGAGTTTTATGTTGGCTTCTTTTCATCTTTCTTCAAGGTTGAGGGAAGTTATAGCTTTTCTTTGATAGAGTCCCAAGACAGCGCAGCACATCAGATGGTGGGAGATAAGGAGAACACAGCAGACTTAGATGAGATGGGCATTGCAGGAATATCACCCTAGAGGATCTACTTACTCTTCACTACACAATTTATTCCTGAGGGCAGAACCTACTTCACATCTTAAAGCCCCACCTAGGCTCACCTCTTAGCATTTCAAATGGGAATGTCATTTCCACATAAGTCTCAAGAAAACAAACTACCCTTATAAAGGATTCACCAGAAGAAGCCCTTAGGGAGATCTCTTTTTGTTTCCTCTATATTATTAGTACTTCAATGGCTGTCACTTATGACTTGCAGGGTCTAGAACAGCTCCTATGGCTCAGAGTTTATGGCTCAGAGTTTATGACTTGGTCTTTGGAGCTTTGAGAAAGGGTGAGAAATGAGCCTTGTGACCTGATGAGGTATCATGAATCAAGCTTAAACTTTACTTTCTTTGCACTTACAATCTGCCATTCTCATCTAAGTTGTCTTCAATACCCTGAAGCATTTTCTTTCCCACCCTTACCTGCTGGATTGTGATTATCCTACTTAATTAACAAACACAAAAAATTAGAAGAGAATCTTTGCAAATTCCTATCTATCCCTACCCAATAACCTCCATATCCATATATTGTGTGAGGCTATTCCTAGGAGACCTAAACAAATGTCTACTCACCACAGGTAGGGAATTGACAGATCAAGGTAAGAACAACACCAGAGTTCAACTTTGTCAACCAATGACTTTTACTGAGGTTACTTCTAGGAATGTGGAGACACAGAAGCAGCCAAATCACTGAACACTTACTCCAATGAGAGAAATTCAGGAAAACTGGAAGCTTGGAGCCTTCCACAAAACTTTCAGGATATTTAACAACTAAGAGAGTCTTCTCTCAAAAACAGTCTTTGGGGAAAGGGAGGAGCCTTGTGTACTTGATAAGTTTCAGGGGGTTCCCGACACTTGCGAGGTGTTTGTTTCCTGAGTCTTGAGCTTCCCTGAAAGGTGGAACATTTCAACTCAGAGGACATTTGTTACCCAACATCATACCATAGATAAATTTCATTTCTGTGTGCTTTATTACAGTCAGCATATAACAAAATGAGATTTTTCTCATCTTAACAGATGTTATTCTCTGTTGAGCCTACTTATAACTGTAGATCCTACTCCTTGAAATACCTTGTCTCTTATGCTGAAGATCTCTAATCTTCTGCTATCTTTCACCAAATTAGTGTTCTTGCTTCAATATTCCTATAAAACTGACATTTAAGGATTCATTTCTCACTTCCATATTGATAAAATCTGTGCTTAATTCTCCATATTAATAGCAAAAATATACTAACTAACCATCTGCCCCAGTTAACCTGGATTAGTAATTGATATATCCAATGTCCTACTATAGACATTAATCATACCAATATTTATGATGATGTATATATATTTAGACAACAAGTGAATCCCCTTCCTGTCAGGAGCACTGTACAAAATCAACCTTTCTACCTCTGTACAAACTTCTCAGCCTTTACCTCCTTGCAATGATCCAAATCCTAAATCACCAACCACCTCTTCAAAGTTTTTTTTATTTTCTTTAAGTTTTTCTTGGAGGGACAAGGCCTCCTTGTACAGGACTAAGCTGGCCTGAAACTTGTGACTCTCTGCCATAGCCTCCAAAGTATTCAGACTACTACAGACAGTTCTATGGATATTTCAACTTGTGGATACGACGAGTTATAACCGACCATAGCTGACTATTACATGTAACTCTCTGCATATATCATCATCTATCTGCAAACATTTTGTTTGGTTTCTGCAAATTATACTCACAGGAAATTTGCTCTATCTATTTTCTTGTTTTCATCTAGTTTTAGAAATAGGATATCCTGGCGTTATGGAATGAGACTCTTCTCTTTTTCTATTTCTGAAAAAGCTTTTAGAAAATTGTATGTTTTCTTTGTTTAGATGTTTGGAAGAATTCATCAATGCACTTGCCTGGGCCTGTTACTCTAAGCTTTGAAAGGTTATACTCTGTTCAGGTATTTTCTTCTGTGACTTTTTAAATTTTCATGTGTGAAGGATGCCTGCAGAGGTAGGTAGAGTGCATTAGATTCTCTGGATCCAGAATTATAGGTGGTTGTGAACCACCCATCATGGGGTCTGGAACAGAACTCAGGTCTTCTGCAGGAGAAGCAAGCACTCCTAATAGCAGGTCACCTCTCTGTCTCCCTGTTGTTTTACTTATTTATTTCTTGGTTTTGATACTCAGTAATTTCTGCTCTCAGTTTTATTCTTATTCTTTCTTTTGCGATTTTCTTTTTCTTGTTCCCTAAAAAAGTTTATTAGTGCTTTGTTTCTTGGCAAGTTTTCATTGTTCTTACTTTTCAAAACAGGAATCCATTACTCTACAAAATTCTCACTGAATATTGAGTTGACCACTTTGTATTAATTTAATTTTAATTATATATGTATATAAATATATACATGTTATATACACACACACGTATATATGACCAAAGCATTTTTAAGTTTCTCCAGAGATCTTTTTCATTCACCAGTTTTTATTTATAAATATGTTATTCATTTCTCCAAAATTATTTTTGTGTTTCTCAGCTTGTAACAGATGTGTCCTTAATTATATTGTGATTAACAGAATATTTTATGTGATTTCCATTTGCCAAAATTCATTAGAACAGGTTCTCAGGCTTAGCATGGTTATGGGTAAGAAGAGTGTGTATCCACTAATGTTGAATGAACTGTGTTCCATGGACATCTGTATGTCAATTAGATCCTGCTGATAGGTGAGGCAGTTCAGTGTGAGTGAATCCTTTTTGGTTTTCCAAGGGTTGACTGAATCTGCCAGTTACTGAAAATAAGCTGAGAGCCTCTAACTATGATAATTTATCTATTTATTTATTTATTTATTTAACCTTATATTTCTTTCCATCAGTGTCTGCTTCACAGTTTCACAAGTTTTCTTTTGGTACACACATATTGCTATACTGTTGCAGTTTAGTCATTCTTTTCCACACATAATGTCTTTCTTTATCCCTAAAATGTTTCCTTGCTATGAGGTCTGTTTTGATGGAAGGGCCTAACATCTTCTTTCTTAAAGGTTCCACTGTCTGAACAAGGCGCACTGAAGGTCAGGTGACCATCACAAGAACACTCGGGGCATAAAGCATAGTCAAGCTGTAGCAGCCAGACTTGCCTATGTACGTATGTGGCTTTCTGAGCATCTAGTCGGGGCTAACTGTGACCCATTGTCTAGTTGACAGAGGCCACAGTTTCCTCTAATGTCTTTATATCTCAACACTTTACTGTCTTTAATTTCCCTGGAGACTCACTATTTTCTGAGAGAAGCTAGGCTTCAGGGTGGATAGCTGTAATCCCTGTTATTGGGAGGGTGAAGCAGGAACATGTGTTTGAGGCCATCCTAAGTCTACTTCCCCACACCCCCTTGTTCACTGGAGTGAGTGTGGAAGGAATGAGAGAGAAAGAGAGAAGGGGAGAGAGAAAGACAGAAAGGAAGAGAGAAGAGAAGGAATGAGAGAGAAAGAAGAAAGGGAGAGGAAGATGGAGAGAAGATTTTTTTTTTCTACTACCTAGATGTGCCGATGAAGTTTTAGGTCAGCGAAAGAGTCATCTGATTGGGTCTTAGGTTTTTCTTTATAAGTGTTTCTTAAATATCCCTCAATGATGCCTCCTAAGAGAGACAGGAAAACTAGACCATATGAATTTTAGTATGTGCTCCCTGCTGCCTTGAAATCTAAAGTGGCCCAGTTTGGTGAATGCCCTGTAGGCTGGGCTCTGATAAAAGGAGATGTCACAGGTATGGTGTCTTACCAGCCTCAGATCTATGTGCCCTTCATTGGTATGGGTCCTGGAAACTGCACAAGATCATAACTAGGCTGTTTACATTTTCAGTTTGAAGAACAACGCACAGAGACACACGTCTATACAAAATGAAGGAAGAAAGATATAGATGCAGTGGGAACGACTCAGGCAAGATATAGACAGTCAAACTGATGGGTTAGAAAAGCAGCTTTGACAGCAGGGATTCGGACTGTATAAACTCATAAAAGACGAAGACGCAAACAATCCCCACAAAACCAGGAGAACTGAAAGCTAGCTGAAGAACACGGCACAAGTAAAGATGTTGACATGCAGAGTGAAGAAAGAGGAGCTGTGAGTTATTTGATAACAGATTTAAATCTGAGAGGAACACAGAAGCCCTCTCTGCTCTCCCCACCCCCATCCTGGAAGGTTCTAGAAGACAGAGACCTATGCAGTCCTTCAGTTTTAGCTTTTAGCATTCCTGAAAATTGCTTTTCCGGCATGTCTGTGAATCCTGATACCTTGCAGTCCAGATGTGTTGAAGGCATTATTTCTGAAAGCATGGCACTTCCTAGTGGTCACTCAGAAGCTGTGATGGCCAAGACCGTCATTTAGAACAAAATGAACTTTGTTAATTCATTTTACAAGGGACCCGACATACATACATACATACATACATTATATATATATATTTCTCTGGACTTGGGTCTGTACTATAGACTCAGATAGAGCAAGGAGTTTCAAGTCTCTATATCCACACAACTCAGAGGTTAGTGAGCAAAAGATAAAATACCTGGGCGTACCTGGGCACCATGGCACACGAATGTAATCCCAGGACTCAAGGAGGGAAAAGCAGGTGGATCTCTGTGAGTCTGAGGCCAGCCTGGTCTACAAAGGGAGCCCAGGACAGCCAAGGCTACACAGATAAGCCCTGTCTTGAAACAAAACAGTGAGAGTGCATTGAGAGGCTAAAAATGAAATCTGATAGTTCATTATCGAAATCAGAACTACCTTGAGTCAGCTTAGTTCCAGCTAGAGATGAACAAGACTCATGGGTTCTGCCAGCCTGCTAAGTCGGCTCTACCCCACTCAAGCTCTGCTAGTCTAGTATGCTCCACCCACCTAAACTAGAAATGCAGAGAACCACCAACAGTCAAGCTCGCCTGGAGACCTGCAGATCTGAGAAGGTCATGCAGCTGGCAAGATTTCAAATACTCAGGACGTATAATTTAGAGACGAACCCACACGTGACCTGTAAGTGGCAGAGGAAAGATCAGATTGACATGATGGCAACGATTGTACCCCCCTGGTCACTCAGTATTAGAGGGAGGCGGGGCCTGCGCCAGGGTTGTGAGGATGCTTCTTGGCCCTCAAGCAGTGAGCCCTCCATTCTGAGCTGATGCTGCTTCTGCAAAGCTGTGAAATAAACTGTCCGGGTTTCCTGACGGAGTCCCTGGTGTTCTTGTGACGGGGGAGCCTGTTCTCTCACGGAGTGAGATGGTTCATCCGAATTGTCGCCTCGACTGAACCTGCAGTCACCTTCGAAAGGGGCCTCTGAGTGTGTCCATGTGGGTGTTTCCGGAAAAGCTTAACTGAGGAGGAAACAGCCCACCTTGAGTGTAGACAGCAACACCCACAGGCTGGGATCCCCAGGTCGGACTCTCAGGTGTGATCTCAGAGTCTGGCCGTGGACTAGGGAAGACTTGCGGATTCATCATAAGTGGGTAGAGGACCAAATCTGGAACCCTCCGTGTTCCTGAGCTCTGAGGAGAAAAGCACCACTGAGAATTGGCATGGGCCATCAGGTCATCGTCCTCTCACGGCCCCAGTACAATTCATGACCCGCCAGGTCCTGCCAAAACTCCTCTCTGAAAAGAAGTTACTCAGCTCCTAAAAGATTCTGTTCCATTCTTGAACTGCCTTAGCAGTTCATCTTTCCTTTTTAATTTTTCATTAAGTTGGAATTTGAATACCTGAAATATTTATTCACTAGTCATTACTCAGTCTTAAGAAACCACATAGGAAGTCCACCCATGAGGTGTTACACAGCCCAGAGACAGCCAGCGTTGCTGAGGGAGTGCAACTCTGATACACATCAGATCTGGTGCTCAGGGGCTGCCGTTCACACTTGGCTTTCCAAGCCCGCTCTACCCTATGCTCCTCTTACAGGTCCTGTGGTTGTTAGTGATATCCTAGGAAAACCTGTGTCTGCACGAATCAGCCATAGACCTTAATCAAAAGCAAAACAGATGCACAGATATTGTTTATAACTTCACAACTTTTCCCCTGACAAGATCTAAAAGACAGTACAAGAATCATGTGCAGTGCTCCTTAGGCATGCAACAACATTTGTTTTAACTCAAGAAGCAGGGATGGAAAAAATGAGCTAGCTGGCAGTGTGTTTCCCATGGAAGTATGAGAAACTGACTTTGGAGCTTACAGAAAGCCATGCACAGCAGTGCACATCTGTAATGCTAGTGATCCTGTGGCAAGTTGGGGATAGAGACAAGAAATTGCCTGCGAAGCTCATGGACCAACTTGTCCATCATATGCAATGGCTAACAAGACTTTGCCTCAAGCTAGATGGAAGGTCAAGAATGACATGCAAGAATGTCCTCTGACTTCTACACTTATGTCATGGCACCTGACTCTCTCTCTCTCTATCTATCTATCTTATACATGTACACACAGACCTTATCCTTACCTATACTATGCGCGCACACACACATATACAAATAGCCCTTGTACTCAGATTTTTTGGTTCTGTTGCTATCCTTGTGAAGTTCCTATCCTCTCCAGATCTTACTGCTTCCCACTTCTTTCATAAGATTCCCTGCACTCTGCCCAAAGGTTGCCCATAAGTCTCAGCATCTGCATTGATAGTCTGTATGGCAGTAAATCTGAGCACCGGGGTCTTTCCGGAGACTGATACTCCAACTAAGTACTATACATGGAGATAACCTAAGACCCCTGCACAGATGTAGCCCATGACACTTCAGTATCCAAGTGGGTTCCATTGTAATAGGAACAGGGACTATCTCTGACATGAACTGATTGGCCTGCTCTTTAATTACCTCCCCTGAGGGGGAAGCAGCATTACCAGGCCACAGAAAAAAGACACTGCAGCCACTCCTGATGAGACCTAATTGACTAGGATCAGAAGGAAGGAAAAGAAGACCTCCCCTATCAGTGGACTTGGGGAGGGGCATGCATGCAGAGGGTGGAGGAGGGAGGGAACCACAGGGGGGGATACAAAGTGAATAAAGTATAATTGATACAGAATAAAAAACAAACAAAAAAACAAACAAATAGCCCTTGTAAAAGAAATCTATTTTATTTGTAACTGGAAAGGGACTTCTTCAGGTTACTGATACTGGAACATGCCATGCCATTCAGTCTGAACAAGTGCAACCCTTAATAAGGTGAGCTGCCATTAGCCATCAGGGAAATGCAAATCAAAATGACCCCGAGATTTCACCTTACACCCATCAGAATGGCCAAGATCAAAAACTCAAGAGACAACACATGCTGGAGAGGTTGTGGAGAAAGGGGAACCCTCCTCCACTGCTGGCGGGAATGTAAACTTGTACAACCACTCTGGAAAGCAATCTGGCACTTTCTCAGACAACTAGTAATAGCGCTTCCTCAAGATCCAGCTATACCACTCCTAGGCATATATTTAAAAGATTCTCAAGTACACAGTAAGGACATTTGTTCAACCATGTTTGTAGCAGCCTTAGTTGTAATAGCCAGAAGCTGGAAACAGCCCAGATGCCCCTCAGTGGATGAATGGATGCACAAATTGTGGTATATCTACACAATGGAATATTACTCAGCAATAAAAAACAAGGAAATCATGAAATTTGCAGGTAAATGGTGGGATCTGGAAAAGATCATCCTGAGTGAGCTATCCCAGAAGCAGAAAGATGCACACAGTATACACTCACTCATATAGACATATAATATAGGATAAACCTACTAAAATCTGTACACCTAAAGAAACTAATCAAGAGGGAGGACTCTTGCTAAAATGCTCAATTCCTATCCAGAAAGGCAAAGAGGCTGGACATCAGAAGAAGGAGGAAAAAGGGAACAAGTCAGGAGCCTGACACAGAGGACCTCTGAAAAGCTCTGCCCTGCAGACTATCAATGTAGATACTGAGACTTATGGGCAACCTTTGGGCAGAATGCAGGGAATCTTATCAAAGAAGTGGGAAACAGTAAGATCTGGAGAGGACAGGAACTCCACAAGCAGAGCAACAGAACCAAAAAATCTGAGCACAGGCGTCTTTCCTGAGACTGATACTCCAACCATTGACTATGCATGGAGATAACCTAAGACCCCTGCACAGATGTAGCCCATGGCAGTTCAGTATCCAAGTAGGTTCCATTTTGATAGGAACAGGGACTGTCTCTGACATGAACTAATTGGCCTGCTCTTTAATTACCTCTCCCTGAGGGGGAAGCAGCATTACCAGGCCACAGAAGAGGACAAGGCAGCCACTCCTGATGAGATCTAATTGACTAGGATCAGAAGGAAGGAAAAGAAGTCCTCCCCTATCAGTGGACTTGGGAGGGGCATGCATGCAGAGGGTGGAGGAAGGGAGGGTTTGGGACAGAAGGAGGAAGGGAACCAAGGGGGGGGGGGGATACAAAGTGAGTAAAGTGTAATTAATAAAGAAAACAAAACATTTTTTAAAAAAAGAAAAAAGCGCAATACATAAAAAAAAATAAGGTGAGCTGCATTTAAATCCCTCCCATATTTTAAAATAAGGATGGCGGCAACGGAATTTACATGGTGAAAAAAGTAAAACAGTGGCGAATGCTTCTTAATGGATTAAAATTATTTCCTGCGCAAAAGCAAGCGAGGAGGACTCAGAACAACTGTATTTAATCGTGTGAATTAAAAACAAATCACCATTGTCCCCTTAAAAGCATCACTTGTCCTGCAGAGAACAAGGAACATGGCTGTGCGCTCTGCACTTTGGCAGCGGTAAAATGTCTGTTAAAGTGTGTCATGAAATATGACCCAGAAAATTGGCTTAAATTGACTTGCAAATGGCACAGTAGCATGAATTAAAAGCTAGTTAAATCACAGGAAATATCAGTGATCATCACTACGGTGGACACTTTGCGTTTGGGGTCTGCAGCTGCAGTCAACCTTTTGATTAGGGATTATTTGCATATTGACAGCCTGCAAAGGGAACAGCTTTGACAATGTCAGGTTTACTTGGAACCTTGAAGCCACATGCTGGATTAGTAAGGACCACAGATCACTGGACTGTCCTCATCAGAACATGGCAGCTCTGTCTACTCCTGGGGTACACTGACAGGCTCTGTGACTGCTTTGAGTGAGAGATCACTGAAGTGACCATGTTGTCGCTTCCTAGCCCAGAGCTAAACTCTTCTCCTCCCGTCTCACCTAATAGTCTTGTTTGCTGTGTCTGGACGAGGAACTCAGATGCAATCAAGAGGCACAGGGAAGACAGAAAGTGACCTACAGACCTCCCAAGGAAACTGCCCAGTCCAACACTGGCTTTGAAGCACATGAGACCAGCCACAACCTAATGACAAAAGCATAAAACTTCACAGGGGGAGATCCCCAGTGTGACTCTGAAATTCACCGAGCTGTGAAGAATTATAGTACATTTGGATCCGATGTTACTGCCCAGCACTACATAACTCAGAGCTCATTACACAACAGTGTTAGTCTCAAACATTACATAAAACATAAAAAATAAAAAAAAAAAAAAACAAGTCCAGCAACAAAAGCAAATGAGCACAGTAATTTCCATGAAAAGTAGCAAAGGGTGTGTAGATAGGTATTGAATGAACCCACATGCAGGTTTCATTATTAACCTTTAAAAATCCGTCATAAGCCTATCTGAGAATGTCCTCGCCTGGGTGTGGTGGGACAAACCCGTCGTCTCAGGGTGAAAGGCTGATGCAAGAAGGTGCTGAGTCTGAGAGCACACCGACCAAGGTGGGCATCTTCTTGGTTGGGATCTCCAGCACAAAAAATATTATTGTCACAGTTGACTTTTGTCAGTTCAACACAAATGTAGAAATAGATGGGGAAAGAGGAAATCTCAGTTGAGGAATTGCCTCCAGCAGATCGGCATGTGGCCGTGTTTGTGGGACGTTTTCTGGGTTGCTGATTGAGGCGGAAAGGCCTGTTCTATATTTGGTACTGTTCTTGGGCAGGTGGGCCGGACTGTATGAAAAGCATAGCTGAACAAGCCAGGAGAAGGGAGTCGATAAGCAGCATTCACCCATGGGCATTGCTTCAGTTCCTGCCTCCAGGTTCTTGCCCTGGCTTGTAGACTGTAACCTAGAAGTCAAATAAGCCCTCTTTTCCCAAACCTTTGGTCAGCCTTACATCATTGAAACCGAGAAGCACACTAGAAAAGTTACATTAATATATTGTGGATTTTATATATCATATATTTCTATGTTTTATATGTTATATGCTCCTATGCATTATATATAATATACTTATGTTCCATATAATAAAGCATGTATGTAACACACATGCATTTTACATATATATGTTGAGGCCACGAGAAAGGGACATTTTGTTCAATCTACTCCATTGTATAGTCTTATTTAACACAAGTATTTGAGTTTTTTTTTAATAATAGTTAAAATTTCTAATAGCGCTTATTTTGTTTTTATTATTTTCTGATGGTAGGCGATATTATTGTAAGGATGCAAGATTATATCATTGGGAGTCATCCTCAGATATAGTTAAAGTAAGAAAAGAATCCTGAAACAACTCAAAATTTCTTATATTTAAACCAAATGTCACTATTTTATGTGCAGAATCCTGACAAGCATGCAGAGAGCAGCCAACCCAAGAATGGCTAACATGTCCTTAACCCACAGCAGGCACCCGTCATTATCTGCTACTTGATTGACTGGTAAACTAGTCCCCACAGATGGCCCATGACATGAGGACAGACCACTGGGCCTGTCTCCCGCCATACAGCTTGGCCACAAAGAAACATACTTAAACCATGCAGCACCCAGAAGACTCCTTAAAGCTTGCCATCATCAGCCTTTAGCGAACAGCGACAGCTTCAGACATGGTTTTAAATGTCCCAGTCCAATCTGGATCTGGGTTTTAGATGTGGTAATTGAGTCGGGACTGAATCCGGTTCTCTAAAGAATATAAAGGTTGAGCTTTGAGTTAACTTAATTTTTTCCAGTACCCATGGAGAATATTCCAAGAATGATGCTGATGCTGCAGAAACACAGTGCTTCAACAACAAGCTTACCTTTGCTTCTTATGAAATCATGTGGGCAAAAATAATCATGATGAACAGCTGGACACTTCGAGTAGCACAAACTTTGAAATTGCAAAGCAGAACCAAGGCCCCTCTCCCTTTCTCCTTCATTCACACCCAGGTCCTGGGACCTGCTAACATTGTCCACTGTGGGCCCCACAATTGCTTGCCACTCAGTCAAGGGCCCCTGGATTCTTTCTGAGTGTTCTTTATTGCTCAAAATCATTGAATGGAGAGGAAGAAAGTTTGTCAATAAAGCTACCACCAGGGTGATGAGACAGAGGCAGAAACAAGGTCAGGCAGGAAATGGTACTTCTCTGAGTTTCCTGACTCTCAGGACATGTGGGAGGTCTGTTCATTGATGTCTCTTGAGTAAACCAGGCTGGAATAAAATATGATGAAACAAAGAATCGTTCTTCCTAATTTCTCCTTTATCTTCAAATATAACTAGACAAAAAATAAAATGGATAGTTTCTGTTTTCTTGTTCTCTCATTAGCTGTTCTAACCACTGTCTGCACTTGATTTTGTTGGGCACAAGCATGTGTGTATGTGTGTGTGTGTGTGTGTGTGATTGTGTGTGTGTGTGTGTGTGATTGTGTATGTGTGTGTCTGTGAATGGCTCCATGTTGGATACTGTATCACAGATAATTTGAGTTTCTCTGAAACAAAAACGAACCTGCAAAAATTGCCTTAATGAACAACTTAAAGAAATGTTTCTTGGGTTGGGGAGATGGCTCAATCACCAAAGACACATTTAATCACTGAACCTAACAGCCTGAGCTCTGATCCCTCTGGAATCTGCATGCTGAAAGGAGAGAGACACCTCTATAATGCTGTTTTTGGGCTTCCACACATGTGCCTACACAAGCAAACTCTCACAACTGTGAATAAGTAAATGCGGTGAAACATTGCAATGCAATGTTTCTTGAGACATCCACCTATAGAAAGAAAATGTCAACTTTGGGCTCCAAAAATGTAACTGGGGATATTTCACCAATTTCACAGCAACTCAGAGGAGCTCCAGGGAAAAGGAAAAATAAAAATGATCAGTTTATTGTGTAGAGCCACCAAATCCCATGGCAAAAATGTTCAGCAGGTAATCCCAGAGAGGGACACTGCAGATCAACACACAGAGATAATGACAGAATTATTTATTAATTTAAATAAAAATAGAAAATCTAGTCCAGAAATACATAAATTACATGGCATGGCTCATTGTAGAAATATGACATCTTATCAATCATACTGCATTGAAAATTATGCTCTATCATATGTTGATTCTCAGAATTTTAAGAATGTTTTTCCAGTAGCATTAATAAACTGACTGCAAATACAATTAAAACACTACTCTCCACAGAGAGGGGCTGACTCATCCCTATATTTACTAGAAATGAGGATGCCCAACAGATCAACTGAATAATACAGTGATCAAACACACCCTGCTTTATTGAGATTAGGATAGTCTTAGTAATATTGGGGCAATGGAACAAAATACGGAATCGATAAATAAAATCATATGAATTCTCTCTACACTCAGTTGATGTATGATAAAGATGAATAAGTTTAGAAGGAAGCTGAACTCATGGAAAGTTCCTGAGTATTTTACATAATGGGAAAACCTCAATCCTGTCACCCGACACATCATACAGAATGTAAACAGTAGGTGGAGAGTGTAGATTGAAATACAAGGAAGAAAAAAGCAAAACCCCAAAGATTCCATAAGAATATTTTTTGTAAATAACCTATATGTGTTTTTAACCATCCTTTAAAACATTCACTTTAAACTTGAGATGAGAAAATACCCCCTCATCATTGCATATAAATCACTGATATATTAAAATGTTAGATTTGTATTTGTCAAAAGAAATAATTAAATGATAGAAACAGAAATTGAGATAATCTAGCAATATATAACTTGCTCTTACACACAAGCTTTTGTCAAGAACGTGTTTTGAGTATATGTGGCTTATGACTGTACGCATATATGTAAATGGGTTCAGATGCCCACATGCATGTAAGTGGAAGCAAGCAGAGGCTAATGGACGTTTTCCTCTATCACTCGCTACCTATCCATTCGAGACAGACTCTTTCACCTCTGTCACTCAACTTGGAGCTCAAAGAGCCACTTAAGTGGAAAAATAATTTACTTTTATGTTCTGTCCTTGTTGAACATAGTGCCAAGCCTGTAGCCCTAGATTGATACTCAAAGGAAACAGGTTCAGGTCTTTTTTTTTTTTCCAGATTTGTTCACAGCAGCATTGTTTGTGTTACCTCTTGGCAGAACAGTCTCTGCCATGTTCAAAAGTAGAAAATAAAAATAAATCATGGAGATGCCAAGCAGAGTGCACTTATGATGGCCAGCCTCTGTGTCGTACAACAGACATAGATTTTACAGATGCAGTGGGGTGGGGGAGGTCAGAAGACCCGTATTCATCACGACTTCCTCCATAAAGATGGAAATGCAATACCGGCAAACTACTTTGGATGAGAGCACAATGCCAAAAGGCTCATGAAATATTTTCTTTGGTAATGTTATGTCTCACAAGGACAGTTAGATGAATTAGTCCCTCTTGAAAATGCTAACAACTCTGCATTTATGAGTTTTACATCTTTGTACTTGAAGGATACACTTCAATACAATTGGTGGGGCGTGAGATAAAATGTCAACCAAAACATTACTGACAGATTTACTTTGATAGCATATGACCATCTGGTCAATAGTTTAATGGAAATGTAAATTCCAAGGGAATCTAAGTTGCTTTCACAAAGGAACAAGTCAAGAAGATTTTTCTTTTAAAGTATAATATAAATACTTTTAATAGGAAAGGAATGGGTACAAAGAAACACAAGGAGAGGAAAACAGATTGAGGAGCTAGAACACAATGGGACCCAAACTAGCTTTTATGTTGTTTGAGCTGCTTGAGTGGCCAGGAAGCCCACACCACACAACAGTGGAAGCAGGAGGATTAGGAATTCAAGCTCCTGCTCTGTTGCATAAGACTTCGAGGCTAGCCTTGGCGATGTGCAAACAAACCTGGTTGTACAAACACCTAATGAAAATGACTTAATGGTTCACACCCAGAATATAGAAAAACCAGTAAGCCAGTAGTTAAAAGTCAAAGACCTAGTAAAATACAAAATAGGCAAAAATAAAATGTAGGACCATTTTTCAGAGTATAATCCAAATGGCGCTTAAATAATGCAAAAGGGCCTCCATTTCAGACAGCAGAGAAATCACGTAAAATCACAATGTAATATACTTAGAGACTGGGCATCATTTAAACACTGCCAGCCTTGCAGCTGAGATCATGTGGAACAGCAAGAATGCTCAACAGTGGCGGGAGGAGGCACCTTCTAAGTTGCTTGGTGAGCCTTGTGTCTGTGTTTATAAAATTCCAACACGTTCATGCCCAATTACTAAAGACCTTCTACCTCTACACACAGTCAACAAACACACACAGATAAAGGACATTCACAGATATCTATGAAACAGGGCTTGGGAAATGGCTCAGCAGTTAAAACCTTGCCTGGTGAGACAGGGGATCAGCGACCTATGGAAACTTAAAGTGGATGTCATGGCTCATTCATAATCCCAGCCTCGGGAGGGAAGGACAACTCCAGATTTGAATGAGACCCGGATTCACAGAAGAAGATGGAGGAACAATGAAGGAAGAGTCCTGGCACTGACCTTGGGCATCCAAAGCCACATGCACTCATATGTGCTTACCACATACACATGGGAGAAAAAAAAGCAAATTTTGAAAAAAATAACAAATGACCTAACCTTGAGATAAATGTTATGGAGTTATCTGTTGATGGAGAATAATACAACTTCACTTACAACACTGCCTAACAATGGTCATGGATTGATCAAAATTATGCACATCAATGCAAATTCAAACAAAATGCTTGTTGAAAAAGCCAGTCACTTAAAGAAAGTATTCTGAACTATTCTGTATAGTTCAAGTTTTATGTGTACAAAATTGAATTTTGCTCTTAAAAGTTAGAACACTAGTGGTCTTTCAGTTACAGGAAAGAGAAGTGTGGAATAGTAGTCGTTTGTACTCTGATTTGTTCACATTTGATAATTCTTAGAGCTAAATAATTTGCAACTGGAGTCCTTTCCTGTAAGTGTCCTTTCATTGTAAGGACGCCACAATATGTTTTCAATTAACGCTTAATATAGACTTGCTCCTGGGACAAATAAAATTATCTAAAATAGTATCCAACTCCAGAAAAAAAAAAGATCAAAGGTTTAAAATTTTCTAGAAAAATGCCAAAAATACTAAAAATTCCAAGAAATATTTGACAAGTAACTGAAAGTAAGGAAAGTATATATGAACCACAGACACACACACACAACAGTACACACAGCCTGCATCACTAATGACACAGAATCATGTCAGACCTATTCCATTTGGATGTTAATACAAGATAATTCCTGCTGGTTCAAAAAGTAATAAACTTTGGATTTGTGTAAAGAGGAATGGAAAGTATTCAGTCACATGAGACATGGCCACTGAAGAGAATTTGAACATAAACCCATGCCACATAAATACAATGAAGTCACCAATTAAAATCAGAATCCGAGTGCTGGGGAAAGGGCTTCTCAGTGGGAAAGGGCTGGTTGTGCAAGTATGAGGTTCTGAATTCAAATCCCCAGAACTCACATGAACAGTAGTAAATTGACATTCAATTGTGTCCTAAAGATAGTTGGTAAGCAGAGGCTGATGAATCAGCTGGTTGGCTGTATTCAGTGGCAAAGAACAGAAAGCAAGGAAGGTACCACCAGATATAACCCTCATGAGGAGGGTCATGAGGCCTGAACTGTAGACAAAGGCTGACAGGCAAGTAAGAAATGCTGACAGAGAACAGTCTTCCTTAGAGAGAAGGTGCCGATTGGTTATTTGGTAGCAAACGGTCAGCCTTCTAAACACACGGGTTACATTACAGGTACTGAGCAGACTGTATTTATACTTAAGAATACACACAAATGTACACACATGCATATATGTAGCAACAATTAAAGGAAAAGGAATCACAAACTTGAAAAGGAGCAATGAGGGGTAGATGGGAAGGTTTAGAGGGAGGAAAGTGCATGTGGGAGAGAAGGCATGCCTGTCTTGCCTTTGGCATTTCTTTGTATGTTTGTTTTTTTGTGAGAGGCTTTTAGCTCAGTTTATCTAAGGGTGTCCTTGAATTTGTGATCCTCCTGCCTCCTTCAGAATGTTGGAATGGCAGCTATGTGTCACCATGCCCAGCTTTGGCATATTTAGCAATGCTGCTTTCATGAAAAGATTACGACCTCTTAGCTCTTTCTTCCTTAGACCAGGAGAAACTCTATAGAGCATTTCACCTCTTTGGGTGGAATCACATATCTTTAACATTGGACAATTCCTTCACTTTCTTTTCTTTCCATAACAGCCTAAAATTAAAATGTGCACACATTATTTAAAAGACTTCACCGATATGTTTGTCTAACAAAACATTTCTATGTCTTCATTTATCTATTTATATATACTTTGAAAGATAGCTAAGACTAAATGTTAATAAAGGTTGCTTCTGAGTGATTGAATCTGGAATGGTTTCTCTAATCCTCATGTTCGCCATCTCTGTGTTGCTTACATTCTTTATAAATAGCATAGTTATTTTATACTGAAGATAGAAAATTACTGACTCAAAAAATAACAGCATCCATGCCAAGATTTTGTATTAACCATATTAGTTCTGTACATCATTATAATTTCCTTTCATTTTTAAGCAGCTTTAACTTTCATTAAAAATAATGGCTAAGGAACTAGAGAGATATCTCAGCAGCTAAGACCTTGTATTCCTCTTGCAGGTGACCCAAATTTGGTTCCCAGAACCTACACAGTGATTATGACTGCCAATGACTCCAGCTTTTGAACTCCACAAGCACCTGCACGCAAGTGCACACACACACACACACACACACACACAAACACACACACACACAAAGAGAGAGAGAGAGAGAGACAGAGAGAGACAGAGAGACAGAGACAAAGATAAAAACAGAGACAAATTGGAGGAGAGAGGGAGGGAACAGTGTTTCTGGGGTGTAGCTGGGTGGTTGAGTACTCGTCTAGAATTTGTGAGGAGCTGGGTTGAAAAAGGACAGTCTGTACAATTACCTTCTACTAGCTGATATGAATGTCCACGCCCAACAACAACAAGAACAAATAGAGGCAGATTCAAATAAGGAAGTGCTGACTTTGGTTTACAGGGGAAAAGGATGTATCAGAACCCTCAGTGGGATTACAGAGGTCAGAGTAAATTTGACATTAACATACCTCAACATTAGCTGACACTCCCTAGTCATGAGCACACAGACTGACTAACATGCTTTCATAAATACCTTGGTCATAACTTCTGATTGCCCAGAACCCTTGAAACAATGTCTCAAGGTTAAAATCCACAAGCAGAGCCATAGGTCATGGAGATTTGATACTGTGCCTAAGACTTACACACAAAGGAATGTGGAGGGGGCATTATCTTGCTATATCCCATTAATTTGGCAAGCTCTCTCAAATGAGAAATGTATCCAAATATCAAGCCACATAGCCTCAGATTGAAAGAAAAAAATTGCCAATTAGCCAAGATGCTTTGAGATTTATAGGACTTACTTAGCAATCCTGTAATCATAATGTAAACTTTAATTTAAAAAGACAGTTGTGGAAACAGTGTCTATATATCTCTCTGTCTTTTAAGTAATTATTCCCGATAATGCTCTACACTTCAGACACTGTACCCTCCTCAGCTCTGCCTGCTTTATAGTATATGGCACACTCTAAATTTTGTTTCAATCTTTTTTTTAAAGGTTGTGTCATGTCCTCAAATAATCACAAGAATGTCCTCAAATGCTGCACGAACAACTGGCTGAATAAGGAACTAGCCAAGCCACCGAATCCTTACTCATCTTATACATTAACTTTGATTTCTCCTCTGATATCTGGAGAGTTTGTCCGAGTGGCAATACCTTTATTGACTGGCTGTTACCGTACTGATGTCTTGTCTATCCCAACAACAGACTTTTGTGTCTTACTTAAGTATACATGATTCTGTAACTACATAGCAGACGCTCAAAACAGTACTTCTACTTGGCTGGGTTCTACATGGCATTTACATTCATAATCTTTAGTCTCCAAAAGAGTTCTGATTAAAGCAGTTAATCTTTAAGTCAAGTAGAGCAGTAAGACATGAGACCAACTCATGATTAAATATTTTAGTAGAGATTGAACCCTTAATACAATTAATCTTTTTCACATAGTTCAAGCAAACTATACAGGTTTTCTCATTGTATCTTTTAATTCCCTTTGCCCTGACATCTTTTCCTAACAAGGTATAAGAAACAGTTCATCTGTCAATGTATGAAAATAGCTGAGAAGAATAATAAAGACAGCATTCCTTGATTATCTTCAACATGGTAATCACTAGCATTTTACTTTAGTAGTATATTCAACTTTATTGAAAACCATAACCTTGTCTCAAAAGCCATGATGAATGGATAGGGAGTTATATTGGTTAACAAGAAAACGGTGATTTTTAATATGATTATTACCTATTGAATATTTAAATGTTGATTATGGCTCAGAGGTAGACCAGTTGCCAAAAATGTCCAAGCCTTGAGTCTGAGCCATCATACTTTCTTTAGACATAATTCTGTTAATGTAAGTATCCTTAAGCTTAATTGATGTGAGTATGTTTAAGTTTCACCTCTCCTCAAATTACTTTTTAAATTGTTTCCAATTTTTTTTCATGCTCAAATTCTCTTTGTTCTTCCAAACCTTTAGCTGCATTAAGGCTAAAAGTAGGGCTTTCCATTTATTTCCTAGTGTGTATTTTCTCACATATTGCTTTATCTAAGCTACAAGGACTTAAGTTAAATAGTTCACATCTTCCCAGCTGGGGAAGACTACAGCCCTGAAAACTGAAGGTAGTAACTCATCTAAGTAGAAAAGGGGGGGAAAAAACCCACAGTACTTTTTTTGGGGGAGGGGAACAATAACTATCCATGAACATGGAGTTCCTACATTTTGTTGTTGTGCTACATATTCCTGGATCTTTAAAACTCCTAAGTTTGAACAAACTCCCAGGAAATAGCAAGGTGAACATAACAGGAGTCTTTCAGGTTGTTTCACAAACACAAGTATACATACATACTTTTAAATCCCCTTTTTTTTGTGGATGAAAGGACCAAAGTGACAGGGTCAAACTGCAGAAAGATAAACTGGTAGATGGAAGGCAGAGCTTTTAGAATGTTTGAAGTTTAGGTTAATTTTATCAGAGGCCAGTTTTCAGGAATCAGTTCTTTCCTTCTGCCAGGGGTAAAAGCCAAGTCCTCATTCTTGGTGCCCTTACCCCACTGATCCATCTTGCCAGCCATATACTCAGACTTGATGCTAGCTGCTATTAGGACATGATATGCCTCTGACATCTGTGCAGAAAGTAAGTGCCCAGAATATCAAAACTGCTGGAATTTGAATGTCTGTGTAATAGCATCTCTCTTTACTTAGTTCTCAATTCTAGGAACACTATTTTTGCTTGTTTGTCTTCTTTTCATTTCATCTCTCTCATCTTATTGTGTATAACTTCTTAGTTTGACACTGTGTTCCTGACTGGGGGGACAGATTTGTTTGTACCATTCACCATCCTTCTGAAGTCTCCTTTATCTTTGTGGTACTTTTATTCTTGTATTGCTTTTCTCTCCTGACTTTGTTCAGCTTTTCAAAAATTGAACTTTAATGTTATAATGTTATTTTAATTTGCCAACTTCTCCAATTTGCTCCTTTTATTTCAGTGAAAAAAAAAACTTTATGTTGACACTGAAGAAGACATTTTGAATTATTTCATCTCATAACCTTCAAATAATTATTCAAATGATATATGTTTTCACACTTATTATTCTTATTTTATTTCTCCTGAATTTTTAAATTGTTCTTGTGTGCATAAGCCCAATTCTGGTGTCATTTTGGTGACTATAGTTATTTGACTCAGGACGTTTGTCTACATGCTGGGAAATGTTGTAGGAGGTAGGGTGTGGGGGCAGTAGCCATGAGGTTACTTTACTACACTTCTCAATCAAACTGTCTTCCTCCAGATTCCTACGGTTGCCGAGACACACAGAACAGTCCCCGAGCCTGACTGGGCTTGGGCGTTTTATTTCACCTCCCCTCATTTACTAGGAAGCCTGTCATTCAGTGTCTCACAGCTGCTCAGCTAAATTATAAATGACAAGAGGATGCACCTGCCATTCTCTCGTCTTCCGCTCACCCTATTCTAGGTGGCCAGTAGGATGAATCACAGGCTCGATTTAGCATATATATCCTTTCATTGTATGTGTGTGTATGTGTGTGTGTCTGCACAATTTTATTTTTCATTTCATTTTCATAGCCAGGAAAAGACTGAAAGGCTTTCTCTGTACCAACAAGGAGGGTTTTATAACATACTGCCTCAAGCCATTATAGTCGTAATGCATTTCACCTATGGGACATTCACTATTAGTTTAGAGATTTTGCTCATGTTCATTATTTTAAATAGTCTCTCAAAGAGGATTCTTCATGACTTAATGAAAAAAGTTCAGGATTGGACTTTCTAGCTTAAAGGGCACAGGAATGTCTAAGGGCATGGTGCCATCACTTGCCTTGTGCAGAACAGAAACTGGCCTGTGAGTCTAACCAGTGTGCCACACCCATCACGGCTGCCCGGACCCGTTCCTCAGTACTCATGATTACAGCATGGCAAGAGCTGGATAGGGGATGAGTTGATTTTTCAAAATTGCACTTTTGAAAATACGGTAAAGGACAAAATATCATTGTGCGTTTAATAGTGGTTGATAGTTAATTATCTGTAAAAATTCATTCATTGTAGTTTTTCTACAAGACTGCTATTTTTTAAAAATTTCATCCATGATTGTGTTGCATTATCTCCTTCTCTGAAATGGATCCCTCCTTATTTGAAATATCTTTCATTTTGTCATTTGCATTTTAATTTGTTCAAAGTCATTTTATATTAAAAGAAATATATTAGTTTTTTAGGTAATAAAAATCTATCAGTATTTTACATTATGGTTTCTCAGTCTACTGTCAAAATATGAAATTCCTTCAACCACCTAAAATTATACTTCTGCTAAAATTATATCTCTGCTTTAATATTTGTGTAGATTTATTTCACTGAAATTACATAGTAATACATCTATACTTAATATGATGTTAGATAGGATTCTAACATAACTCCACAATTTATCCAAACACAATTTATTGAATTAATTTTCTTATCCATCACTTGAAATTCCAATTATATTACATAATAAGTGGTTATAATAAGTTTTTTTCAGGCCTATTTCTCATGTGTATAGCCATTTCCACTAACCCTGTTTGTCTTTTCCTGGGCCAAATTTTACTCTTATTCTCTTTTTGAACACAAAAGTTTTCAACTGGCTCCATTCTTTCCCTTACAGGTAAACTATAGTGGATACTTTTCATGTATTCCCAATGAAAAGTTAAGTAGAATTAGCTTGAAGTCAGTATCATCATTGTACTAAACCTATGAATCCAACTATAAAGAAGAATACATTTTAAAATAATTTATCTCTTAGCAAAATTTTCTGTGTAGTTTAGAGTAAAGTCAGGCAGAAGAAAATATCCCCCGTGCCATCTCAGCTCTCAGCTCTCAAATAACTTACCTTGATATTTTTATTATACTGACTAATAGATCAGGTCTAGCTACCAAAGAAGACATTTTTAAACAATTCTGTAAAAAAAAATAAAAAAATAAAAATGTTAATCAAATAAATGGCTATAGCTATTACATAACAATTAACATAGTAAACCTATGTCTGAGGCCTGTCTTTTCATCTCATACTTCATGTCTTTTCCAGAACACACTTCTCAAGTTTGGCACCGCGTTTTCTTTTCTGCATCTTGTTCTGGGATTCACCCTCAAAAGTTAAGAGCAAACTCAAGGTCACCTAGATTTCCTCCTGTGCTTTCTTCTGGATGTTTAGTTCTGTTCTTTTATATGTAGGTATGTGATCTACTTACATTTAATTCTGTGCGAGCTCTAAAGTCTGTGTCTGGATTGTTCTCTGGTGAGTGCACATCTGATTGTTTCGAACAACAGTGACTGAAAAGACAGCGCTGTCTCCAGTGAGATGCCTTTCTTCCTTTGTCAAAGCTTCGTTGGCTATTTTTGTGTGAATCTATTTCTGGGCTCTCTATTCTCTTCCACTGATCTATACACTTAGTCTTCAGCCAGCACCATGCTGTCTCCCTCATTGTGGTTTTTATAGTAAGTCTTGACGTCAGGTGATATGATCTTTTGAAATTCATTCTTTTGCTTCAACACAACTGCTGGCCAACTCACAATGGTTATGTTTATGATATATATATATATATATATATATATATATATATACATATTCATTCTACTTTTTAATTGTACAGAAGTGATATGAATTAAATAGATGAGTGTTATGTGTTAAATTTTGATCTTTTCTTAGCCTGGCATTTGCGTGGAAAACATTGCGGCACAGGGAAATGATGGTGAACTGCAGTTCCCAGTCAGCCTTGGAACCATAGGCGCGGCAGACCTACCCTGTCTCGGTGTTATGTCCCCAAGCCTGGAGACTCAGCCATGGTTACATTAAGTGCATTTTGTTGTTGTTGTTCAATTGTCTTTCAAGTAAAATGATTCACATTTACTAACTATTGGAGTTGGAGAACATTGACATCCGGCCTTGGTCCTTTTGTCTTATTAACTGTACAATCCATGGGTCACGTACACAAATAACCTTGCGGTATTTTGAGAGGGATTGTAAGAATCTTATCAGAGTAGGAGGATTGACATCTTAACGGCATCAAATCTTGCGGTCTTCAAGGAATTATTCTTTGATCTAGTGCACGAGGTGTGTAAAATTATCAACATGCAGAATCTACACATACTTTGCTAGACTTTTATCTAAGTTTAATTTTGAGGGGTTTTATTTTAATAATGCTGATGTTCATTTCACATTGCTCACCACTGGTTCGTAGAAAAACAACTTCGTATGTCCATGTATTCTTCTATGACTTCACCTGCCCCTTGTCGCATTTTAGGAGTTTGTACCTTGAGAGAGAACTGAGACCTAAAAGTTGCCCTCTGACCTGCACACATTTGTCTTCTCTCTCTCTCTCTCTCTTTCTCTCTCTCATCAAGTAACTAGATAAAATGAAATTATATATAAATATATATATATATATAGAGAGAGAGAGACAATCAAATAATGCAAATAAGAAAATATTTATGTTACATTACATTATTTATGTAATTATTCTATCCTACGACCCTACCTAGAACTAGTAGTGGGAAGTTTTATAGACTGGTAAGAGGAAGTCCTTGCATGTTTTTAATCTTAGAGGCCAATAGCCTGTATCTCAACATCAAATGTGACATGACTGGCATGCCTGTGTCATGCATTATTTGTCAGATTGCAGAAATTTCTTCTCTCCCTAGTTCGCCGAGAGACTCTTATCAGTGAGATGGTAGATGGCATCACGGTCTTTTTACATTAATTAACAGGCCTTCTTAAAGTCAGCTTCACGATGAATCGCATGGTTACGCTTTTGCAGTGATGACTCAGCGTCCTGTACTTGAAATAGAAGTAGCCCCCATGCAAACACAATGTGTGTTCTATGCATCAGAGAATTTGTTATGCTAACGGTTGCTGATGAATCATTCTTGACACTCTTGCAATGTCTCTATGCAGGATGTGCATTAGGATAATATTCTTCGTCTCCTAATAATTAACAATTTGTTATTAAATAACTTGCGGCAAGTAAGTGTCTGGTCTTCCTTAAGTATTTGGGATTCTCTATCAGTGACCTCCCCTCTGCCATACTCTATGAGGAAAGCCTACTCGCTGAGGGTTTTAACAGCTTATTATTTGCTCAATGTCTTTAATAGTCCATTCAGCACATTCAGACTGTCTTTTACTTTGAGTGAGCTTTGGAATTTTATGACTGCTAAGAAATGTTTATTTTTTTTGTGAGTTGTCATATATGGGGATATAGATTTGTGCATAATTTTGTTGTTGTTTTTAGTATTAGGGGAGTCAACATCACTTTCAGTCCTGTCAATTTTCATTTTTTTTCACTTAGCCCATCTACAGATTTACTGTTACGTGTAGTCTTAAGAACAAGTTATTTGTTTCATAGTTTATTTTTCCATTTTCTTCTGATTGGTGGAGGGTCTTTTTTTTTTCCTGATAGTTATTATTTTTCTTACTTTAAGCTTAAATTGATCTTATTTTCATAAATCAGAATCCTGGGTTATTGAATTTATATCTTTTTTTCCATTTTCCTCACTTAACTGCTGTTAATTTCCCACTGGACATCACTGTCACTTAGTTCAATATTTCAATAAGTAGCATTTATTTCATTCGATTCAGGAGAAAATTCCCTTGAAACATGTTGTTTTGTCCCTGTGTTCTGCTTTTTTTTTCTTTGTTTTCTTTCTTTATTTCTTCTTCTTTCTTGAAATGGAGACTCATTCTACAGCTGAAATATTGTGGGAAGCTTTATAATCCAGGCTCCCTAGAACTTGCAGGTATTCTCCTGCCTCAGCCTCCTAAGTAGAGGAATTGAAGGCACCTCTACTCACGACCAGCCTTTGCGGAAATTTCAGTTAGAAAATAAACATGATCTCTTTTACTTTTATTACCTATTTATCGTGTGTGTGTGTGGGGGGGGTGTTTATGTGTGTACCACATTTTCTGTGAGGCAGGCAGAGGACAACTTGATGAAATTGGCCATCTCTTTCCAGCTCTTCGGGCCTGGGAATCAAACACAGGTCATCAGGCTTGATGACCAGTCATCTTTACCCACTAAGCCATTTTACCTGGCTTCTCTTTTTTTTTTTTTTTTTTTTTGTGACCACATTTAAAATCTCTAGAGTATAGGCACTCAATTAGGAAGAAGGGAAGAAAACATTAGACATAGATTAAGCAGTCATGTCCTATGCTCTCATTTGATGGTCATTGCATCTGTAGTTCCTGCAGATAAAATAGCAGTAGGAGGACTGAAACGGACTTGACTTCATATTAATTAACGTCAATTTAAAATTAGAAACTAAATAAATATAAAATACAACTCCATTAAATGCCATGCTGTTGTCTTCATAGGGATACATTTCACATTATCAAATGTGTCAGAAAGAGACTGTGGCCTCATTTCAATGTTTAGGATGAGGTCATACATTTTGTCTAGACACACACCAAAACACTTATCTACAACCAGAAGCAATGAACTAATTAACTTCAGATGGGTTTTGTTGTCATCCTCTGATGTAACATGGTAGTGGGATATTTAATACTTTATATGGATCACTTGAATTGATGATGCTTATCAAATTGTAGTTTTAATCAAATCAAATCACTGTTTTAATTATTATATGATAATATTGACTTTCTTATAAAAAAATCAAGTAAAAACAAATTTTTAAATTAAAAGTAAAACAGGGGATGGTAAAATGGCTCAGTAGTTAAGAGTGGTTTCCCCTCTTGTAGCTGCCCAGAGTTCAGCTCCCAGAACTCATAAGGGGGATCACAACCTCCTGTAAACCCAAGCAGAGGATAGCTGATACAATGTTCTGGATTCTGTGAGCAACATACACACAAACAATTAAAATTCTTATATGAATAAACTTAAAGGAAAAATAATGAATGCTTCAAAGTTGAGAAGATATTCAAGGAATGAATCAAGATAAAATTTAAAAGGCTGAAGGAAAAAAAAAACTCGTAATTGCAGTATGAATAGAAATTGTCATTTCTCTCTACATTAGAGATCAATTAAGATTTTACAGTTAAAGAAGATATGTAACATTAAGAATTATACTCAGCAAAGCCATATTAAACATGTCTTTCCAACAACCACCACCCCAAGAAAAAAATACTGATAGATATATCCATGAGGAACAGACAGGAAGAGAACAACCAGAGACCCACCTGTCACTGCCACAGCATGTGACTCAGGCAGGTGGAAGACAGCCGGAGGCCCACCAACCACATGGCCCAACTGCCATGAGAGCCACTAGACTGTGCAAGTCTGGGAGGGAAAGAGAAGCAGAACAGTTGGAGCATTTTGAAGAGAGGTGTAACTGGAGACACATGATGGCAAGAAATAGCCTGTTGTGAGAAGCCAGCAAGGCCACCTGAGGCCATGGCGAAGACCTAGCCCATGCTGCCATTAAGGGCCATGTATGGGTCTATGGCTATCCAACACTAGAGTTCTGTGTGAATGTCTGTGGTTCATGTTACCACTAAAGACAATGTGGACGTTCTTTGTCTGGGCAGCCGCCTAGGACCACATAGATACCCAAGGGCTGGGTGGGGCTGGACCCACCTTCACTGGCTGTGGCATTCTGGAAAGCTAGTCCCACCTCTCTCACCAGCTGCCGCATTCAGGAGAACAGGCCCCGCACTTGGCCTGGGCGGCACAGTAGAGTTGGTCCTGGTGACAAGGAGACGGAGGTGACAGGGGTGAGCCAGCCCTGAGGTCATGAGAGCAGGAGCGATGACCCTGTCTCCTGCTGGCTGCAGCATTGCTGAGTTAGCAGGGGCAGGACTCGAAAGCTCACCCTGATGGTGCAGGTGTGGAAGAGCTGGCAGGCTATTGCTGCTGGGAGTGCGAACTTGCACAACCACTTTGGAAATCAATCTGGTGCTCTCTCAGAAAATTGGGACTAGCACTACCTCAAGATCCAGCTATATAACTTCTGGGCATATACCCAAAAGATTCAACAAGGACATTTGTTCAGCTATGTTCATAGCAGCTTTATTTGTAATAGCCAGAATCTGGAAACAACCTGGATGTCTCTCAACGGATGAATGGATACAGAAATTGTGGCACATTTACACAATGGCATAGTACTCAGCAATTAAAAGCAAGGAAATCATGAAATTTGCAGGCAAATAGATGGAACTTGAAAAGCTCATCCTGAGTGAGGTAACCCAGAAGCAGAAAGACACACATGGAATATACTCAATGATAAGTGGATATTACCCATATAATATAGGATAACATATTAAAATCTACAGACCTAAAGAAGCTAAAGAACAAGGAGGACCCTAGGGAGGATGCTTAAATCTCACTCAGAATGGCAAACAGGATAGACACCAGAAACGGTGGAAGAGAGAGAATAGGACGGGAGCCTATCAATGAGGTCCTCTGAAAGGCTCCACCTGACAGCGGATCGAAGCAGATTCTGAGACTCACGGCAAACTTTGGGCAGAACGCAGGGAGTCTTATAGAGGAAGAAGGTGATAGAAAGACCCGGAAGGGACAGGAGCTCCACAAGGAGACCAACAAAGCTAAAAAAATTGAACGGAGTGTGACCCCGTAGAGATTGATGCATCAACCGAGGACGATGGATGGAGAGGATCGAGATCCCTGCTCAGATGTATCTGATAGGCAGCTCCGTTTCCAGTGGGTTCCCTAGTAAGGGGAGCAGGGCTGCCTCTATCATTAACTCAGTTGCCTGCTCTTTGATCACTTACTTGCCCTTGGCAGGGCAGCTTTGCCGGGCCACAGAGGAAGAGGATCCAGGCAGTCCTAATGAGACTTCAAAGCTAGGCTCAGATGGCAGGAAGAACACCCCCTTTCAGTGAACTAAGGGAAGGGGATGGGGAGAAGAGGGAAGGAGGATGGGACCAGGAGAAGATGAAGAAGGGGGCTAAGATTGGGATATAAAATGAATATACTATAAAACTTTAATTAAAAATAAATAAAGGAAGAAAAGAAAGAAAGAGAAAGAAGGAAGGAAGGAAGGAAAAAAGGAAGAAAGGAAGAAGGAAAGATATGAAGGAAGGAAAAGGAGCCGGCAGGCTGAACAACTCACCTACCACACAGGCATAGATCTAGGACTTTGAGTTGGCCTACCTCAAAATCTACCTCACCTATGATCTACTGAAGCAAGCAAAAAGGTTGGTCCTGCAGATCCAAAGCTGCGGGATGTCCATGACACAGGGTAACAACAGGATAGCTAAGAGGAGTCCTGGTGAGGATGCAGTGTTGATATTAAAAACATAATGATGGAGTAACAGGTGCTAGAGGCCGCTAACATGACTAGTGAATCATTGCAATGAACATTTCCAAGTAAAGATGTGTGGACAGAAGAACGGTATGTCACACATAGTAACACGCGCTTTGTTTATTTATTTATTTTTATTTTCTTTGCAGGGAGTGGGAGGTTGCAAGGGCAGAGGGCAGATATGAAGGGACAAAGAAATGAGTGGGACTGGGGCACATCACATGAAACTCACAAAGAATAAATAAAAAGTTAGAAAAAAAAGAAAAAGGAAATTGTGATTTTTAGTCACAAAATTTCAGATAGAAAATATTGTAAAATATCCTATTTCACAAAACAACAAAAACCTCTCACGAATCTTTTTATTATTTATTGGATTGGACATCTTCCTAATAGTAATCAGAGAGAGAGATAGGGAAGGGGTGGAACTTGAAGTTGGTCATGGGGTACAAGTACCTAGTTCAACTCTTGGCAGATGGAGGCAGAGGGATCCTGAATTCAACAATAGTCTGGAACACAGAGTAAGACCCTTTCTAAAATGAGGAAAGTCAATGTAGCTCAGGGTGATGATAATTAAGATAATACATAATGCATGCTGTAGATCTAAATGGTTGAGAGAGAGGCACATGAAATGATGAAAGACTAAGGTGATGGGTGACTCACTAATCTGAATTGATAATTACATAAAGCACACAGGAATCAAAACATCACATTATACTTAATAAATATGTGCCATTACTGACTCGGTAACAAACAAATTAAAACCTGATACAGAAGTGGGAGTAAGTGATTACAGACTGGAGATCCATGCAGGTGGGCACTGAACGCTGGTGAGACATGGGGACTCTAGGCTTCACTCCACCGTTTAATCTTTTGCATGTGGTGAGATTGTTTCCTAATTAAAAAAAATATCTTTTAGAAATAAAGCGATTCAGAAATACTAAAACATAACTTCTTTATTCTTAAACGGTCATGTAATGTAAGATTCACAGCCCAGTTAAAAATTCCGCGTGTGAGACAGGATGTAAGTGCACAACCGTCGGCTCCAAATGGATCAAGGCCGGTGAGTGTCAGGTCTTACACCTGAAACTCTGAAACTGCGAGGAGAGAAGTCAGGGAGCACGGTTCGATACCTAGACTTCTGAGTAAGACTCTGGTAGCACAGAAAAAAGGACCAACAGTCATGTGTCATGTGCTACCACTCTGTCTAAAGAAGCAAAAGTCTCTGTAGAGCAAAGGAAACTGAAACAAGTAAATAGTCTTCCCTCAGAATGGGAGGAATTCTTGGCCAGCTACTCACCCGGGAGAGGGTAAATGAGTTCAACAAATTGAGAACATAGGCAGCCAATTAAAATGGATTATAGAACTGAACAGAAAATTCTCGAAAGAAGAAATGCAAACGGCTGAGAAACACTTTCAAACGTGTTCAACATCCTTATCCACCAGAGAAATGCAAATTAAAGTACTTTAAGATTCATCCTCAGCCCAATCAAAATGGTCATCATATGAAGTGCAAACAACTTCAAGTGCTGGCACGGATGTGATGGAAGAGGAACTTCTCCGTGCTGTTGGTGGAGTGTAAACTTGTGTAGCCACTTTGGAAATCAGCCTGAAGGCTTCTCAGAACAACCAGAAATAAAACTACCATATGGCTCAGCTCTAACACTTCTGGCCATAAACCCAATGGACTTTTCATAGTACTGTCAAGATGACTGCATATCCATGGTTGCTGTGGCTGTGGTCATGATATAATAATAATTTTTAAAAAGGAACCACTTAGTTGTACGTTGACAGATGACTGGAGAAGACCAATGAGGTACACATATTGAGCGGTTCAAATAAACAAATAAACAAGCACACACACACACACAAAAAAAAGTCAGGCAAACGAATGGATCCAGAAAACATTCTATTGAGTGAGGTAACTTAACCCTTGAAAGACAAACCTGTATGCCTGTATGTGATCTCTCACATGTAGACCCGAGCTTTAAATCTCTTGTTTTGCATGTTTGAAATACATGTTTGCATGCCAGGAAATTAGAAAAGGGCCTTCTGGTTGGAGACATGTTAGGAGAGGTGGAATATTGGGGCTTGAGCTGAGAGGTGTGTGGGGGTGTAAGAGAAATATGAAAATGGAGGGGAGGGCCGTGGCGAGCTACGTGAAGACCTATTGTCTTCCAAGCTAACTTTTAAAAAGTAGGCAGAAAGATCGTAACTACATGTGAGACCGAGGAAGAATGGGGATACTAACAGTTAAGATTAAGTGCAATGGGAATGGGGGAACAGGAAAAGGAGGGGTAATGGTGATTTCACCAAAATTAAGAAAGGATTTATGGAAATTAACAATTTATTAAGCTAATTTCAAAATACAGCTCTAATACAATAAATTTCAAAGGAAGGAAGAGAGGAAGGATAGAAGAAAGGAAGGAATCCAGCCTTATTTAGTAGCACATACTTGTAATCTCAAGTGCTTGGCAGACAAAGGCAGGTAGGTTCCTGGAGTTCCCTGGATACTCAGCTTAACCTACCAAGACAGCTCCAGGACAATGGGAGACCCTGTCTCACAAACAAGATGTTCCTGGCCTCCACACGTGGACATGCACACAATCACACACTTGCAAGAGCTCTTCCTCAGCTTTGTTCTGCCTTGCACACACCACATATTAAAACATCTGTGCTCAGTTTCCTATGAGACAATGCAAAAGATAATGCATCTGTTTACCAGAATTAAACATTCCCAAAATTTGTGACATCAACAGTTTACGGAAAGGCTGACAGTAAGAGGAGATGGTGAAGTCCCATTATTCTGGAGGATGTTTGTTGGTCGAGTCAAGGAAGAGGCTTGCAGGTCTATTGTGTTGCTAATGCCAAGTCAATATTTTCTTAAAACAAAACCAGACTTGTTTGCCCAATATTTTATTATTTTAATTATATGAATAAGTGGGGAGCTGAATAATTCAAATATTCAAACTCTCAAAGACACAAATGGCAGAATAATTTCTTTTCCTTCTCCTATTATGTTGCATATAAACAGGCTGTAGCTCTGAAGAAACCAATTGCTTATTATGACCAAACAGAAGTATGTGGGTTCATGCTGAAATTGAAACTTCTTTCAAAATTAACAAATTTATAGATTCCTCCAACTGGAATCCGTAGTTAGAAAATTTAAATGTCATTAACAGTGCTATATGAATTGTAAGAAATTATGGTACCATTGGAAAAAAGTTACTGTCGATTATAGTAGCATTTGATTGTGCAGACTACACTTTTTAAATTATTACTAATTAATTCAATTTACATCTCGGTCATAGGCCCCTTCCTCCTCTCCTCCCAGACCCTCTCCCCCTATTCCTTAGAATAGGGAAGCCCCCCTACCCAGACACTGCAGCTCATCTATTCACATGAAGACTGAGTTCATCTTTCTCCCCTGAGGCCTTTTAGGGAAGCCCCATCAGGATAAGTGACCAGAAAGCAGGCTGTCAGAGATATTCCCCACTCCCCTAATTAATGAACCCACATAAAGCCTAAGATGTTCATCAGGCTTATCTTCTTGGGGTATGTCGGTACTATGTGACTAAATCTGCTTAGAAGTGAGTACAGACCACCTGTCTTTCTGTTTCTGGGTTACCTGACTCAGAATGATCTTTTCGTCCATTTGCCTGCAGCAATGATTTTCCTTGTTTTATTTATTTTGTTTTACATTTTATTTATTTATTTTATTTATTAAAATTTATTCACTTTGTATCCCAGCTGTAGCCCCCTCCCTTATCGCCTTCCAATTCCACCCTCCCTCGCTCTTCTCTTCCCCTGCCCTTCCCTCCAGCACACTGATAGGGGAGGTCCTCCTTCCCTTCCATCTCACCATAGCCTATCAGATCTCATCAGGACTGCAAACTCAGAAAGGATCTTCACCAATACTATATCTGACAGAGGGCTAATATCCAGAATATATAAAAAACTCAAAAAGTTAAACACCAACAAATCAAGTAATCCAATTTAAAAATGGGGTGCAGAGCTAAAGAGAGAATTCTCAATAGAGAAATATTGAATGACGAGAAACACTTAAAGAAATGCTCAGTGTCCTTAGTCATCAGGGAAATGCAAATCAGAACCACCCTGAGATTTCACCTTACACCCATCAGAATGGCTAAGATCATAAACTCAAGTGACAACACATGCTGGAGAGGATGTGGAGAAAGGGGAACCCTCCTCCATTGCTGGTGGGACTGTGAAGTTGTACAACTACTTTGGAAATCAATCTGGCGCTTTCTCAGAAAATTAGGAATAGATTTTCCTTGTTTTAAAATGGCTGAGTAGTATTCCATTATATAAATGTACCACAGTTTCTTTATCCATGTTTCGGCTGAGGGACATCTAGGTTGTTTCCAGGTTCTAGCTATTGTGAATAAAGCTGCTATGAACACACTTGAGCAAATATCCTTGTTGCATGATGGAGCATCTTCCAGGTGAGTGCTGAGCCGAGTTATAGATGGGTCTTGAGTTACAGCTGTTTCCAGTTTTCTGGGAAGGGGCCAGATTGATTTCCAAAGTGGTTGTACAAGTTTTCACTACCAACAGCTATGGAGGAGTGTTCCTTTTTCTTCACATCCTTACCAGCCTGTGTTGTCACTTGAGCTTTTCATCTTGGCCATTCTGACAGGTGTAAGATGGAATCTCAGAGTCATTTTGGTTTGCACTTCAATGATGATTAAGGACGTTGAACATTTCTTTAAGTGCTTCTCTAGCAGTTGAGATTCCTCCATAAAAAAATAAATAAATAAAAATTTGAATTCCAAAGAGAGAGAGAGAGAGAGAGAGAGAGAGAGAGAGAGAGAGAGAGAACGCTCTGTTTAACTCTGTAACCCAATTTTTAATTGGATTATTTAGTTTGTTGATGTTTAATTTCTTGAATTCTTTAAATATTCTGGATATTAGTCCTTTGTCGGATGTAGGATTAGTGAAGATCTTTTCTCAAACTTTAAACTGCTGTTTCGTTCTATTGATAGTGTCCTTTGCTTTACAGAAGCGTTTGAGTTTCAGAAGGTCCTATTTATTAATCACAGATCTTAGAACCTGAGTTGTGAGTGTTTTGTTCAGGAAGTTGTCTCCTATATCAATGAATTCAAGGCTCTTACCCACCTTCTCCTCTAGCAGATTTAGTGTATCTGATTTTATGTTGAGGGTTTAGATCCACTTGGACTTGAGTTTTGTGCAGGATGATAAATATGGATATATTTTCATTTTTCTACGAGTAGACATCCAGTTAGACCTGCATCACTTGTTGAAGATGCTATCCTTTTTATATTGGCTACTTTGACTCCTTTGTCAAAATCAGGTGTGCATAGGTGTATGGGTTTATTTTTTGGTCTTTAGTTGGAGTCCATTGATCAACCAGACTATTTCTATGCCAGTACCATGCAGTTTTATTACTATCACTCTGTAGTATAGCTTGAGGTTAGGTATGGAGATACCTCCAGAAGTTCTACTATTGTATAGGATTGTTTTAGGTATTCCTGAGTTTTTGTTTTTGCTTATGAAGTTTAGAATTGTTCTTTCAAGGTCTGTGAAAAATTGTTTTGGTGTTTGGATGGAGATTTCATTAACCATGTTAATTAATCCTATCTATCCATGAACATGGGAGATCTTTTTCCATCTTTTTGTATCTTCTGCAATTTCTTTCTTAAGAGACTGGAATTTCTTTTTTATATTTAATTTATCTTTTTTATTAATTACAGTTCATTCACTTTGTATCCCAATTGTAGCCCTGTCTCTTGTTCCTTCCAAATCCCACCCTCCTTTGCTCTTCTCCACTTATGCCCATTCCCCAGTCCACTGGTAGGGGAGGTCCTCCTCCCCTTCCTTCTGATCCTACTCTATCAGGTCTCATCAGGACTGGCTGCATTGTCTTCCTCTGTGTCCTGGTAAGGCTCTGACCCCCACAGGGGGAGGAGATCAAAGAGCAGGCCACTGAGTTCATGTCAGAGACAGTCCCTGTTCCCCTTACTAGGGAACCCACTTGGACACTGAGCTGCCATGGGCTACATCTGAGCAGAGGTTCTAGGTTATCTTCATGAATGGTCCTTGGTTGGAGTATCAGTCTCAGAAAAGACCCCTGTGCCCAGATTTTTTTCTCTCCTTGTGGAGCTCCTGTCCCCTCTAGGTCTTTTTATCTCCCCCTTCTTTCATAAGATTCCCTGCACTCTGCCCAAAATTTGGCTATGAGTCTCAGCCTCTCCTTTGATAACCTGCAGGGTAGTCTTTCAGAGTCCCTCTTTGGTAGACTCCTGTCCTGTTCCCTGTTTTCTCCCTCCTGTTTGCATTTCTGAATGAGGATTGAGCATCTTACCCAGGGTCCTCCTTCTTGATTAGCTTCTTTAGGTGTGTGGATTTTAGTATGATTATCCTATATTATATCTCTAATATCCACTTATAAGTGAGTATAGACCCTGTGTGTCTTTCTGCTTCAGGGCTACCTCATTCAGGATGATCTTTTCTAGTTCCCACCATTTTATGATTGTTTTTAATTTCTGAGTAGTATTCTGTTGTGTAAATGTACCATAATTTCTGTATCCGTTCCTCAGTTGAGGGACATTTGGGTTGTTTCCAGCTTCTGGCTATTACAAATAAAGCTGCTACATGCATGGTTGAACAAATGTCTTTGTTGTATACTTGATCATCTTTTGGATATATACCTAGGAGTGCTGAAGCTGGATCTTGAGGAAGCTCTATTCTTAATTGTCTGAGAAAATGCCAGATTGATTTCTAAAGTGGTCGTACAAGTTTGCATTCCCACCAGCAATGAAGAAGGGTTCTTCTTTCTCCACATCCTCACCAGCATGCATTGTCTCTTGAGTTTTTGATCTTAGCCATTCTGATGGGCATAGGGTAAAATCTCAGGGTCTTTTTGATTTGCATTTCTCTAATAGCTAAGGATGTTGAACATTTCTTTAAGTATTTCTCTGCTATTTATACTTATCATCCTGCACAAAACTAAAGTCCAAGTGGATCAAATATAAAGCCAGACGCACTAAACCTGTTAGAAGAAAAAGTGGGGAAGAACCTTGAACTCATTGGCACAGGAGACAACTTCCTGAACAGAACACCAACAACACTAAGAGCAACAATCAATAAATGGAACCTCAGGACCTCATGAAACTGAAAAGCTTCTGTAAAGCAAAGGACACTGTCCACAGAACAAAAGGACAGCCTACAGATTGGGAAAGAATCGTCACCAACCGTATATCGGACAGAGGGCTAATATCCAGAATATATAAAGAACTCAAGAAATTAAACAGCAACAAATCAAGCAATCCAATTTAAAAACGGGGTACAGAGCTAAAGAGAGAATTCTCAATAGAGGAATATCAAGACTTGAATTTCTTGTCCTACATGTCTTTGACTTTCCTGTTTAGAGTTACTGCTAGATACTTTATATTATTTGTGGCTATTGTGAAGAGTGTGGTTTCCATAATTTCTTTCTCAGCCCATTAGTCATTTGCGTTCAGGAGGCTACTAATTTTTTTTTTTAATTAACCTGGTATCCAGCCACACTGCTGAAGGAGTTTATCAGCTGCAAGCGTTCTCTAGTGGAATTTTTGGGGTCTCTTACATATACTATCATATCAACTGTGAATAGCAATAACTTCTTCCTTTCTGATTTGTGTCCCTTTGATCTCCTTTTAGTTGTCTTATTGCTCTAGCTAGAACTTCTAGTACTATATTGAAGAGATATGGAAAGAGTGGACAACCTTGTCTTGTTCTTGACTTTACTGGGATTGCTTTGAGTTTCTCTCCATTTAGTTTGAGTTTGGCTATTGGCTTGCTGTACATAGCCTTTATACCTTGTATCCCTGATCTTGCCAAGGTGTTTATCACTAAGGGGTGCTGAATTTTGCCAAAGGCTTTTTCTGCACCTAATGAGGTGTTCACATTTTTTTCTTTCAGTTTTTTTTTTTTTTTTTTTTTTTTATGGTGGATTGCATTGATGGACTTTTGTATGTTAACGATCCTTGCATCCCTGGGATGAAGCTTACATAATCATGGTGGATGATGTGTTTAATATGTTCTTGAATTCGGTGTGCATGTATCTTCTTGAGTATTTCTGCATCAATGTTCATAAGGGAGATTGGTCTGAAGTTTTTTGTTGAGTTTTTGTGTGGTTTAGGTATCAGGGCGACTGTGGCTTCACAGGATGAATTTGTAATATTCCATCTGTTTCTGTTTGAGGAGTATTGGTGTTAGCTCTTCTTTGAAAATCTGGTAGAATTCCTCATTATTATTATTATTATTATTATTATTATTATTATTATTATTTGGTTGGGAGACTTTTGATGGCTGCTACTATTTCCTTAGGAGATATAGGGCTGTTTAAACTGTTTACCAGATCTTGATTTAACTTTTGTAGGTGAAATCTGTCAAGAAAAACATCCATTTCCTTAAGTTTTCCAATTTTGTGGAATACAAGCTTTTGAAGTAAGACCTAATGATTCTTTGGATTTCCTCAGTGTCTGTTGTTATATCGCCCTTTCATTTCTGAGTTTGTTAATTTTTGTACTGTCTCTCTGTCTTAGTTAGTTTGGCTAGGATTTTGTCTGTCTTGTTGATTTTTCCTCAAAGAACCAACTCTTGGTTTTGTTGATCATTGTTATTTTACTCTTTGTTTCTAATTTATTGATTTCAGCCCCAAGTTTGATTATTCCCTGCCATGTAATTTTCTTGGGTGTGTTTACTTACTTTTTTTTTTTCTAAAGCCTTCAGATGATCTGTTAAGTTGCCAATATGGGATTCCTTCAATTTCTTTATGGGGGCACTTAGTGCTATTACCTTTCCTCTTAGCACTGCTTTTATGGTGTCCCATAAGTTTGGGTAACTTGTGCTCTCATTTTCATTGAATTCTAGGAATTCTTTAATTTGTTGCTTTTTTTCTTCTCTCACCCAGTGATCATTGAGAAGAAGTTGTTCAGTTTCCATAAGTGTGTAGGCTTTCTGTGTTTCTGTTGTTGTTGAGGTCTAGCTTTAATCCATGTTGATCTGATAAAGAACAATGGGTTAATTAAATTTTCATGTATTGGTTGAGGTTTGCTTGTGACCAACTATATGGTCAATTTTGGAAATGGTTCCTTGTGGTGCTGAGAAAAATGTATATTCTTCTGTGTTTGGGTGAAAAGTTCTATAGACAACTACCAGGTCCATTTGATTCATGACATCTGGTAGTTTCATTACTTCTCAGTTTGGCTTCTGTCTTAATGATGTGCCCATTGATGAGAGTTGGGTGTTGAAGTCTCCCACTATTAATATGTTGGGATCAATGTGTGATTTAAGCTTTAATAATGTTTCTTTTATAAATGCAGATTCCCCTGTATTGGGGAAAATAGATATTCAAGACTGTGATGTCCTCTCGTGGATTTTTCCTTTGATAATACTGAAGTGTCCCCCATCTCTTCAGACTACACTTTTTTCTTTTTTTTTAAAATTCTTTATTATTCTTTATTCACTTTGTGGTTCCTCCCTGTGGTTCCCTCTCTCCTCCCATTCCATCCCTCCCTTTCTCCACCCTCTGCATGCATGCCCCTCCCCAAGTCCACTGATAGGGGAGGACTTCTTTTCCTTCCTTCTGATCCTAGTCAATTAGGTCTCATCAGGAGTGGCTGCATTGTCTTCTTCTGTGGCCTGGTAATGCTGCTTCCCCCTCAAGGGGAGGTAGTTAAAGAGCAGGCCAATCAGTTCATGTCAGAGACAGTCCCTGTTCCTATTACAGTGGAACCCACTTGGATACTGAAGTGTCATGGGCTACATCTGTGAAGAGGTCTTAGGTTATCTCCATGCATGGTCCTTGGTTGGAATATCAGTCTCAGGAAAGACCCCTTTGCTCAGATTTTTGGGTTCTGTTGCTCTCCTTGTGGAGTTCCTGTCCTCTCCAGATCTTACTGTTTCCCCCTTCTTTCATAAGATTCCTTGCACTCTGCCCAAAGTTTGCCCTTATCTGCCCTGCAGACTATCAATGCAGACTACACTTTTTATGTGATATCTACAAAACTGAGATTTCTCTGACTTGGGAAGCTTTAAAACTGATATTATAACTTTAATGTATGATTAAATCCTTTGAAAAAATGAACTAAATTTTGTCTTTGGAAAAAAAAATGTTTCAATTTAAGACTCTGGGGAAAAAAAAAGAGCTACCTAATACTGAACATTCTGGAAGGCTGGCTGACTAATTAGAACTTTGTAAACAGGATCAGATGAATGGGGAGGAGGTCCCCCCCATCAGTGGACTTGGAAAGAGGCACAGTGGAGATGAGAGAGGGAGGGAGGGACTGGGAGGGAATGAGGGAGCAGGACACGGCTGGGATACAGAGTTAATACAATGTAACTGATAAGAAAAAAATAAAATTAAAAAAAAGAACTTTGTATAGTGGAAAGTTAGAATATTGTAGATATAAAATCATCTTGGGCTCTCTTAATAGACACTCCTTGCTGACACCCTCTATTTGTCCTAGTAGGTCTGTCAGAAAGAATGAAACCTTGAGGATATATTAACTTAACAGACCACTAGAACTACAACAGCAAAGTTGAGTGTTATCAAATAGCATCTAAAACCAAGAGCCAAGACTTCCCCACTTTGTTGTAAGAATCCTACTTGATATCCTTCTCAGTATAACTGGCTAATGTCTTAGCTTATAACATCGTCCTGTTCTATAATCTAGTCAAACATAACTTCTTGCATGGTGGAGCTCATCACTTGGGGGCAAGTCAAGTCTGAGTTTTCAAATCAGAATTGACTTAAAGAAAGCTCTCATTCTTGGTGGGGGGAACTGTGACCAGTGTCAACATCGGTCTGACTTATTTCTTAGTGTTGACTATTTGAAGCAGACAGTTACAGAGGTTCTAAAGGTCAGACAGGCATTTCTCTTTTCTGCTGAAAACAACCAGAACAAGAACAGATTGCTTGTGTCAGGGCAGAGAAGCTTCACTAATAAGACTCATTCCACATTGACTCAATCATACTTAATGCCCTGGGAATTCATGTAGGAACTGGACAGTTCTCTCAACAGTTCTAACAGTTCCTCGGAGAAGGACCTGAACATCATTTCTGTTCTGTTCAGTTCACTGGAACTGCTAGAATCTGGCTGTGATGTCAGCTGGGGTCCGAACACATTCTATTGTAACACTCCTGAGGCTAAAGTATCATAAATGACCAGTCATGGCCCTTTGGCTGGAGCACTGGACTGTCATGCCCCATGGCCAGACCCTTCATAGCCATGTGGAGGTGCTGAAGGGTCTTTCTGCTTCATTGACTCTTAGGTACAGGCCACCCCTAGCCCACTTGTACTCTCACCCCTACCTCTGCCCTTCAAGTTCTTGCCTTTTACTTTTGGCCAATATGGAACTGATTTCCTATGGAGACAGTGGTGGTTTTCTGAGACTCTGGAATTCTGCACACCTTTGGACTGTTGTGAAGGAACATGATATTTATATACTGTGGGAAGCTGATGATGGTATTTCATTTAACTGTATTCTTGGGAGACTGAACATCTAATCATGTTCATTCTTTCATTAGCTTAGGAACACCCAAATGATTTCTCACAGTTGTTACTTAATCTCCTCTTCTACAAATAGTGAAGGAGACAGCATCTTTTTTTTTTTTTTTTCCTTGCATGAGTGACCAGCCTACCAGGTCAAACCACCAGGTGTGGCTGTTTGAATGAGAATTAATCCCATAGGCTCATAATGTTTGAATACACAGTTCCCAGTTGGCCTTGTTGGAGGAAATGTGTCACTGGCTGCAGACTTCAAGGGTTCAAAAGATGTGTGCAATTCCTCATGTGCTCTGTGTCTCTTGCTTGCAGTTTTAAAATGTCAGCTCTTAGGAAGTTGTCTCCTGTGCCAAGGAGTTCAAGGTCCTTCCTCACTTTTTCTTCTAACAAGTTTAGTGTGTCTGGTTTTATATTGAGGTCTTTGATCCACTTGCACTTTAGTTTTGTGCAGGGTGATAAGTATGGATCTATTTGCCTTTTCTACATGTAGACATCCAATTAGACCAGCACCATTTTTTGAATATGCTATCTTTTATCCATTGTATGGTTTTGGCACCTTTGTCAAAGATCAGGTGTCCTTAAGTGTGTGGGTTAATTTCAGGGTCTTCTATTCGATTCCATTGATCCCTCCTCCACTGCTGGTAGGAATGTAAATTTGTAAAACCACTCTGGAAATCAGTCTGGTGCTTTTTCAGACAATTAGGAATAGCACTTCCTCAAGATTCAGCTATACCACTCCTAGGCATATATCCAAAAGATGCTCAAGTACACAGCAAGGACATTTACTCAACCATGTTTGTAGCAGCTTTATTTGTAATAGCCAGAAGCTAGAAACAACCCAGATGCCCCTCTTCTGAGGAATGGATACAGAAATTGTGGTACATCTACACAATGGAATATTACTCAGCAATAAATAAAAAGACAAATTTGCAGGTGGGAACTGGAAAAGATCATCCTGAGTGGGGTATCCCAGAAGCAGAAAGACACACAGGGTATATACTCACTCATAAGTGGATATTACACATATAATATAGGATAAACCTACTAAAATCTGTACACCTGAGAAACTAATCAAGAAGGAGGACTCTTGCTAAAATGCTCAATACCCATTCAGAAAGGCAAAGAGGATGGACATCAGAAGAAGGAGAAAACAAACAGGGAACAGGACAGGAGCCTGCCACAGAGGGCCTCTGAAAGGCTTTACCCTGCAGGGTATCAAAGCAGATGCTGAGACTTATGGCCAACTGTTGGTCAGAGTGTATGGAATCTTATGAAAGAAGTGGGAAATAGTAAGGCCTGGAAAGGACAGGAGCTCCACAAGGAGAGCAACAGAACCAAAAAATCTGGGCACAGGGGTCTTTTCTGAGACTGATACTCCAACCAAGGACCATGCATGGAGATAACCTAGAACCCCTGCTCAGATGTAGCCCATGGCAGTTCAGTGTCCAAGTGGATTCCATAGTGAGAGGAACAGGGACTGTCTCTGACATGAACTCAGTGGCCTGCTCTTTGATCACCTCCTCCTGAGGGGGTTACAGCCTTACCAGGACAGAGAGGAAGACAATGCAGCCATTTCTGATGAGACCTGATAGGCTAGGATCAGAAGGAAGGGGAGGAAGACCTCCCTTATCAGTGGACTTGGGGAAGGGGCATAGGAGGAGAAGAGGGAGGGAAGATGGGATTGGGAGGGAATGAGGGAGGGAGCTACAGGGGGGATACAAAATGAATAAATTGTAATTAATAAAAATTAAATTTAAAAAAAAGTCAGCTCTCTGCTGCTGCTTCAGCACCACTTCTGCCTGCCTGCCTATTGCCCTGCTCCCCACCATGATGGTCGTGGGCTCTTTCCCTCTGGAACTGTAGGCCAAACTCTTCCTTCTAGAAGTTGCCTTGGTCATGGTTTCACCACAGAAACAGAAAAGTTGCTAATCACCAGGTATTGACATTTTGACCTATACTTCCCCAATAATTAGTGATATCGGTCATTATTTCATGTGTCTGTTAAGTTTTTCTTGTTTTGCTGTTATGTCTTTTTAGTTGAAATGGAGATTGAACAGAAGTGTTTGGGTGTGCTGGGCCAGTGTTCTGCCACTGAGGTACTGATCCAGGCATTTGCATGTCTTCTTTGGAAGGCTGCTTACCCAGGATTTTTGCTCCTTTCAAACTGGTTTATTTGGACTTTTTTCTTTACTTTTTTTTCCTTTTATTTCTTCTTTATTTTTGTAAAAAAAAATGTTATTGCATTGTGTAAGTTCTTTATGTAAATTGAATATTAATATTTTATTAAATGTATGGTTGACAAACATTTTTCTCCATACATACACTATTTTTACATTGCTTTGTTGTTGTGGTTGTTGTTTTGGGGTTTTTAAATCATTCCCTTTGCTGGGCAGAAGCTTTTACTTTAGGTAGCTCCTCCATGCTTCATTTTTGTTTATACTTTGGGATTGTTATACTTTGGAAGTTTGCATTCTCCATGCCTCTTTGCTTCTAAGATTTCAGCATTTTTTTCTATTGCTTATTACTCTTTTCTCCATTGGTTTATAAATTATTAATTCTATTTTTATTTTAATATCAGTTGCCTCAATAAAAAGGCAAATAACCCTGCATGTGTCTGTGCATTTCTTGAAGTACACAGAGCAAGTGATCATGGAATATTAATTTCCACATTATACTTCCTTATGCTAATTTCCCCTTTCCTGGGGAGACTGGAGGGCTTCCAGGGAGACACTTTGTTTTCAGTCATGCTTGTTCTCCTTCGAAGATTACCTCTGCTCTTTATTTTGTCTCAGGCATAAGAAACAAGGGGTAAAACATGAATCTCAGCTTATGGGGCTCATGCCCTCTCATGTCATCACGCCTCGCTGTGTGGTGCCCTCTTGAGCTGTGACAGCTCTGTGTTGCAGGCCACAGGTAGGTGCAGCCCGTGAGCATCTGCGGCCTATGGGCAGCTAACTTTCCTTAGCTAACACCTCCGAGAAAGAACTTAGCTGGGTTCCTGGATAACAATGGATGGTTTTCTCTCTCTGTGCACTATAGTGAGGATGTATGTGCACTTACCTTCTCTATTTCAGAAGCTTTCCTTTTGCTAGAAATTAGTACCGCATGAAATTCTTCTGCCCACAATCCGGTTTGTCATTGTGCACAGCAGAACAATAATCACCTTTAGGACATGGTGCACGTGTGTCTGTCAGAGTTTACGTATGTTTAAGTATGTATTTACTTATGTGCATTTGAGAAAAGGAGTACAGGAGTGTATGGTGTGTGAGTGTGTGTGGCTATAAAGTGAGCATGTGTGAATACGTGTCCATAAGTGTGCTTATGTGTGAGCATGTGTCACAGAATAGAGATGTATTCCCGTCTGTGTGTGCCTGTGTGAATATGGTTTTGAGTATGTGTATGTGTGTGAGAGTATGTATGTATACCTGTGAGTATGCTACTAGGTGTAAATTAGTGTGTGTACGGGCGTGAGTGAATGTGTGTGCGCCTGTGTGATCGAGTATACGTGTGCGAGCTTGTGTATGAGAGTGAATATGTGTAAGTGTGACTGTCTTTCTGCCTAGACAACGGGAACTTTTCCGAATGGGACCGCACGGGATCCTTTTCTTTGTCTCCGGATTTTGTAGTTTTCTAGTCTCAGAAATATCCAGGGTATTGTTGTTGTCATTATTGGTAAATTTGCTTCCATCTTTCCTTTCCTCTACTTTTTAAGGACGTGCTGGGAACAGAGAGGCTTTCAAAATTCTTTATATTCACACCCTTTACTCTTAAATTCATAAGCAGAGCACAGAGAATTTTACAGCCATCCAAGACCATGCAACAGCCATCCAACCCTGTGATGACATTCCTCTCTTTTCTATGAGAAAAGAAACTCAGCAGTTAACATGTTTAAACTCACTCACACACACACACACACACACACACACACACACAAGCACTAGCACATATCTCTTTTTCCATTGCAACGGCCCCCCTCAGAGGGTCTCTGCTAAGCAGTGTCTTGTAGTATGTTAAAGTGGGAAGGAGGAATGATGAGACGATAATGCTTTAAATCTGGAGTCACTTTTCCTCTTTTCTTACATTTAGAGGTTGTTTTTTTTTTTTTTTTTCCTTCCCACACTTTAGAAGGGGAACTGATTTCAACAGCCTGGAGGGACACATTTCAGGAGCCAAGGGACTGACAGATCTGAGCTGGACTCCAGAAGAGTGCTGTGTAAATTCCTCTGCAGCCACACACCAGGCTCCCAAGGCACGACTGCTTTTTTAATAAGGAGTCCTCACTGTGGTAAAGCAGCCATCAGCTTATGCAAATTCCTGTGGGTAGAGAGAAGGGGGGGCTTTTTAAGCTGCCTATTACTTTATTATTGCTGAAAGAAATAAAGGGAAAAATCACAAAAGAAAAGGGGGTGAGGAGAATTAAGGATCTAATAACAGTGCGAGCTTGCTGCCCAGGTTGTGTCTCTTGCTGTGTTGGAATCGTTTTTCTTTGTCGACAGCCTTGCACTGGGCTATTTTTAGCGTCTCTTTAATAATTGAGCTGTAGCAATTGCACTCAGCAACTGGAACAGGCAGGAAAAACAGTCGCTCAAAGGAGCAGTGCGTGGTCATGGCTTAATTCGGGTTGCATCACAGAGCACACCTTTCTTTCAGGTAGGAACACTCAGCGGAGAGGTAGGGACCAGAGAAAGGATGGATGGAAGGATAGATGGAAGCATGCCGTGTTTCTACCATGTGGACTAAGGCACAGTGCAGCGGTGGGGGCGGAGTTGTTAGTTTGTTTAAAGTCAGCCAGGGAAGGTAACCCTTGGGGCAAAATCTTTAAACTTAGAGAAGAGTGGAGAGTGAAAGCCTAGGTGTAGTGTTTGTGCCTGTAGCTAGTTCTAGCAATTGGGGGACTGATGCAGAGGGATTGCCATAAGTTTGAAGCCATGTCGGAGCTCATGGTGAGTTCTGCCAGTCCCAGCTATACACTAAGACCCTGTCTCAAACAAAGACCTGTAACCAATCAGAGCACAGGAGAGAGGTGGAGCAGGAAGATCAAGAATTTAAGCTCAGCTTTAGCTAGAGGAGACCCTGTCTTCAAGGGCTGGGGTGGTGACTCAGTATTTGTTATGCAAGGATGAAGAACTACATTCAACCCCCCAGAATGAAAGTAAGAAGCCAGATGTGGCTGCCTTTGTGTCTGTATCCACAACATTACAGGGAGTGGGGAGTGGAGGACTGTCAGACTACCTCCCGGCTCAGTGAGAGATCCTGTCGTGGAGCGTGGCGAGAGGAGGACATCAGAAGTCCTCTCTAACCTCTTCCTGTGCCTGTGCATACACTCCCCATATCCACGTGAGTACATACACGACACACGCATGCCTGCATGCACATACACTTAAAATAAAAATTTTAAATATAGCAATATTAGCTTTCTTGACCTGAGTATCTTCTATGGGTATGAATGTTTTGCCTGCATGTGTGTCTGTGTACCGCCTGGTGCCCTTAGCAGCCAGGAAAAGGTGTTGGCTCCTCCTGGAACTGGAGTTACAGACAGTTATAAGTCCCGTGGCAGGTGCTGGGAATTGAACTCTGGAACTGGAGTGACAGATAGTTTCCAGCCCCCATGGCTGGTGCTGGGAATCGAACTCTGGCTCATTTGGAAGAACATCAAGTGCCCGCCACCTCTGAGCTCTCTCCCCTGCCCCTTTCTTAGATGTTTGTAGAACATGCTCTTTCTCATCCACCGTCCCCTGACATGGGTCTCGTTGGAGGCGAGGTCTCGTTGGAGGCGAGGAAGGCAAGCACGGGGAACTGCGAGCAACCTGAGACCGTACTTGGCTTGGGCTCTACACACACAGCAGCTCTCACCTCAAGGGAATGAGAGGGATGGTTTATTCTAGAGCCAAATATAAGTGAACATGGCCTTGGGACACAGATTCAAGTTACCACAAACTCTATGACCCAATGTAGCAATTCTGTGACGTTTTCATGGGAACAGAACAAAGAAGGCCGTAAATCAAGACACTTTGCAAATATGTTAGTGAAAACAGCGCAGAGGTGATTACAGCAAAGAAGGGAAGTTCCGTTACAGCCTCCGGGCTGTCTGATGAACGGTTAGTTTTTGCGTTAGTGGGAGGGACTCCTCTGCTAAATTGTAACATTTCAAGATTTCACCTGATAGTTACCAGGATGTTCAATAAGACAGAGAAATGGGAATGGGATCGCTAATAAAGGGCCTAATGATGGCCCCAGATAACGTTTATTTGGGCTCTAGGCCAGCGACATCCCGGCCTCTCACAGAAGTGAAGCATCCTCAGAGGTTCAGGGAAGGCGTGGCTTTTCCTCAGAAGCTTTCCCTCACAATGTCTAAGAATGCACTTGGCATTTTAAGACCCTTAGCTGCAGAAATCGCACACGCGTGTGCGCACACGAGTGTAAACACACATACACACACACACACACACACACACACGCACACACACACGTCTGATCAATGAATGCTGAAACCTGCTGGTAACTGAGAACCCGCCGAAGGCTGAGCTACAATTAAAGCCAGATGCAACATGGGAAGAGACATACGCAGTAAGCAAAGGCTGACGTAATCCTAGCCTCTGTCAGTCAAAACAGAGGACCACTCCTGCTCCTTACCGAATAAACTTCTCTTTCTTTTGAATCCCGTGAGTGGAAGCCCCAAATAATAATGTGAACCTTGAGTACACTGTCACCATGGGGCTCGTTATCACTCTTAACGCTTCTCACTACTTTTGTATGAGCCTTTATTTTAATTCTTTGAATGAGGGACCCTGAAAGACACTGGACAGACATAGAGGACTCAGTAACAGACGGAAACAGCGCCATCTTCCTCTGACAGCAAGCTTCTTTTGAGACCTCACTCTCCATCTTCTCTCGTGCCTCAGTACCCATATTCAGCCAACACGACTTGGTGTTCTAAAATGCAGGCCTAAACCCATTATCAAACACCCAATTCAAGCTGCTCTGTGTTTCTGTGGGGCACGCGTCATCTTGCTGGAAGAAGTATCGACTGTGCTGCCGGCTCCCTTCCAGTCGGAACCTGCAGAGCCTGCAGGGAAAACAGAACTTGCCAAATGGAGGCTTCCTAAGAGCTGCTGTGTTGCTGATCGGCAGAGACGCACAGTAATGCAGGGCAATGAAAAACGAATATGGTTATTTCTGATGAACTCAGTGATCAAATTAATTAGACAACCACCCAAGAGCCTGTGTCAGCTTGCAGTTAGGCAGGCATTGATAACCCATGACGATTGATGATAGCGTTAACAAAAATTGTTTTTAATTTTACTTTTTATTTCTTGCTTAAAATGTTTCTTTCCTTTTCCCCTTCTAGTCAATAATCCCTTTGCCCTTCGCTTTCTTCATATGTTTTCTTGGCTTCCATCCCTTTCTTTCCCCCTGTGGTCTCCTCTTCTTTCTTCCTAGAGTGTTAGGTAACAGGAAGGTTTGCAAGCTGAAATAGGTTGGTATGTGACATTATACACAGGAACCTTCAGTGTGACAATGGAATTTTTCTGCCACCGTGTATATGCTCTTTACACATACAGGCAAGGTGAATGGCTAGCTGGGATTGCTTCCATCCTCAACTGTCTGTGTCTGTTAATTATTTAAATAGCCATATATGCTGAGTGTGATAGACCTGTGATCCCAGCACCTGGGGGGGTGGAAGCAGGAGGATCAGGAGTTCAAGGTCAGCTTGGACTATATAAGACATTGTCTCCAAGCATACTTCAAATCATTCATTTAAAAGCTATTCTGAGGAAATTCTGTAATGAATAACCAGGTTAAAGAGAGAACATTTTTGTATCTTTTCAATGACTAGAAGAATATCAATCAATGCTTTCTTTCATGTAAAAGAAGAGGAAGGATGTCTGTGGGCATCTGGTTAACCCATCAGCTCCGACATGTGGTTTTAACACCTGACACCTGCTTTCAGGTTACCAGGTGGCTACAGAGTTAAGGAAGTAGAACAATCCAGCTTGTATTAGTTACTTTCCCTGTTGTGATTAAACACCAAGGGAAGGAGGGAGGATGTAAAGGAAGAAACATTTATTATAGCCCACAGTCCAGGAAATACAGCCCAGCAGGAGAGAAAGGCATGTCAGTAGGAGGAGCCTGAGGCAGCCGGACTCATTGCATCTGCAATCAGAAAGCAGAGGAGGATGAATGCTCCTGCAGCTCAGAGCACATTTATTTTCTCTCAGTCCCAGACTGCAGCCCATGAGGCAATGCCACCCACATCGAGGGTGGGTCTTCCTATCTTCATTAATTTAGGAAAATCCCTTAGCTCTGTATCCACAGAAGAACCACTCTAGATAATCCCTCATTTCATAGGTTGTTCTAGGTTCTTTCAAGTAGACAATAAATACAAGCAATTTCAGGCTTGAGCTACTTCCGTCTTTATAATGACATTGCTTGTAACTGGAAATGGCAGATCAGATGCGTGGGTAGAAATCATAGTTGGCAAACACGAAGTACCAGGCTGAGTTAAGAACTGTCTGTGAATTTCATCTTTGGTCAGTTGGTTGATGATTGATGCCTGTGAGCTGTTCAACAATCCAAGTACACCTGACTCTTCTCCCGGCAGTTGAAGGGGATACATTCAGTCCAGACACCTGCAAGTATTCAGAACAATGCCACACTCCATGTTAACAGCTCCTTTCCTGAAATATCCTCACAAGGACGGGATGGTCAGATCCCTGGAGGAGCTGAAGGTGAAAGGTGACAGGTTTCAAAAGTTCCAAACTCTAGAGCTGAACTTGTTCAGCTCTGCCTCCAGGGTATAGCTGTGTCCTGAGCCACTCTTATAGGGAGTGTGCCTACAACAAGTTATCCCAAACACAGAGGCTGGAAACAACGGGGACGCATTGCTCCCCCATCTCCGGTTCAGTAAGCCAAAAGTCCAAGGTCAGTATCACTTTCCCTGCGTCCAGGCTCCGGGGTACTGAGCACACGTGGAATCCTCAGGGAGAATCTGGTTGTTGCTCTCTATTTTTTCCTACTGTTGGTGCCTTTTGGCATGAAGACTTTATGGAACTGTACCCCATCTGCAGCCCAGCACTGACTTGACTGTCACATCTCTCTCTGCCTCACTCTCACTTACAAGGATGCTTGTCACTCAATATAGGGGCAACTGAGTCTGCTATCAATTCCTCATTTCACACTCTTAGATTCATCATGTCTTTACAGGTTTCTTTTCTACATCAGAGACTGTTTGAAGCTTCCAGATTATAAAGTGGTCCTGGCATTTGGGCATCCACTCCTCAGGCCACTGTAGAACTTCCATCCAATACAGGATATCTCCAGGCTCCACTGGTATCCTATGAGAAGACCTTGCTTTGCTTCTGTTGCTTCTTTCTTGGTAGTAGTAATAACCAGAGTACCTAAGACTCCTTGGGTTACCACGATTATTACATGAAGACAGCAATTTTATTTGACTTAGAAACATGTATTCACACATTTAAGACTTGTATTTGCTTTCTCTATTCCAAACTTCCCTTATTGATGTTTAACTTAAAAAAGAGTTGAGACACAGAAAGAGTGGAGAACTCAATCAATTTCTAGGAGACAATTCTTTGTAACCTCATGTCAAAGCCCATAGGTCAAGTTCCTACTTCATCCTACCTCCTGGCATGTACATTATTGCCAACTTAAGCAGCTTACAGAAATTGCAACCTTTGGATATGAAATATTTATTCAGCTTATCCATGAAGATGGTCTAGCACCAATGCTGTTCTGGATGAAGATGAGATATTTTCTTTTGTTTCTTCCTTCTTCCTCTTTTCTTCCTTTATTACCTCCCACACTCCTCCCTTCCTCTTGCCTCTTATTTTCAGTGTTTTCGCCTTTCTTTCTTTCCAATCTTATTTTTTGTTTGTTTGTTTGTTTTTAGACAGAATCTTAGTATATGACCCTCACTTTCCTCAAGCCAATGGTCTTCTGCTTTATACCTCCCCCCCCCAGTGCTAAGACTACACTGGAGCCACGCCCAGTAGTGTATGACCTTTAACCTGAATGCATGTTACATCAGAAGAAAGGGAAAAGAACTTACAGTGTATGATGAACGAGAGGGAGGGGAAATTGAAAAAAAAAATAGAAAAAGAAATTGAACTCCCATCCTTGGAACGAAAATCAACTGAAAAAAAAATATTAAGAGAAACAAAGAAAAGGGGGGGTTCATGTGCTAAATCACATGAACCAAATCACACTTCCATTTCAAAAAGTTCCTTGCAGTGATTCTTTTAACATCTAGTTGCTGGACGCCCAAGAGACCCCAGCAAGGTTCTCATTGCAAACATGAATTGAGCTGAGAGCTTAACCTTGGTCAACCAACTAATCCTAGAAACAAGATTTCTAAAGAGCAAAAATAAGCAAGAAAGGGAGAAATTATTCAATCGCTCATGGCCTCACATCATGAAGAAGCACACAAAATGTTCAACAATCCAGGAGCTTGTGCTAGTCTTCTGGAAGCAAACACTGAAATCTTTACTTTTCTTCAGAGAATCCAGGGGAGCAGGAACACGAGGTCACCACCACAAATGAGAATGAATGGAGAGAAGAGGTCACAAAACGTATATTGGGTTGGGTGCATGCTCTTCTGTACACACACACACACACACACACACACACACACACACTTTAAACTAGGCATTTGGTAAATGTTGTTGACTTAATAAAACAAAAGTGAAGAAAATTTAGACAGAGATAGCAACAGCAAACTATGGAAATGTGTTCTTTCAATCCATAGTGAAAACAGTAAACACCATACAACAGGAAGTGGGAAATTTGTTCTCATAATTGTGAACGGGTGTGTTCTCTGTGTGTGCGTGAGCGCATTGTGTTTGCGTGCACCTGTGTGTATGCATGTGTGGGTTTCTTCTGTCTTTCACATGAGGAAAAACTGCAATTGAGTGATGGATGATCCTTTTCAGTCAGATCTCTGTGAAAAGAATAACTACAGATAGAGACTCAACTTTTCCTCAAAACAAAATGCCCCCCATATTTATCATCTTCCAGGCCAACTTTTGAAGAAAATTGTGTCTCCTCTTTCCAACCAAGATGAAGCCCTTTCCCCCATAAATACCATCTGCTAGGATAGCTTACCTGCTTAAAAATGAGGACTCAGCTCCATGACAAATGTTTTCTCTTGTTCTCATGGGAACTGAATCCCTCTCTATTTTTTCTTTGCAAGAAGCAAAACTCTAACCACCATGCGTGCCTTTTAAGCTGCTTACATTTTGTTAAATAATAGCATTTTTCTCAGATTAGGAAATAACCCATATTCATTACAGAGACTTTAGAAATCTGGATAATTGAAAAATAAATACGACATTTCCCAATAGCTCCAATGGCCACAAACGACCACCATTAGTATTAAGTACATTTCCTTTGAGGCTTCTTGCTATTTACATAAATATACAATGTAGTGTCGGGTGTGTGGAGGCTTTGTTCCCATCCATTGTAGCGTACCTCAAATTGCTAGGATTTTCTCAACTCAAATATGAGTTTATGCCAAATCACTAGGGTTTTCTGGACTTAAATAGTCCTTATGATTTGATTATAGAGAGAATGTTTCTCTATTAATATTGATATTCTTCTGTGTTCTTCAAAGAACTCACACTATAGTGTATGCACACATAATTGGTTAGTTTCTATTGTCGGATTGATGCAAACTAGAATAACCAGGGAGGAGGGGCCCTCAGCTGAAGGCTGGCATCCATTGGCCTGTGGAGTGTCTGTGGGCATTTTCTTGATCGTTCATTTATGTAGGTTGGCCCAGCCCTCTGGGGCATGTGGGCCTGGGCTGTATAAGATCGCTATCTGGACTTAAGCCAGACAGAGTAAGTCAGTAAGTAACGCTCCCTTGCTCTCTGCCTCAGTTCCTGCCTCCAAGTTCCTGCCCTAACTTCTGTCACTGACAGACTGTGACCAGTAAGTCAAATAAACCCTTTCCTCACAAAGTTGCATTTGGTAATGGTGTTCATCCCAGCAACAGAAATCAAACTAGAACAGCACACATGTGTACATAGATATGTGTGTGCATATAAGTATACATGGGGTAGTTAGAAGACAAGGAGAAAGCAAACAAGATATTTCTTGTGAAAAAAAAAATGGTCGATGGGTTACAGAGGTGGCTAGGTGGGGAAAGAGCTTACCACAGAAGTATGAGGACCTGAGTCCATATCCCCACAACCCACATAATGCTGGATGTGTTCACATGCACCTATAGCCCTATGGCTCCCACAGTGAAACAGGGACAGGGAAAAAAATGCCCGGATGCTCCCAGACCAGATACCTGTGAGTGCATATGTAGCCATGAACAATAGAGACCTTCTCTCAAACTAGGGAGAAGGTAATGACAGACACCTGAGGTTGCCCTCTGACCTCCACAACTCATGTGGCTCCACATGGCACAGCATGTGTGTGCCTGCACATGCACACGAGCACATACACACACATGCAGGAAGTGCGTACGTGTGATTGTGAAAGCTACTAAATTCTAAGTGAGAAGTGAATGCTGTAGGAGACCAGGAGACAGCTGGTGTTGCAAACGCAGTTTGGAGACAGCTGGAGAAATCCTTCTGGCTTAGGGAAGGGTTCTTCAGGCCATCAACTGATTGAATGAGCCTCACCCATATTGTCACTGTGAGCCTGTTCTCCTCGTGTCCACAGAGCCAACGCTAACCTCAAACAGAAACTGCCTGACAGAAGCCCCTGGAATGGTTATTGACGACTCACTGTCTTGGCATCCTGTACTCCAGTAAACTTGATACATCAATTAACCATCAGAGGAGATAAACTTTTTATGTAATCAAGCTTTATGAATGCAAAGGTGGAGACTCTTAAGAACGGGGCAACTAAATCTTTATTTTCAAATTGGATCTATTTATTTCTTGTCGGGATGTTTTGCCTGCATGTACTTGTGTATAACATATGCATGTGTGTTTGGGACCCATGAAGATTAGAAGGCAGTATTGGAATTTCAGGTACAGATGGCTGTGAACTATGTTGGTGCTGTGTGGTGAACCTGGGTCCTCTGCAAGAGCAATTAATACAGAGATTTATAGTGAACTTATTCTTCCTAGCCATGGCACAAATTAATATTCTGTCCTTTGTCTCCTTCTACTAAAAGAAATAGAGCTTTGGGTGCAAATCAAAGTGACTTTTCTTGACCCCACCCCATCCTTTCCCACACCCCATCCCCATGTCATTAGGTAACCAAAATTGATATATCTAGGGAAATACCTTCTTCATTTTTTTTTTTTTTTTTAGTCCACACATGTCTCTGATTGTCTGACGTGATGTGATCTATTCCTTCCAATCGTTTCTCTGTTGATATGAGATGGTGGTGCATTGTGTAGTCCTTCACCCTCCCAGCAGGGCCTCCTGCTGTACCCTGCCCCCCCCCAAAAAAAACTGCTTTAATTGTAGGAGCTAGTCTCAGGATGAAGGGTCTATCTGACCATCTCTACCTTGCTTCATAAGCTATTGGCTCTCTTTCAAGGAATTATTTTTAAAAACAGGAAAGAGGAAGAGTTTGCATTTGCAATAGGGGAGGGCTTTGCAGACAAAATGGATGAAAAATGCTTGGACATCCCAGAAAACCACATATGTAGTGAGTCAAGCCAGGTGGGCCATTTTTCATTCTTTAATTTGAGGCAGATGGATGAAAATATGCCAACTGTATTCTTTTTAATATTTATTTTTATCATCATCTTTAGCTATGGATATATATGTTTGTTGGTATGTAGGTGTGTGCTCATGTGTGTAGGTTCCCAAAGATGCCAGATCATTGGCTCCTCCAGTGCTGCACTTAGAGGAAACTGTTAGCCACTTGATGTGGGGAACCAAACTCTGGGAAGCAAACACTGGTCCTTTCCTACTGTCAGTTTCTACACCAGTGCTTCTTAACCTGTGTGGGTCATGACCCCATTGGCAAACATCTCTCTCCAAACATATTTACATTATGATTAAAAACACTAACAAAACTACAATTTTGAAATAGCAATGAAAATAATTTTGTGGTTGGGGAGTCACCAGAACATGAGGAACTGTGTTAAAAGTTTCCAGCATTAGGAAGCTTGAGAACCACTATTTTACATTATTCATCTACTTCCCAAATCCTTGTTCATGAAGAAAAACGTCTAGTTGTGTTATCTGTTGCATTCTGAGCAGATCTGGATTTGTGTTTCAGTTTCTCATACAGAAGAACCATCCTAACATAGAATAAGACTCTGTCTATTCAGAAACAATGTTTCCTACCAGTGCTGATGAGATTGCATCTTCATTCACATTTTCTTTGGTAGCCAGTTTGAGATAAACTGTCTCGAACCTGAAATCAGACACAGTTTTAACTGGCCTCATGTTTTAAGTGTGATTGTCCAGCTGTGCGATGCTATACATTGTAAAATCCTCAAAGACTGACCCAATGGAAGCGACTTGATAGACTTTGAGCTGCTTCCTAATGGTGCATTGTAGATTTTACAATTGTAACAGTAACTAATTGCATAAATGTGAAATCTAATTAAGATTTCATTGTCCCATCTGTGTTCTTTGCTGAAAGGATATGTGCCGTTAAGCAAGTATGGAAAGAAAAGAGTTGAAGGAGTAACCTCAAATTCACTTCCTTCTATTGTCGAAGCCTGGATTGTGGCAGAGTGTAATGTCACTTGAGATCATCAGGAAGCTTCTTCAAAGAAACAGACTCACAAGCTCCCTCCCTAAGATGGCATAAGCAGTGACAGTCGCTGGGACGAGGGGCGTTCTGATTGGCTGAGTGATGCAGAGCTTCACCCCCCGTGCCATCGGGCTGCTTTTGAGTGCCCCTATGCCCCTGTGAGGAAGCTGTTCTAGTTTGCTTTGTGTTGCGTGATACACACCAGGAACAGAAGTAACTTGGGGAGGGAAAGGTTTATTTCTGCTTACATGTTGCAGTCTCTCATGAAGGAAGCCACGTCAGGGACTGAAGGCAGGAACCTCCAGGCAGGAGCCGAAACAGAAGATTTGGAGGAGCACTGCTTACTTGGTTAGTTTTGAGACTTGTTTCGTTACTTTTCTTTAACAATCTACCTAGGAATAGTGCTGCCCGCAGTGGGCTTTGCCCTCTTACATCAAGTCACTATTCGTAAAGCGCTCCCTCAGATATGCCTATAGGCCAGTCCGGTGGAGGCAGTTCCTCACTTAAGGTTCTCTTCAGGTGTGTCATCAGCACTCTCAATCAATCCACTGTAATGCCCGTCATACAAAAAAAAAAAAAAAATGTCCAGTAAGTCCACACAGTTGGGGGCAGTATGGGATAATGGTAATAGCGACTAACTATTCTGCTAATTTATGTTTTAAAATGCTGTGAATTTCATAATTATTTTGAACTGTGTTCTGAGTTTGAGGTGGGGGGAGTTGACCAGAGACGTCTTGCCATTCTATGTTTATGGCAGCCTCATATATGTTATCCTTGATTCATAGGAAAGATGACCTACATTACCTAAGCTTACTGAGTTACCTGTTTGTAAATGGCATGTGAGTCTGTGCAGACACTGAGAAAAGAAGAAGCAATGCCATGGTAAAGCATGCACACAGCAGTTTTCTGTGGGTGCCATATATATATATATATATATATATATATATATATATATATATATATATCGCTTCTAACTCATTGAATGCAAACAGCAAGTATTTTGATTACTATATTCAGAAATTTTAAAATTTAAAATTTTTTCCTGTGCTTACCTCCTAACAATTGTTACTTCAGGGTGTTATGTCTGTCAAAGTTAAAGGGGCTGAGGTGGTCAAGAAATGATGACATTGAGAAAATAAAATGATTGCCATGATTTAATCTACAGTAGCATGTTGTATAATTAGTTAGTTCCTCCTTTGATAGTTCCCCAAATTATTCTTTTTAGTGTTTTCTGTACGTTGCCAAAGTCATTTGCAGTCTTTTATAAAAAACTAAAAGTTAAGGACATTTTTGCCTTCATGGGTCTGAGAAAATGCAATCCCTGAAGTGGCCTCTGGCTATTTATACACCAGCAGCTGCAGCTGTGATATTGAGATGCCGTAAACCATCTGACGGCTTTGCACACACCTGTTGCTGAAAGGAAACCTGAGCCACTTAGGCAGGGGTCATGGGGCTCTAAGTGATGGTGGCTCTGAGATAGTAGATTCTTGCAGTTGGGATGCATTTAAGAGACAGTGGTACCAGTGGTACAGGCATCTGTGGCACAGGGTCCCCTTGTCTGGTCCTCTGTCAGACTGATCTTGTTCTTCACACATAGACAGCTGTCTTCATATGGTTTTCTGTTATTATAACGGAGTGTCACAGACTGGGTAATCTCTGCAGAAATTTAATTATTTCTGAGTTCTAGATGATCAGAAGTCTAATATCCAGGTGCTAGCATCTGGTTAGAGCCTTTCTGCTCTGTGATATATCACAGGGTGGAGAGACCTCAAAAGAAGGGTGGAGTCAATTCAAGATATGCCCTCGTTTGTCTATTTGTCTCTTTTCCTGTTTGTTCCACTAGGCTCATTGTAATGATCCATTCTTATGAGGTCTTCTAGATCTAGGGGTCCAGATCTGAATAACTGATGGATTTTCATGTTAAGAACTCAGCCTCTGCATTTTGGAAGGATGCAAACCATAGCAGAGACCATCAATTTCCAGGTGCAAAAGCCAACAAAACTACAATGCAACAAAATATGTCACTCCTTGTCTTTGAAGCTGTGGCATCTATTTGCAGGAAACTCAGAGCTTTAGGAGAGTGCAGATGCCCACCAGCGGCTGGCATCCATGTAAGTGAGACCTTGAGATGATACAGCAAAACTACCATCCATTTTCTGAAGCCAAGGGTGTCAATTAAGAGGCACACCTATTAAGAGTCATGACATATCATAGGCAAAGAAGACATTGTGTGTGACACCAGAGGATAAAACTTCTTGCTCCACTTTTTGCTATTTGTCTCGTTAACTGGCCAAGCAGGAATGGATGCCAAACGTTCACTTGTTGGGGCTGCTAGGGCCAAGTCAGTGACCCTAACAAATCACAGCTAACAAAACCCAAAACAATATGCATGACATGCTTAAATCACATGTGGTATGGTGCATGAGACCTGAAAGCCTGTTCCCCACCATCCCTGTGAGTGAGTTGCATGCCCACCTGTGAGAAGTTTAAAGGGACTTACAGATTTGAGCTCTTCTCCAAAGCCTGAGCAGAGCCAAGGTGAGGGTGCCTCCACATGGAAGGCGGCATAGCCATGGCAAAAGTCCTCAGAATTTGGTCCTTCTCACCTAATGACCATTTCTCTCTCAGTCCTGAAATTTGTCTATAGCTAACAGAGCAGAGACAAGGAGTGCTGCAGCCACTTGAGGTCATGTTTATGAAAAATAATAGATTCTGCAAGGGAGATGCCATGCATTCCCAATTTGGTATTTTCAGAAAAAAAAAAAAAAAGATAATGCAGCAAGTCTTTTGATGATACGTGACTTTCAGACTTAGACAAGGTTCCAAAGAGAGAGGCACGCAGTGAAAACCTTCAGCCAAATACACAATTAGAAGCATGTGCTCCTTGGTTCTTTCAAAGTATGTTTTGGAGATTGAGTGAGGAGTTAACTTCTCTTTATCATCTTTCAGCATAAGTCTGTTACTTTATCTCTCCAGTCTACTGGAATAAAATTTGAAAGGAATATATTACTAATGAGTGCACTAATATTTCTGACATATTTGAAATGAAGATTTTTATTACAGTGCTTATATGCATTAATAATGAGCCAATGTAAAAAGCACATACACATACATATATGTATGAGAAAGAGATACTGTGTGTGAGAGAAACTGAGAACTATGTTCTGAAAGAAATATTTTATAGCTAATTAGCATATGAAATTAACATACTTTGAAGGAACTAAATAGGGAGAAAACAAACACAATCTAGATATTACTTTATATTTATGACCAGAAACTTATTTATCTTTCAAGGATTATTTTTAAAAATAAAGAAATGAAACAACCACTCACATGGACACACACTAGTTTTCAATTTGTGTTTACTGAGTAGAGCAAAAATACTCATGGGAAACACACTATCAAAAAGGAACTATTTATATGCTCAACTGTAAGTATTACCTAGCTGCTCCCAACTCATTGTTTTCACTAGCTTTTAATAATTTTAAATGTTACATATTTATTATTATTATGTGTGTATCAAAGTGTGTGTGTAGGGCAGAGGATTGCACTGTGGTATGACTTCTCTCATTTATCTTTACATGGGTTCTAGGGATACAAGTGGGATTGTCAAGTTTACACAGAAAGTATTTTACTCCCCGAGCCATCTCTCTATCCCCATTTTGGTATTTTGAGATCAGATCTCATTTGACCCAGGGTGGCACTGAACTTCTTATATAGTAGAGCATGTCCTTGAACTCTTGATCCTCCTGATTCCATCTCCCAGTTGGAGTAATAGATTTGTGTCACACTATGCGTGGCTCAAAGTCACTTATTTTTTTCCTGCTCTCTACTTTTTTGCAATGTTAATTAGCACTCTCTTTTCAAAGTTAACTACCCCTAGGATATTAAAGATTCTCCTGGTTTAGTTCCTTGGCTTTAATATTTAGTAAAACTCCTGATGTGAACATTAGTTTTAGGGGAAGAGATGGTAGGGGCTCACATGGGAAGGCCTGTAGTTTGTAGTTCTTCCAAGGCCTGCCTGGAACATAGACTGGCCACATAGCTACATAAGCTATGGGAGACAATGTTCTAGCAATGTTACCTACAACTGTCCTCTTGGTAACAACAACAACAGAAACGTTTCGCTAACAAGGGCTAATAAAGGTGTAGAAAATTATAGAGAACACATTGGTACTGACTCTACCAGTGTGTAGATGCTGACTCTACACCATCCTTCTGTCAATAAAATACCCATCAAAACATTAAAAAAAGAGTCCAGGTAAACTTACTTAGAATGTTGTAAATAACAGTGACACAAGTATCTTGGCTACACAAACAATCAGCCTAAATAAGACCTAGGTAGTCTGGAATAGGACAGGGTTGACAAGTTTTGAAAACTGTGATGGGGTCTAAAATGGTTCTGGGAGCATGAAAGAGACCAAAGAGACTGAAAAGACACAGAACTCCCAGAATCTATATATATATATATAATACACCCCAAAATAGCAAGGAAAAAAGTGGACCATTACTCAGTCCAGCAGTGAGTTTGTCAGTGTGATAATTATCATGGTCAATGTAACTCAATTTAGAACCACAAGGAGACACAGTTCCGGATGTGTCTGTGAGGGAGTTTCCAGAGACATCTAACTGAGGGGGCAAAGACCCACCTTGAATGTGAGTGGCCCGTTCTCAGGTGTAGGACTCACAGACTTAAAAAAAAAAAAAAAAGCAAAAAGGGAACTGAACACCAACACTCATCTTTCTCTGCTTCTGGCTGCAGGCACATGTGACAAGCCACCTAATGTTCCCACAATCATGCCTTTTCTGTGATAGACAGTCTCCACTCAAAAGCCACCCGTCCTTAAGATGCTTCTGTTAGATAGCTTGTCATGTTAATGAGACAAGCAGCAAATGCATGTAACAATTGGAGTCATATTCCAGCCAGTTCCAGAACATTCTCCTAGACCTGTCTGCTAGTTAGAAGGATGCTGCGGAACATGCTGAGTGAAGGGCACAGCCTTGGACAGAACACTGGATATGGTCCAGAACAACAGTAAGAACTGAAGTTGCAGGATATGGTTTGATATCAATAGTTAGCCATGGACTTGACAAAAGTATCTAGACCAGGGTTTCCACGGGGGAAAGAGTTGATAGCACCCCATCCACAATGAAAAGGTCTAACCATGACTTCTTTATTTCTAGATATACTTTTCTTTACTCCTCAAATTCCCTTAAATATTTACTTGCTTTTGAAATCCTTCCCCTTTGTGATGGTGAGACATGGACTCACACAGCATACATATAGAGATCATAAAACAACCTTGTTCTCAACTTCTACCATTTTAGAGACAGAATATCTTTGTTTCCCACACTGCAAATGCCAGGATAGCTGGTTCGTGAACTTCCACACAGTTCTCCTGTCTTAATCTACCATCTCACCATAGGCATGTTGGTATCTTACCATGTCTATATTTATACCGGTTCTGGGATCTGCAAGTTCTTTAAACACTAAAGGTATCTACCCAGATGCTGTAAAGCAATTTTGTCCAGATTAAAATATTAGCTTCTAGAGGGAAGAAAGATGCCTCATGAGACTCAAGAAGAAAACAACTCACAAGTCTCAGAAAGAGCCTGAAACCAAAATAATTCACAAGCCCCCTTCTCAAGGTTATTGAACCAGGAACCAACTACTGGGGCAAAAGACTCTCAATTTATCAGCACTACCTGGAGGAGACTCCTTGGCCAGTCAACCTGCCTGCAAATTACATGCATAATTCTAGGGGTGCAACTTCCATGAGCTGGGTAGGATTTTCATTGATTCACCTTCTTTGAATGGTCCATGTTCCTGGCAGTAAGTCCAATAAACTCCCTGCACTGTGCCTTAGCTGGATATGTTATTTTGCTCTGCCATTGGCTTCCTATTGGCCGTGAATAGACATTTGTTCACAGCTCTCATGTGGCATTCACCCAAGACTAGCTCTATAAGATGTTCCTCAAGAGGATTTACAGAGAATCTAAGACATCTTTCCATCTTCTGATGTCTTCTTCAATTTCTTTCTTCAGATACTTAAAGTTCTTGTCATACAAGTCTTTCACTTGCTTGGCTAGAGTGACACCAAGATACTTTATACTATTTGTGGCTGTTGTGAAGGGTGTAGCTTCCATAATTTCTATTTCAGCTCGTTTTTCATTTGTATACAGGAGTTCTACTGATTTTTTTTTAATTAATCTTGTATCCAGCCACTTTGTTGAAGCTTTTTAATAGCTGTAAGAGTTCTCTGGTGAAATTTTTGGGGTTGTTTATCTACACTATCATATCATCTGCAAATATCGATACTTTGCCTTCTTTCTTCCCAGTTTCTATACCCTTAGGAGGGACTGCCTTTGCAGGACACAGGAGAAGAGGACACTTTCAGTCCTGATGCAACTTGATTTGCTGGGATGGAGGGGAAAGGGATCTCCCGTTTTCTGAGGTAAAGGAGAGGGGTGAGGGGGAAGGAGAGAGGGTAGGACTGGGAGAGAAGAAAGGAAGGAGCTACAAGGTTGTAAAGTGAATAAAATAAATAAATGAAAAAAAGAAAAGCTGAGAAAAGGGAATCTGTCACAATAGACTGAGCCTAGCTGCCTATCCGGATACTTCAAACTTACCCAGCAGAGTTCCATAGTGCATGTGAAAGAAAACATGTGATGTTTTCTTTCCTCTCTGAGTCTGGCTTACTTCACACAATATGATCATTACAAGTTCTACCCATTTTCCTGCCATAATTTCGTTTTTCTTCATGACTAGAAAAACTGTATCAAGTATGAATATATATGTTTATGAGCATATACATATATAAATATTTAAACAGCTGTATACTATTAATACAGTTGATAAGAGAATAAAATATCTAGAGATAGATAAGCATGGGTATTCATGTGGTTGATTATTAATAATATAATAAGGTATATGCTATACAAAGAATAAAGCTTGGGAGTCAAGAGATGGCTCAGTTGTTAAGAGTATCACTGCTCTTCCCAAGGACCAGCACCCACATGGAAGCTCACAACTCTTTGTTCTTCCAGTTCCGGGCAATCTGACACCCTCTTCTGACCTCCGTGGATATCAGGCATGCACAAGGTGCACAGACATATGCACAGGCGAAACACCCATATATGTAAAAATAAGTAATTAGATTTTTAAAAATTAATTTTAAAAAGAATCATGTCTAAATATTTTAAAAAGATGAATGAAATACCTGAAAAAATATCATGAAGAGTAGAACAAAACATGATGATTTTAGAATGAAAACATTAAAAGGAATGCAGAAACGGGGCCTAATGTTAAGTTTTAAAATTAACATTCACCTTCTGGGAGTTTTGTGGGAAGAAAATGCAGAGAGGCAGGGAAGAACATACAAACAAGAAAGGACATGTGCTGTTCCAGAGTGGAGGAGAGTGAGAAATCAGATTTGTGCGGCAAAATGGATCCCAAACATGACAATTAAGATGATCTACCCTGATGGAGAAAGTAAGGAATACTAAGGAAAATGGAAACCTTAAAGACAGGTGGTAGTAAAGAAATCAACTAATAGAAATAATATAGAAGAATCCCAAATAGCAAATATAAAGATTAAAAGAAAAATATATCTAAGTATTAGGAAATAGTAGCAGCCAGTCTCATGACCATAAGTAAGAAAATACAGCAAAAAGACATTTTGCTCTAAACCAAAGTCCCAAAACTCTCATGCAGATTTATTTTTTCTTTTTAGTGTCTTTCTCTAGCTTTAATAACTCAAGTGAAATCCTCTTATTTCTAGAATGACAAATTTCTTAAATACCATATTATACAGTCAAATCTCACACTGTACCAAAATACTTCAGCTTCTATATTTTGTGTTGTATGACCAAGCTGGTTTTATCCTAGAACAGAAATATAAAAAGAATATTGTATCACAAAATGCTCTAAATATCTATCTATGTAGTATAAGACTCCTTATTTTAAATCCATATATTTTGGTCATTTTATAGATTACATATACTGGAAATTAAACCAATTATGATGTTTAACACAAACCAAGTGTATTTTATGTTGAGATCATGAATATATTTAATATTCAGTTGTGTCTGTATTTCCATTTAACAGTAGCCACATGAACTGAGAATATGTGCTTTGTCTTATGACCTGTGCGTGTACTGTTGTAATTTATCAGCTTTGGATGAAGTAGTTCACAAAATACAGTCCATTTGCTGGCCTACAGCCTTATAGTTCACATCTCTGGTAATGACACTGTTGGTCTCTGGACACTGTGGCCTGAGACTGAGGGCCTAAATACTTTGGTATTGACTAAACATGCTATTTCTTGGCATGGTGACTTGACTGACATTACCAGTTTCTCTCGAAAGTCTGATGGAGAATCTCCTACTACCTTGGTTACAATCTTAGCGATGTTAGTGTGCAGAAGCACCCCTTCCACTTGGCCATGCTCTGATGGTTAGAAGCAGGCCGTAGGTGTCATGCACAGGGAGTAAGTCAGAACTTCACAAAGTGGACAGACCCAGGATGTGACTGAGAATGTGGCTCAGCTGTAAGCTTAAAGTTCATAAAGCCCTGGGTTTGATCCGGTGCCTCATAGTACTGGGTACAAAGTGGACACTGGTATTCACAATACTCAGGAAGAGGAGGCAGGGGGACCAAGAGTTTAAGATCACCCTCAGCTACACAGAAATCTCAAGGCTAGCCTAGGATGAATACATGTGCTCATGACTCAAAAAAAAAAAAAAAAAAAATCAAGGAGGTAGAGTATGTCAACTATACTTGTATTTATGTATTTAAAATATTTGGTAGTTTTATAGGGATTAAAACAAGATTTATTTTATTAGCCCTCTTTTTATCTTCATTTATTTTTAACTCACATTTGTCCTGCAATAGAGTCGAGTCTCAGAATTCCTCCTGAGTTGTATAACTGTCCAGCAAGGATATTATTGATCATGGCCAGTGGGATACATCCTGGTATGGATAAAGACATTGAGTGCCATTATAATTGAACAAAATTCCATTATGAACTTTGGAGCGAATGAAGTTCTCTTATAACTAAGTCATTTAAATAGCAGTATTTTATAAAGGAAAAAAATCCAACCAATGAGTCTGGAGTGATAGATTGGTGATTAAGAATGCTTGCTACTCATATAGAGAGCTCAAGTTCAGTCCGAAGCATCCAAGTCAGGCAGTTTGCAACTGCCTACAAGTCTAGCTCCTGGGGACACAAAGGCCTCTTCTGTCCTCTATAAACACCTGCATGCCAGGGGCACGTACATACGTACACACACACACACACACACACACACACACACACTAAAAATATCCAACCCAAAGAGCAGGGCTTTAGGTATGCATTGCAGGTTGAAATGATGCATTGATTGGCACAGCACAACACGACAAGACTGAATCTACATATCCCATGGAATGCAATTAACTCAAGTTGGAGCCAACAGGGCTGACAATTGAATTCCCTTGGACACTGCTCTCGGATTCTGTTTTTGTACATCTACAGAATGAATTTTTGGGACAATTTACTATTCATGTCTCTTCTGTTATCTCTGAAACAAGTGTCAAACAATCAGAGCTCATTAATGGAGACAACTTCTTGGAACTGCCACATAATACTCAGAAATAGCTGTGTCCATTCAAAAGGTGGTACAGGTTCTCACAGCATCCAACCATGAGATTTTTAAGATAACAGAACAGATGATGCCATAACTGATCAGAAACCCATGTTAAGTGCTACATATCACAATATGTCACTATGTATTACTATATATCATGGAAGCTAACTCAAGCTATGCCAAAAGATGGTTTGCTCTCATCTGGGAATGGACTAAACCCACTGTTTAAATGTAGTGTCTTTCTAAATTAAACACCTTGTTCTTATTTGAATTGAATTGGAATTACTGATGCTAGAGGGAAGAAAGTTGACATATATCTTTAAAGTTAATTTAATTTAACTAAAGAAATCTCGCTTTACTTCAAACCAAGTTTTCTCTCAGAAATCCATTCATAGATTCCAGACTGTATCTGTTTGTAGCAAGTCATTGTTAAAATGGCTCCTCTCTAAAGTGAGAGGGTTTGGCTGATCAACTAGGGAATGAGAACCAGGCATTGTTCCCCTCCCTGTATGTGTATATACATTGTGTGAAGTGCTTGTCCACATGTGTGTATAAGCATGTAGAGGCTAAAGGTCCATGTTCAGTGTCTTTTTCAATTGTTCTCGGCCATTTTTCCAGAGTCTTTCACTGACTCTGAAGCTCACTGATTCTGCTACACTGGCTGGTTTGTGAACCCTGGAAGGCTCCTGTCTCTGCCTACTCAGTGTTGGGATTACAAGAGCAAACCACTGTTCCCACCTTTTATATGGGTGCAGGGGATCAAGCTCAGTTTCTCATGTCGGGTGTGGCAAGTATTTTACATACTGAGACATCTCTCCAGCCCCTTGTATTTAGTTCTGAGGGCGTATTTCCACTCTGTAAATCATTCAAAATGGTCTGTGTTATCGTTTCAATTTGAAATGTTCCCCATAAGCTCACGGGTTTAAACACTTGGTCCCAGTTGGTGGTTTATCTGGAAAGGTGTTGGAGGCTTGGGAGGTAAAGTCTGGTTGAAGAAAGTGGGACAATGAGGAGTGAACCATGGGACTTCAAAGCCTGGCCTTATTTCATGCTCCTTTTTTGCTTTTTGCATGAGATGTAATGTGATTACGCAGCTTCCTGCCTCTGCCTCCATGCCTTTGATGTCTGATACCATATCTTCCCACCTCGATGGACTATATTTCACCGAAATGATAATTTTAAAAAAGGAAAGAAAGAAAGAAAGAAAGAAAGAAAGAAAGAAAGAAAGAAAGAAAGAAAGGAAGGAAGGAAGGAAGGAAGGAAGGAAGGGAAAGAAAGAAAGAAAGAAAGAAAGAAAGGAAGGAAGGAAGGAAGGAAGGAAGGAAGGAAGGAAGGAAGGGAAAGAAAGAAAGAAAGAAAGAAAGAAAGAAAGAAAGAAAGAAAGAAAGAAAGAAAGAAACGTTCTCATTTAAGTTGCTTTTGTCAGTGTTTTATTACAGCAACCTGAAAAGAATCTCAGCTGTCTTGGCTGCACTCATCCTGGCTCAGCCTCCCAAGTGTGGATGCAGATACGCGTCATCACACACAATCACAGCCTTAAACATTCTACCTCAACTTTTAACAGTGTGATCCTAGTTAACAGGAAGCCTTACTATCTCGACTTGGCAACAAGACTCAGCCATCAATGCATTAAGGAAGCCTGGATTAACCAATTCAGATAGTCTAAACTGAATACCCATGATATGCTAGGTACTCAAGACAAAATATGTGTTTAATAGGGTGAAGAGTAGATTTCTGTGACAGAAGATTGGCTCTTCATCCCTCCAGCTTCATTCAACCAGCAGCTAAAGTTATATATATATTTATAAAATTTGCAATATAAAATATATAGATATATTAAAATCTCCACTTCTTCCTTTGCTTCTATTTTGTTGTTTTCCACTGCTTTACAGATCAATTTCAAACCTTCTAAAATGTTTTATATGGTCATGAAAATGTATCCTCCTGAACCCCCTGTATCTCTATTATTAGTCACTCTGGAACTTTCCAAAGCTCATCAACACACTGTGTTCCACCACCTTTCCTTCCTTCCTTTCTTCCTTCCTTCCTTCCTTCCTTTCTTCCTTCCTTCCTTCCTTCCTTCCTTCCTTCCTTCCTTCCTTCCTTCCTCCCTCTGTCCATTCCTCCCTCCTTTCTCTTCTTCCTCTCTGTCTCTGTCATAACCTGTTTCTCTCTTCCTCCTTTCCCTCATTCCTTCTTTTCTTCTCTCCCTCCCTTCCTTCTTCCTTCTTTCCTTTTGATAGAGTCTTATTATGTAGGTCTCATTGTCCTTGAAACTGTTTGTAGTCTTGGCTAGCCTCAAAACTACTATCCTCTTGACTCAGACTTCCAAGTGTTGGAATTGCAGGCATGAGACACCACTTTCTCTCTTCCCCTTACTGGAAATACTTAATATTCTGTCTTCACATGTAGATTCTATTGCCTTGACTAATTTCATTTCGTTAGAGCTCAACTCAATGTTCAAATGCTCCATAGAACCTTCCTTAATTTTTGAAATGAGACTTAATATATCAAGGCCCCATGTACCTCTCTTCACTAACAGTTAACATAGTTTTACTTTTCTACAGTCTGTGGATGTATGGCTGATCTCCGTCCGTCCGTCCTCCTAGATTCTTAAGCTGTATGAAGCCGATATCTATTTTGCCTATCATTTCTTTTATTTTTCCTTAATTTTTCATGTGTGGGTGTGTGGTGTGCATGCATATGTACACATAATTTTGCATCTGTGGGCACATGCAAGTGTGGTTGTGGGTGAATTTGTATATGTGTACATGTGGAGGGCTGAGAGTGATGCTAGAAAGCATCCTCGATAGCTCTTCCTCCTTCATCGAGGCAGGATCTCTCAGTGAAACCCAGAGCGCTCTGATATGGCTGGTCTTGCTACTCAGCTGGCTTCAGGAATTTGCTGCCCCTGAAGCTAGAAGTGCAGGTGGACATCCATAGCTACCTGGCATCTCTCTACTTGAGTTTCCTGGGATGCTGTTTGTCCTCACAGTTAGCAGCCCTGCAACAGCTGAGCCATTTCCTCAACACTTGCTCATCCTTTCTTGAACTACATCTCATTGTAATGACTCAGTTAATCATTCTGATTGGGTTAATTTATCATACATTTAACATAATCTTCCCTCCAACTGCTGCCACAGAGTGTGACTAGTTAGCAGAGCAATGATTTTCAGAAGAAGCTGTGCTGTCTCTACTGTGACAAAGGGCTTCCTGTGATGTAAAAGGAAGGTTTGGGTGGGCTCAAGCATCAAAAGGTCTTTGTTTCCATGATGAAAATTACAGCTTGCCTGATTAGTCTTTGTCAACCCTTAATGTCCAGGAACAAGACAAAAAGAACAATTCCGTGTAGGAGGAGATAATGGCCCCACATCAGGTTGATACCCTACGGCTCCAAAGTCTGACATGAGACACCAATATACATCCCAAGTGTGACAACAACATAAAACCTCTCATGATAAAAATGTCATCCTCTGAACTAATGAGAAAAGAAGATTAATACTTTAAGACAAAATGAAACAGAAACATTTCATTGTAGAGAGCTCATCCCAAAGAAGGACATAAATGCATGATGCAAAGGGCTTAGATTGTGTCTCAGATTTAAAAAAAAAAACAACAACCAAGTTTCTTTAGAAAAGAAAGAAAAGCACAAGCTCTTTGGTATGCTATTTGTGTCCACTCTTGAGGAGAATTAAGGAAGTTCTCCCTAAACCAATCATAGATGAAAACTCAGAAAATGTCATTTGGAAGCGTCTCCTGAAGCCACGGTAGGTGGTATGTGACTGAAATATCAGAAATCGGAGATTGACTAGATGGACGATTGCTACAAGTTTGAGGCCAACCTCAGCTACATAATCAGATCGTGCCTCAAAAGACCATAAAATTTCTCTTCTAAGGATGATTAAATACTCGGAAGTCAAAACCCTGAGATATTCTCCACGGTGTTTCCTTGTCTTCCTTCTTTGCTGTTTTTAGAAGTAGAAACCCCACGAGCTCACAGTAATGGAGGCACTTCAATATCCCATCATAGATGGTGTAGGAGTTTCTAAGATCCCACCTTATTCTGAAGAGCTACAGGCAACTAATGGTTGCTGGGAGACAGGGAATCATTTCTTAATGGTATATCCCAATGGTTCATTGTCCTCACTCTAGAAAACAACCCCTTACTCATCTTGTGTAGGCGGCCCTAATTAAATGCATTTGGGCATAACACACACATGAGCGTGCGCGCGCACACACAAACACACACACACACACAACCTACATTGAAGTAAAGAGGAATTCGGGAAGAAGAAAAAGGAATTAGGTGGGGGGAAGAGATAAAGGAGAGATTTTGATCAAAAAACATTATGTGTGAGTATGAAGTTGTGAACTGGATAAAATGTTTAAAAATCAGAAAATAAGAGCAGACTCAAAATAGAAATGATTCCAAGAGATACACACAGAGCACCTGGAGAAGTACAAACTCAGACAAGAAATTGCTGCTCATTGTGCCCCAGCAGATGGTCCTCTGAGTAGAGCATCCATGAGCCAATGCTGTCACTGCTCTAAGTAATGGCAGAGATCCTAACTTAATGAAGCTGGTAAATAACAGAACTGGAAATCCTTAAAAACTCCTGCGTGGGAAACAAACAACCTTTGAACCCAGCAGGAAGTGTGAATCCTGAGGACAGGCTCTGCAGAGGCTGTAGTAGTCTCTGAACACAGAGCCAGGTATTTAAGCTGCATGGTACGCACTAAAGGGCACCGAGTCCTTGCACTATTAACCTAGAAACTGAAAAGGAGTGTTTCCCCCTCGAAAACAGAAATAAAGGGTAGATTAATAATAAGAAAAGCAAAAGAAAATTGGTAATAAGAAGAGTATGTATAAAGTAACGACAGAATAATGTGAGGGTGTATTAACTCAGATGCTAATATTTTTAAGCTAATAACAACTACTTTTTTACAAAGATTTAAAATAAGAAAACAATTACAAATTAATAGAAAAGAAAAAATACATCTTAAGAAATGAAGCAGAAAATACTCTCAACGAATGGTAGTGTTATAAAATCTGGGTATAATTTATTGTAACTAGAAATTAATTTAAGTCTGCCAAGTGTTACTAAAATGCTTTCCAAAAAACTACTTAGCAGCCCTTTCTGTTTCTGAACCTCAGAACAAGTCACAAATGAAAACTACAGAGATGGATCAGGGTGTCAGAGTGTCTGAAGCTCATTCAGATCCTCGGCACTGGGAGGCTCACAACTGCCAGCTACTCCAGCATCTGGGCCTCTAACTCCCTCTCCTGGCCTCCCTGCACACCTGAACTCACATGTACGTGCCCATATACATATATGCAGAATTAAACATAAGATGAAATACTAACTGATACATATTAATTACATGAGTAAACATAGCTCAGTATTTAAAGACAGAATGGGTAACTTATTTTCATCTTCCTTGAGGGGAAGGCAATTTCTCACTATGAATTCCAGAAAAATATATTAATTTGAGACAATCATTTTACATGTTTATACTAAGTGCAGCCTTTGAAAGGTCTGTTGGCATGTAAAGAAAACATGCAAAGGTATTTTTATATTTATAGAATCACAGGCTAAATAAAAAAAGAATAAACATATTTTAGAGAAATAACTTTTACAGATTGTCAAGGATGGATTCTCCCCAGAGAAGACAAAGAGACACAAATCTATGCAGTCTGAGCACACTAGAAAATGAAACACAAATGGCAAATAATAAGAAAGGAATATATTAGGTCACATTAATTTATAAATGCAAATAAAATAATTAGACACATTTTCCTAGGCAAATATTTCGCCACTTGCAATGATTAAAGGTTTGTCCATATTTAAATGAGCCAATTAAGAAATATATTTTGGGGATAATTTGAATGTGGACCTGGATTTTACTTATGATAAGGCATTATGGCAGTCTTAGCAATTGACAGTGGTACTGAGACTTTAGAATGGATTGTCCTTTTGTAAACCAAACATAAACTAAGACTGGCCATTGGGCCAGTTTCATGATTCATGTCACACAGGTAAAATGATGGCAACATGTTAGTGTGTAACTATGCGAGATAATATGGAAGTTCTGCTATTCTTTTATCTTTGAACTTTTTTTTCCAAATAAAGAGTTAAATAAAAATAATTGTGATTGTTATGTGGGTCCATGTTCAAAAAATAATCAGTTTCTGAGGATATCAGCAAAATTGAAATCAGATGTGTTTTTTAAAATTTTTACCCTGTATATTTGTTACTTCCTCATGATGGCAAAATACCTGAGAAGGAGCTAGGAAAGGAAAGGATGAAGGACTTACTTTGACTCACAGTTTCGAACAAGATATAGCCCGTCATCACTGGGGAGGTATTGTGTTGTCACAAGAAGACTTTCAAAGTACTCATATCACTTGAAGATTGTGGACATGTATTTCCAAACCACCCTTCAGAGAGCTTCTATTGACCCATGTTCCTCCTTACTGGAAAACAAAACAAAACAAGAATCTTTAAAATAAGGTTAAGATGAGTATGTTGCCATGACTATAATCCCAGAACGTGGGAGGCTGACACAGGACAATTGTGATTTTTGAGGCCAGTCTGTGTAGCATAGTGAGACCCTGTCTCAAAATTACCAGGGAGAAAAGGGGGGATAGAAAAAGAAGAGGAAAAGAAGGAGGGAAAAAGGGGGGAGGAGGAAGGGACAAAGAGGATGAGAGTAAAAAAAAATTTAAAAAGTGATATCTGTAATAGAACTAAAGTGTGTGTAAATACGTATAGTTATCTTGTATACATACATATACATATGCACACACACATCAGAGAAAAACATGAGTGTGATGCTTTTGCTATTAACAAGGTATCTGTAGGTTTGCTTCCTGGTTCTTTAGAAACATGGAGGGGAATGGGTTAACTGTAGGCAATGAGAAAGAATGGAACAGTCAGTGGTGTGAAGACTTAGATAAGAACTGTTTGGATGAAATGAGCTAAGAATCTGGTCCTCAGTATAAAAGGCAGGTGTGTCCTGAAGAGAAGGAATGAAGGGGGAGAGAAAGGAAATGCCTGTGCATTGCACACCTACCAGGTAAGCGTGAGGACAGGAGTTCAGATGCCCAGTGGGCATGGCAGTTGACCTGTAATCACAGATTTGGGGAAACCCGGGCAGAGGATCCCTAAAGCTATGTTGCTAGACTGGCTAGAAGCAGGAAGCTCTGGGAGACTCTGCCTCAACAGATCGGGTGAAAAGCAAGAACTTGCAACATCTGTATTTGTGTTCTCACCTGTATCTGCACTCCCACACATATATGAACATGGATACACTACACACATACACAACAGTTAATATTATTTGGTAGCAGAACTGGAAAACAAGCTTAATAGTCACATTGTGTGGTTACTCGTAAGTAAGACATTTGATATGTTTTACCTAATCATGCAACATCTGGCTTATTAGCCTGTTCAATGAGCATTTATATAGAGGTTAATAAAACTTTTTTTATTAAAGTTCTTCCTTCATTAAAAATATGGAAATAGGGAAAGAATTTATTAATGAAGACAATGTGTGATGGGATTTGCTTGCACAGACTCTGCCTCCCAAGATCAGAAGATTTCAGTTAATTCTACTTGCATATAACATTCCTTCATACTCAAGACAGCTTATAAAGCCCCCCACGGAAATAGCTTATTGCGATAATTATATACTATATCATTGACTTTAGCTTGCATGCTACAAAATTGGAAACTTATTGGCTCGAGTTTCCTACTCTGTAAAAAACAGGCAATTAAAAATAGAAGCGAGAGAAAGCATAATCATATATTGTTATATGCTTATTTATAATTAGGAAATTTGGACTTTTTTGCACATGCAAAACTGTGGTATGCATGTATGCATACATGTTCACATGTATGTGGGTTCATGTGTACATACAAGCATGCATGCATGAAGTTTATGCTGAGTGTCTTCTTTGATCACTCCCCACTTTATTTATTGAAGCAGAGTCTCTGTCATGGAACCCAAAACTTTCCAGTTCTGGACAGTCTAACCAGCCATCTTCCTCTGAGGTCCCATATGTCTGCCTTTCGGGTGCTAGGATTACAGTGGATCACCACACCTGCCCAGCTTCTACATAGGTGCTGAGGACATGAGCTCTGTCCTCAAGCGTACTTTATCCAGAGCCATCTCCCCAGCCCGTGAGGCTGGCCCTTGGAATGGACCAGTCAGGTTGAGGGCTCTCCCCTCAGGAAGACTACTTGTGCTGTTCTCAGCATTACTTAGTTGCCTGTAGATCTTTGTGTAAGGCCCAGTGAGATTCTGGCTTCCATGTTAGCATGTGTGTTGGCGTCATCCTTTCACCACGCATTTGAGAGAAGGTAGGCTGTGAGTGTGTATGGGAGGGGTTGGAGGAAGGAATGGGAAGGGGTAAATGATATAATTATATTTTAATTTAGAACAACTAAATAATGACGTCTGAGATATTTTGAATAATCATGCAACAGAGTCTTCAACAGTGCTGAGATTTGGGACTTTATAGCCTTGACTTTTGGCTACTTGTTCTCACACCAGTTGCCCCTCATAGTGGCCAAACCCCATGTTTCTGCAGTAGGAAGGACCCTGTTTATTGTGGTGCTAGCATATGCCAACATTTCCATCCTGTGAGTTTCTCAGTGCCCTGCATTAATTCTTTTGGTTCTTTGCTTACTCCTCATTCTGGTCATCAGTCTTGTCCTTTGCTGAAACATCTGAGTTAACAAAGCTGACCTTCCAATACACACAGACACAACTTGCTCCAGATGCCTTGTTGTTAGATCACTCTGTCCATCTCCTTTTTCAGTCCTTTTACACTCATCAAATTCCTCCTGCTCTTGTGTTTTCACAAACTGAACACAGTGATATCAACAATAAGCAGTCTTGGAGAACCCTTAGTTTCTACACTGAAAACTGTTCCCACAGACAGGAAGCCTCCTTCAGTTTGTACGAATCATCAGGAGTGCTGTATTCACTGACTGGGATTGGGTGGCTTTAGTTGGCTTCATTCATCGACTAGGGTTATGTGGCTTTGTTTGTACCCAAACTCTTGACTGATCTTCAATGCCTGGTTTAGTCATGAAACCCCAGAACGATGTCAGGTGGACCAGAAATGACCTACTCAGGTCTAACTTGATTCCCTACTTTTATTAGTTGAAGGGCCTAATGTTCTAGGTGTTTGGACAGCTGTTTTCAAACAGCTATTGAATGCAGGCCCTGCAGAAGAAATCGGGTTTTCTGAGTCCCAGAACCCTGTCTCTGCATGTCAAAGGGGATCTCTGCCAAGATTCAAGTTCTCTTTTTTTCTCTCTTCTGGAAAATCACAACCATGATTCCTAGAAACTTGGCCTTGGTAAGCTCTTTTCTTTTGCAGTATCTGTATCTTTTCTTTCTTCTCATACAGAGGAAGGAAAGCCCTTGGCAAACTGCTTTGTCTCTTGTCGATCACTGCTCTTGTCTGTCTAATTCCAGCGCTGGACACATCTTCCTAACATGCTGCTATTATGATCTTCATCTCTGGGTTTTAGGAACAATCAATAAGATAAATAAATATCTCAAAGATAAATATACTCTTTAAACTGCACCTCAATCCTTCTGGGTCCTCACCTGCCACTTGGGAAAAGGGATTCTCGTCTTTGATCTTCTGTACCCACTATTCTCCATTTAACAAGTACCTAAATATGATATCATTTCTATCTAGCAGCAGCTTTCCTGTTTTCTGTTCCCTGCTGTGAGTGACTGCCTTTCTGTCTTTCCCAGAACCTCCCCCCACCTTATAATACAGCCACAAATTCACTTTATGTTTACCCAGTGGAAAACTAATCCAAAGTGCAAGAACATCTGAAGTAATTGTGAAAGGAAGCAATACGTGAAGACCTTGAAATGTGAAGAATTGCAAAGAATGTTGGTTAGGACTAGTTTGAGCCATTTGGAGAAACCCAGTAAATGCTTTGCAGATGATGTTGGTGTCAAAAGATGGTAGCTTCTGCATATGGGCATAATATTATTAACCTGAAGTATACCTGCGTAGTGATTTTCTCCAAAAATAGACCATTTTGAATCCCTTGTCAATTCTTTTCATTACTTTTCTGAAATGGATCAATTTCATCCCTGGCTTGTTTGACAGTCAACAGGGAAATTGGATTGCTTTTGAACACATAAATGGGTTCCACACTCCTTCCCTACTTGAGAGAAAATGCTTATTTGTAGCACAAATAAACACCACACGTGACCATTTCCACAATAAGAAACTTCTTTGAAGAAGTCACTCAGCTAAGAAGTGTACTGGGGCGAAGAAACCAGATATAAGTTTGTAAAATGAATTAGGGTAAAAAATAAATATGACCCATTGGACCTATGAACTGCTATTCCAAGGATAATTGTGACATGTGTGTTCTTAATACTTCAAACAACTCCTTATCCTCAGCCCAGGTGGAATGAGGTTGGAGTCCTCCTTCCCTCCCTACTTTTCTTCTCTCTCTCTCTCTCTCTCTCTCTCTGTATGTATGTGTGTGTGCGCATGCATATGTGTGTGCATGTATTCCTATGTTTGCATGTGCATGTAGATGCCAGACTTCAACCTGGGCTGTTGTTTCTCATTACTCTTCTCACTTTTTTTTTTAATATTCTCTTGCTGTCTCAATTCACCTATCTAACTAACCCTGCTGGCCAGTGGGCCCCAGGGATCCACTATCTCCACCTGCCTGGTCACTGGGATTATGAGCAGGCATCACAGAGCCTTGACTATTTCGCAGAGGTTCTCAGGATAGAACCCACTTCCTCATTCTTGAACAACAAGTACTTTGACTACTGAGCTATTTTCCTGTTCCTAGAAGTTTTTTTTTCCTTTAGTGTTGCTTGTTTGGCATTATTTTATTTATTTTAAGAGAAAATCAGAAAATAGTGTTGGTTAATAATGACTAAGTTCAAGGCACAAATGACGTCACAGAACCCCATGTTCTTGTGTCCCCAAAGACCAAGCAGAAGTGTCAAGCTCACCCTTGAGAGCATACATCACACCACTCTTCAGAGGCTCTTGTCACAGGGTTTGTCTCATGCCTTCTGTGTGGGTGAGTCATGTGCCTCCTCTGGAAGAGACCATTCCACTAGATGACGCTCCGGCAGACACTCGCTCTGTCTAATGGTCATCTTGGTCTCAGGCTTCAGCAGAGCCAACTGTGCGTTTTCTTTCCTAGTGTCCATTGTTCTGAGCAGTGATGCAGTGTTCCGTGGCCTTGCTTGTTATTAGTCCTCGAGTTTCCCTTTTGGTGGGACCACTTAGGTTTCTAAGATGTCAGTTATTTGGGGAATGAGCTGTCTGTTCAAGAACTATAACCTCAGAAATCTATCTACCAATTGATGTTTTCCAAGTGGAAAGAGTTTCCAGTTGCCACCATTAAAATAAGTTATTGCTCCTGATAAGAGTATTTGTAATCAAAATACAAAATGAAATCTCAAAACTCAAAAAATTCAAGTAAGAAAACAATTCAATGAAAAATCAAGTAACACCTTTTCCAGAGCCAAAAGGTGCTAACCAAGTCACTGGGGAGAAAAGACATCAATAATCTTACCCAGTGCTGGACTTAGCATTTTAAAATCCTGACTTGCAGGGTAAAGTTTGCATCTTCTGATTCTGATTCTGCGCAGAGGACAGTTTGTGTGAGGGAACTGCAGAAGACTGAAGCTGGCTCTTGCTGGCTGTGTCTCCCGATGTTCAAAATGACCCTTTGTGGGGGTCCCAGAGCACGACTGCAGAGCCTACATTGGCTGGTTCCCTGGGCTTTGTCCATCTGCTTCCCAGCTCTCTAACCTTTCTCTGGGTGTCGCTTGTGCACAGATCTCAAACACTATTTGCAAGCCTTTCATCTGAGAGCCAATGGCTTCAGTTAAGTTTTCTTGTTTTTATAGTTAAGAGTGTATGTCAGTTTTAAAACACAGTCTTATTTCTGCACAGACTTACTCTCTGGTCCTGAGTACTTATTTTGTCTTGAATCACCTCATATATTCCAGGCTAGCCTCAGAAACCTGATCCTCCTGTCCCAGCTTCTTGAGTGCTAGTTTAGAGGCGTATGCCACCATGTCCAATAGATGTGAAGCTCACTCTCAAACCCAGAGCTTGCTGCATGGTAGGGAAGCACTCTTGCCAGCTGAGCTTTTCCACACAGTACATCCAAGGATGCAGTGCTTCTCCAGATTCATGCAGAACTCTGGCACACAAAATCACACCCTCAGATGTGTGATGCATAGAAAATACAGCATCTGAATATTATTGGGGGGGGGGGATTTCCTTGAAGTCATGACCTTTTTTTCCTGTGAAATAAATAAAATGAGGACTAAGAATAAGGGACTTTTGTGTGTGGATGTGTGGATGTGTGTGTGTGTGTGTGTGTGTTTGTGTGATGCATGTATGTATGAGTGTATGTACATACATGCATGCAGAGTCCAGAATCTGCTTTGTCATTCACTTTACAAGATCCAGACTGGCAGGCAGAAGGCCTGAACCATCTCCCTGTCTCCCTCTCTTAAGAGCATGGCCCAGCACTCTTGGAACTAATATCTTCACTCCCAGTGAGTTGCCTCCTAATTTCTAGGGTCTCTATTATACCAGGACCCACACAGTGCAAAGAGGGAACAGACTGCCCTTTGACCTCCACATGTGCTCCCTGGCATGTGTGTGCACCCACACATACACATACATACAACATCAATCAATCAATCAATTAATGGGTTAAAACCTTTTAAACCATGCAAAATGTATTTTGAATGAATAAGGTAATAAAAATTGAATGTGTAAATTCTCTAGGGTAAGTATTCACTAAAGATCAACATGATTCCAGATTGAGAAAGGACACAAGAGTAACTGGCTCATGTGGTGTTTTTATAATGCACCCTGTGAACACCAGGAAGGAACTGCAGACATGAATAAGTCCTCAGCCTTGCCCCTGAGGGCTTCACAGTCTAAGAAAAGAGAGCCAGTCTATAATACACATCCACAGTGGATTTGCTTCAAGAGAAAAATTATTTTCTATTACAAGCATTGCAGGCACTAGCCATGCAGCCTTGTCTTAATTGAAATCCTCGGCAGAGCACCCATCACAGACGTGAAGACAAGGGAAAGTGCTTCACTTTGGAGAGCATATGCCAGGATTGTGAATTTCGCTTCCTCTAAGCCCAGCTCAGTGCGTGGTAGTAGATTGATTCTCACATCAAAAAGAACCCAAAGCTATACATACTTAACCTTTGCGACCAGCTACTGCAAGGCAAGAAATAAGCAAGCCTTAGGAGGGGAAATGAGTTGCCGAGACTCCGCAGCTCTTTTAATCTTGTGAAAGATGGGGAATAAATCAATAAATAACAATAACATCAAGATGGGCAATTATAGTTCCAAACCACTTAAGAACACTGGAAAGAAGTGGCTGGTTGCAGCTGCTTTCTCGCTCTAAAAGTAACATCAGCCTAAATCTTTACTTCGGAAACTAGGGCATGAGTCTGGCATGCATTCGTGTGTGCATTTGCTGCCTGGAAACACAACAACAAAAATAATAAAAAAAAATTTGAAAGATTAGTCCATGTCAACAGTTTTTTCCCCTCTTAACCTTTTTATCAAATTCTAAAGTACATTTTTTTTAAATCATGGTCTATACAAAGTAGTTCTATATTTATGAATTGAGAGAATTATTTGACCCTTAGCCTACAAGTGGCTCATTTTGAGTGAAGATAATACAGCTTATTCCAAGAAGCAATGTTTCCTTTTATTCTTTTTAAATTATCATATTATAATTTTAACCCAAGCACAAAATATTCTGCTAATGGATTTTACTGATGTAAGCCTTGGACTCCTTTTGTCCTTCTGGTAGCTAAACGTTTTTCTCTATACAAAAAGTCCTTTCTCCCTGAGCTTCCAATTGTTGAGTCCAAGGATGACTTCAGAACCCTGCTCCTCTTATCGAAAGCTGGAATTCCAGGTAAGCTGCTAGTGACTGAGCTCAGGGTCACAGCAGGCATACTCAATAAGCGTCTACCAACCAAGCCAAGATAAAAGATTCCTTCAAAGGGGGAACTATATGGTGGCAGCGATTTAGCTCTAGTGGACAAGCCAACCAAGGCCAGAGGATTGTGGCTCACTCTCTTCCATGTCATCAATCTGAGGCTTGTGCCAGAGCCAATTACGTGACTCAGGCCCTGGCCCTCCTGTTTTATGTAACAACTGAACTTCAGACATGAAGAGGCAGATATAATACCCATTTCCTGAGGGATAGGGAGAAATCAGGAAACAGTTAATACTCGTTCCTCGCAGCAGTGAACCTTGCAAACTACCACAAATGTCCGTCACATTCAGCTCCCTGTACTTACCCAGTCCCTCTACCCTACAAATGTAGCTGCTCTCTTGATATTCGCTATGGTATTGTCTACATAAAAATAAATTAATGAATCAACAACTAAGAAGGAGAAATAACTAATGAAAGAAGTTGTTGTTCCGTGGCATACTACACAACAGTTTCAAAGATGGAGACTTACTGCTCTGGCCATCCTCCATTCAGGAATACACAAGCGCTGCCCTAGCTTTTTGGGATATGAGAGTGAACAACACAGACAGCATCTATGCCCTTCAAGATCTGACAGTTCAATGGGAAAGACTTGCAGCAAACAAGATAGCCAAGTTAATATGTAGAGTCAATGATAGCTGGCAAGAAGCAAAACCAAACAAAGTGGGAGGCACAGGATGCTGAACAGGGAGGGTTTTTCAGAGGTGTGTGCCATTGAGAAGAATGATGTGGGGCTGGAGGAAGAGTATCAAGCAAGGAAGAAGCAAAGGGAGGGTGGCTGTGGAAGAGATTCAGCAAGGAAGGAAGCTGTACAAAGAGCTCTGGAAATTATGGAGAAGATTCAAGCAAGAAAACCATTGCCATCCTGCTGTAAAGATCACGTTGGCAGAGTAGGAGGAGGGATGCTCACAGATTCCTTTCTGGGAGCTTGGGGGAAGAGCTCCGCAAAGAATGAGAGAGATTAAAAAAAAAAAGAACGAAAGAAAGAAGCCTAAATACAAAAACAACTCTCCCCAAATGCAAAACATCTCTAAGGAGTGAGCCTCCTGACACAAAAATAGCAAAATTGGTACTTTCAAACCACACAGTGTAGGACATGACAGTGTACGACAGGAGCGAGTGTGCAAATGCCTATTTAAAAAGTCCCCGGGAGGGAAGCAGAGGCGCCATGCCAAATACACGAGAAAGAACGCAGAGAACCGAGTGGGCTTGACTGTGGGTGGGGGCAAGCCTCTCCTGTTTATTTTTATTTTTTGGCAAAAATAATGTGTTCATTTGTTGATCGCCTGTCTTATGAGTAGCAGGAATTATAAAGCTGAATGGAGCCCTGGGGGAGCTGTTTAAATTAAAAATTATAAAAGTATATTTTAACCACTGTCTTAGAGAAGATAAATATTTTAGAGGATGGGTAATTCCAGAGGCATGAACGGAATCCGATCGATCTGAGTATAAAGTTTTACTTTTGAGTCATTTTTTCTGCAACATTAATTCGGGAAATGGAAGGCATGTATTTTCAGGGAAGGTGGATAGGGCACTGAAAATCTGTGAGGGCAGGCAAGTGTTGATGAGAAGAGTCAGAGACATTGTCATCTAAAACACTTGGTGGGAAATTGCGGAGAAGTTAGTTTTCAAGGTATTGGTGTTGGATGTAGAAGAACCCTGATGTGACAGCTCTTTGCTGTCTGAGGAGTCAGGGACAGTCATTTGCTCTCCCTAGCATCTCCTTGTGCTCACATGGAACTAAACATTTACACTTGACATGGCCAGAACAGCAGACAATGGCTTGGATGGGAACAGTAACATCATTTCATTGAAGTATCTGACACCTCCAGAAGAATGGCTCATTTCTGCCTAGAAATGGCAAGTGGCAGGACACATGGCTGTGGTGTGGCTGGCAAAGTAAAGATTTAATTACTACATAATTAATAAGAACAAGAATGCACAAGTTTCTAGGAATGGAAGAAACCTAGCCAAGGAAGGCACCAGCCATGAAGTCTTCTGAAGTTCCTGGCTGCCCAGTAATAACCACTTTGAATTTGTCTGTGGGCTCTAAATCTCAACAGAGGACAGCTCTAGATTAAGCCTGGGACTCTTGAGCACTGGCGAGTGTAGGCTTAGGGGGCACCTGTGGGTGGAATAAAGAGCAAACACTGGGTGAAGATCCAGGAGAAACTGCACAGGTGTTCTGAGATTTCTGCCCACAACGTCCATGTGGAAGAGCCCTTACAGGTGACTGCTGGGTACTGTAGGGTGGCCGAAATATTGCAGGTAGGGAGGAACAGAGCAGGTGTCTAGTGAGTGCTTTGCCTGGACAGACTAGAGTGTGTGGGTTTAGGTCAGGTCTGTGTGTATGTGTGTGTGTGTGTGTGTGTGTGTGTGTGTTTGCATGTCCATGTGCATATTCCTGTTCAGGACCTTGACTCTGTGGCTTCTTACCTCTGGACCACCTTGCTTTCTAAATTGCTTAACTAATCTTTCAATACTTTGGTGAGCCCCCACTGTCCTTCCAGGGATCTGATTTGCTTAAAGGTAATGAAGGCAAATTGGTCTGTGTTGATTGCCAGCAAGGATATACTTGGTTCAGGAAAGAGTTTTCATTAAACGTAAAATAAGAAAAGTTAGAAGAAAAATATAAACATGTACTCCTTGTATTAATTATTTTTCTATGACTGTGATAAAACACCCTGGCAATTTATCAAATTGGTGAAGAAAGTGCTTTTTTTTAAAATAGTTCCAGAGAGTATACACTCTATCATGGTGAGGAAAGTATGGTGGCAAGAGCATTTGGATGGTGCATTACATCTCATCTACTACGCACTGGAAAAAGAAAGAAAGCAGAAAGAACAGCCAGGCCGCAAAACATCACTACCAGCTGGTGAGCAGGTGTTCAAGCATGTGAATCTGGGGGACTGGCCTCACTCAAGCTGACTCATCCAACATTCCTGATCAACAAGAAAGTGGGAAGTAAGGAACTCAGGGCAGACAGGAACGAGGCACACAGTAGGCGTGTTGCTAGCACGGCTGCAGGGTGGCACAAATAGGCTGCTAATAAATGAGAGGTTGTCCACAGTTCATCCATGACTACTGCTGGGAGATTTCCATAAGCAGGTGTGAAAACTGTAACTATAGTATATTTTTAAAATGAGTCCTATGTAAAGTCTTAAGCATTGCTGGAGAAATGGCTTGTGTGATGTCATGTGATGTCATTTCCACAAAGCTGGTCTCTTTCTTTCAACTCAGCAGGATCAATAGAGTCATCTAACATCCTGGGGAAAGAAATTGAATTTTCCCAGCTAACACCAGACACCTTTATTTTCATTTTTAAGAAGTGCATATTTTCTCTTATGCAAGGACTAACCAAAGGCAACTAACTTGTCTGTATGAACTATGACTCAGGACTTAAAAGGAAGCTTTTGCTGATGCCCTTGGAGTCAGGCAACAGTGGGGAATGTTAGGGTATGATACAGACATTACACACATCAGTGGGTCCACTGTGTATCTATCCTTCCTTCTCTCTATCCCCATCTCCCTCACTGTTACTTCTTCCCCTTATCTATTGATGACTACAAAGTACTCATAGCTCTGAACATCAAGTTTAAGAGTTGTCTTGTTTTTATCTTCTAATTGAATTTAGTTTTTTCACTTTATATTACTCTTTTATAATTTATTCACTTTATATCCCAATTGTAGCTCCCTCCCTTGTCTCCTTCCTGTCCCACCCTCTCTCTCTCTTCCCCCATAACCCTCTCCCCTAGACCTCAGAAAGGGGGAGCCCTCCTCCCCTGCCATCTGACCCTAGCCTATCAAGTCTCATCAGGACTGCCTGCATCCCCTTCCTCCAATGTGTGCATTTCTGAGGCATATGTGCACATGCATTCATGTATAAATGTGGACGGCACTGGAATTATGATGATTACACTCTGTGCCTGGCTTTTAAAATGTGGGATCTAGAGACTCAAGCTCAAGCCCTCACGCTGTGTGACAGGCACTTTAATGTCGTGAGTCATTGCTCTGAGGCAGTATTTAATCTTCTTAGAGCCCACCCCCATAGTCAGTCTTAGAGACCATGGACTCTCTACTTTCTTCTCACAGATAAAGAGGAAACTCAGTTCTTCATGTTGGCAGAGAAAACAAAACAAAACATAAAAACCAAAGTCTCAATCCATCATTTCCTCAACCCTCTGTCTTTGGACCCCTCTGATTGGATCACCACAGTGATGAGAGATGCCACTTCACACTGTACTGTCATTTCACTGTGTAGAACAAGGGCTTCAGAACCACCCAGATGTTTCTCCTTCCCTCTACCTAGTTCTTTAAATTCTATTCATGTCCATCCACTTCAACCTCTTCTACCCCAAACTTCCCTGCGCTTCCTTGTAAGTCAACACAATCTCTTCTACCAGACTCTAAAGACTTGACAGTGACTACTTGTAGGAGAAGGTAGCAGAAGAACCTTAGTCTCAACTCTTTTATTCTGTAATAACCAATAAAAATACTTGGTTGTGGCAGGCAGACTTTGTGCTTGCCTTTGGCTATAAAAATCCTTGAAGCTATGAGAAATTTGATATACCACAGGCTCCTAGTATCCGGTTCCTGGATCTATTGACTTCTCAACAAAAGGATATTAAATAAAGCAATGCAAAAATTTCCTCTGTAGACTAAGCCTGATGTCTTTGCTCTGTTCCTGAGAATAGCTTTTGTGTGAAGTCATAAAAGTGCATTGATGGGGGCATAGCATCTCAAATCATGATTGTCAAACGCATTTCAATAATTAAATTCTGAGGAACAATTTAAAGCACACATAGTTTTCTCTCAAATCTTCCCTAGAGACAGCTGGTGCTCATTGAGGTTCTCAGGCTTCATTACCAGTTCATTTTCCTGTCTTCAGTGTTGACTATATTGGTAGAGATGAAATGGAGAAAGCTGGGACATGGGGTTGGGCAGAGGAGGCCTGGAAGGTAACACTGTCTTTGCACTGTTTCTGAACTGGGTGGCTTGGTGTTCATTTGGTCTTCACCAGGCCAGGCTCTTTGCTTTCAATGAAATCAAGCAAGTTTTGCCTGAAATTAACTTGGCATTTAATGATGAAAGTTCTACAATCCATGCAATCGCTAGGTTTCACCCAGTCTGTTATGAATTTCATGCCTCATTTTCTCCCTCAGGATAATGAAGTGTATAACTGCTGTCCTAGTGAAGAAGGAGGTCTGCATTACAAACAGCACATGGAGCCCAGTAGAAGTCTAATCCTAATGGAGTTTTGCCCGGTGTGAGCTAGAGTTTGCTCAGACTAAGCCTGAGCTACTTCCCCTTCTGGCCCACTCAGTTCTTAGAAGTCTTGCCACTCTGTGAGGATCACTTGAAGCAAATGGCCCACCTGTACCCAAACCCCACTGGAGGAAATCTTTCAGTCTTGAACTCTTTACGCTTATCCCTTTTCTCTTTCAAGAAATCTCTCCCCAGCTCATCAATTAAAATGTTATTTGTCTTTGGGGGTAGGGCAGTGATTACTGCATCCTAGGTGCTTCTTAGTCCAGCAGACGATGAGAATTCTTAGGAAAAATTCTTCTACTGTGTGTTATGGTCAGTAAAGCAGAAACATGGCCTGGACATTGAAAAGGAGTGACAGAGAGCACTACCCCATCACGAGAAAATATTTCTTTGAATGTTTAGTCAGTAGGGAATGCTGAAAACACATTTCATTTGAATAAGCAGCATTTTATCTTCAAGCGAATGGAGGGAATTCGATGTGTCATGCTTCATTCTTCAAAGGACATTTCGAGAGTTATCTAATCTGAAGCTCGCTGACAGAGCCCATCAGATGCTTGGCAGGACGAAACGTTCAGATTTTCACAAGGTGAGTAAACTTGGATCTCGGAAGTTTCAAAGAAGGTGCTATTTTCAGCTTTCTCCTTGTTCTATTGGGAACTGATATTGTAGGGTTTAAGTGCTTACATAATGTGCCTGAAGGCTGTAGGCAGAAAGATTGGCATGACCGTCACACCTACACCCACCATGGGATAGGCGGCCTGTGGGATAACTGAGCTAGACCTAAATTTAAAAAGAAAAAAAAAATATTTTTGAGACAGGATCTCACATAGTACAGGTTGAGCTCATAATCAATATATAGTCTAGGCAAGTCTCGAACTCCTTGTCATCAAGCTCCTCCTTCCCAGTTTTTGGGATTATATAGGTGCAATCCCCACAGCTTCTAAATGTGAACAACTTGACTCAGGTATATTTCTTAAGAATGCTTAGGGTAGAGAAATTTCATCCAGCAACAGGCTGCTCTGGCAAGGGATCCTATCCAAAGACCTTCTAGATCTGTGTGATCTGGCTGGAATTCAGATGTGTCACACCTTTAATCCCTCTGGCTGGAATACAAACACAGCTTTAGTACACACCTTTAATCCCAAATAATGACCTCTAATTGAATGGTCTACAAAGTGACGAATCAGAGAAAGATTTGACAGAATGAGTCAGAGATAGGATATACCCAACTCTCACAAGAACAGACAGGAAGAAGAGTAGACTTAAGAGATGTACAAAGAGAGAAGTTGAATTTGGTGCAGTTCAATTGAGTTTATGCAGTCAGTAAAGTTCTGTTCCTAGAGTTCAGAGGCAGTTTTTCCAAGCACAACAATTAAAAGAGAAGCCAATTTGAATCAACCAGTTTGAAGAGGAATTTTGAGCCAGACCAGCTGGGTTGAACCAGCCAGCCAGAGATTAGAAAGAACTAAGAAAGGGTGAGCTTATTTAGCAGTAAGTCTTGGAGGCTAAAAATATTCTGGGTATAGTTTAGCAACAGAAACTGGAAGCTGCAGCCTTCAAGGTCCAGGATTAGAGATTAGACTGCACAGAGGCTAGAAGCCTCCAGGCCTAGGCCTAAGGATAGTCAGACTGAAACAGTCTGGGCTCAGCTCAAGCCATGTACTCATAAAGCTTGGTACAGCACTCATCTCATCCCCTCATCTGAGGAAATAAAAACATTTACAGCTTGGTAACTAAGTGTTGATCACTTCCACATGGATTTCTGCACTATGTTAAGTGTTTTGAATCAGATCAACTCAAGTAGAAAAACAAACAAACAAACAAACAAACATGCAGAAACCAGAAAGATGTATGTCAGTCAGCTGATATGGCCTCACTCCATTGGTTCTTTCCTTCTTCTGTAATACCCTTAACCTCAATGAGTGATGTATGAGATTCATGCCAGAGCCATAAGGTAGTGTATGGTGCCCTGTGGGATCATCTCCTTAAAGAAAGGAAATTCTGGGGCTGGAAATATGGCTTAGTAGTTAAGAACACTTACTGCCCTTCTTTTTTTTTATGTCAGTTGTTTATTTTATTTACATTTCTTTTTTAATTTTTTATTAATTACACTTTATTCATTTTGTATCCCCCCATAAGCTCCTCCCTCCTCCCCTCCCAATCCCACCCTCCCTTCTCTTTCTGCATGCATGCCCCTCCCCAAGTCCACTGATAGGGGAGGTTCTCCTCTCCTTTCTGATCTTAGTCTATCAGATCTCATCAAAAGTCAAGTGACAACACATGCTGGAGAGGTTGTGGAGAAAGGGGAACCCTTCTCCACTGCTGGTGGGAATGTAAACTTGTACAACCACTCTGGAAATCAATCTGGTGCTTTCTCAGACAACTAGGAATAGAGCTTCCCCAAGATCCAGCCATACCACTCCTAGGCATATATACAAAAGAGGCTCAAGTACACAAAAAGGACATTTGCTCAACCATGTTTGTAGCAGCTTTATTTGTAATAGCCAGAAGCTGGAAACAACCCAGATGCCCTCAACTGAAGAATGGATGCAGAAATTGTGGTACATCTATACAATGGAATATTACTCAGCAATGAAAAGTAAGGAAATCATGAAATTTGCAGGTAAATGGTGGGACCTGGAAAGGATCATCCTGAGTGAGTTGTCCCAGAAGCAAAAAGACACACATGGTATATACTCACTCATATAGACACTTACTGCCCTTCTAAAGGACCTGAGTTCAATTCTCAGCACACACATCATGGAGATCACAACCACCTGTAATCAAGGGAGCCTATTAAAATCCTCTCTTCTGGTCTCCACAGGTCCTGGCACATACAGCATGCACACACACACACACACACACACACACACACACACACATCCTTTAAAGAAAACAGAAGAATAATCTTAATACCAACCCCTTGGATCTAGACATGCTATCTACACATAGAAGGAGCTTTCACTTTCAAGTCTTAGACAAATATCTAATATTTTATTGAAAGTCCCAAGAAATTACAGAATTTTCTGTTGATGTAGAAGGTATTTATGGATCAGACTGGTCCATAAATTGTTTATTGTAAATTGTAGATTGTTTATCTACAATGGCCATCCTGGGGTTCAAATGCTTAGTGCCATGGCAAAGATGCACATGACAGCAATCCCTCATTTCATGTTTACCTGGAGAAGCAGTTTGACTTTCATGTTTCTCTTTTACTTTAATGACAGACTTATTAAAAGACAGAAGTGGAATACTAATGCATTTTCTGTGCTTCATCTACTGTGTATTGTTCATGAACATCTGAACCTCTGGCATTCAATAAGGAGGATGGTATCAAAATATGGGTTAGGGTGATGAATGACAAGCATGAAGTTTTTAAACAATGCTTTGTGAAACCTAAAGAATGGCAAATGTAGTGAAGAAAGCTGTTCCTCCACAGTTTCTTGTTGAGATTTTGAGACAGGATCTCTTACTTAAGCTGGACCTTACTGATCCTGTTAGAATTGCTGGCTGGCAAGCCCCAGGACATCCTCTTGTCTCTGCCTCTGCATTGCGGGGTACGATTGCATGCCGCCAGGCCCAGATTTTCCTGCAGGTTCTGGAAATCTGAACTCAGATCCTGATGCTCTTCTAGCAAGCACTTTATGATATTTTTCCCCTAAGATTAAAGTTTAAATGCTTAGTTTGGTCCACACATCAGTCAATGTTTCCTTTGGGATTTTGGGATCTTCTGTTATTATTCATTGGCTGTCATACGGAAATAGAAAATGCCTCTGAACAAACCAAAAAGAATCTCTGAGTGCTGATGTCTTATGCCTCTGCTGCTAAGTTTGTAAATGAGTGAGCTAAACACAAAACAAACCAAAACAAAACAAATCCAACACAGACAAAATTAATTTTGCATTCGTTGGTTAACAAGGACACATTTACTATCAACTTGTTTTCTAACGTGAGAGTAGAATATATGTTTCACAGTCTTCTGTCGTGTCAGAGTGTCTTTCTTCAAGCGAGTCGAGCACAAGTTGGTAATAACCTAAGTTCTACTTAAGCATGCACTGTTTTCACTTTTCTAACCAGAAACACTCGTGGAAGCAGCTTTCTTCATAATAGGTCATGCTTAATTCTATTGGCTTCACTCAAAATATCCAAAGCAAATGAAAGAACAGCAGAAGCTACTCTGTGCTGACCACCTTGAAGACAAAGATGTCAAATGAATACAGTCAGAGAAGGATAGACATACAGGTGACCCTGTGAGGCAAACGGATTCCCACCCCCCCTCCTGACTGAAAGGCCTTTCCCCTTTAATTCCACTGCCATGATGCAGTGTTCTCTGTATGTGGGTCATCTTCCCCACAAATGTCAGGATGATGAGGGCACAGCCTTATCTTTGAGCAGCAGAGGGAGAGCTTTGCTCTTGGGGGGAGTGAAAACAAAACGTGTTTGTCCCAGCTGAAATGTTTATTCTACCTGGTCACTATGAAAGGATGACCACCCCACCCTCACTCCCACTGAACGTATGCTCTAGTAATCGCTGTGACGGGCAAGGAGATGTAGGATTCGGGGAAGGTGTTCTAGGTGACATTGGTGAGAAAGCAGGTCTGGAGTTTCCAGCAGTCATCCTCATAGAAATATAGATCTGAACTACCTTTGAAGCATGAAAACACCTTCCTTGGGAGATAAGGAACCTAAGTGAATTACCATAGAACCTTGATGGAGCACAGAAAGATAGATGCATTGCACAAGGCAGAAAGAATAGCCCACAATGCTCCTCTCCATATGCACCATGCTATTTGCAAAGAGATGGCTTCTCCGAAAGAGATTGAAGTGGGAAATTTTTTATCATGGCTTCTGGAACTGGGCCTTACTCAGTAAAACCTAGAAACAGGCCAACTGCTTCAGTCACAAATTCTCAGGACACCTAGCACCATGGGAGTCCTGAAAACTAAGACTCCAGGCCAGTATTTGTGGGCCCAGGTCCAGGCTTATGATAATGCCAGGTTGACACCTGTGCCCTTAACAACCAATAGCAACAGAGCCACAATATCCAGGATCTGTTCTGAAGACTCAGGCTTGAGCACCCACTCTCCAGTAGACCCATAGACCAGGCCTGCTTCATGCCAGTCACAGCTGTGTGGAGCAATATCTTAATTCCAACCCAACACCAGTCAGTCATTAGAGACATAACTTCAGGTCAGCTCCAGAAGACCAAGGATTCAGATTCACTGCACAGAGCCCTAGTGAGAGGTTGGCCCAATAGATCCCATACTCCAGCCCAAATTCTATAAGCTAAGGCACCAAACTGTATTTTCAGACCTAATCTCCAGCCTGGCCCAACCAACCAAGGTACCAGGTTCCTTCTGTCTGCAAATGTTAAAAAACAAACCAAACAAAAACTGACAAAACCCAGCTGCTTTTCTAGTGATTCTCTCAATGAGTTAGATATAAAAATAAATGTAACTCAGCAGAACAGGGCCACTTATAATAAGCTTGCTGTAGACGGCATACTTTTTAGGGGACAGTAGCAAAATGAAGAATGAAAATACTCACTCAGTGGCATTTCTACTGAGGAAAATTCTAGATTTTTCTAGCCCTGGCTACTATGCAAGAAAAAGAGAGAAAAGGACTCCCACTCTGACCTACTCTGCTTTCCATTGCTGTGATAGACACCATGATCAAAGGCAACTTGGGGAGGTGTTATTTTGGTTCACAGCTTGCAGTCCGTCATGAAGAGAAGTTGAGGCTGGCATTCAAGCAGGAACCTGGAGGCAAGGACTGATGCAGAAGCCGACAGATGCTTACTGGCTTGTTCAGTCTGTTTTCTTATACAATACGGGGCCAGCCACCCAGAGGCCAGCCACCCAGAGGCCAGCACCCTCCACAGTGAGCTGGACCCTCCCATACCAGTCATCAACCAAGGAATGCCCCGTAGACATGCACACAGGACTATCTGATGGAGACAGCATCTCAGTAGAAGGTTCTTTGTCATAGAGGACAAAGGACCCTAGCTTGTGTTAAGTAGATGAAAGAAAAAGAAAGAAAGAAAGAAAGAAAGAAAGAAAGAAAGAAAGAAAGAAAGAAAGAAAGAGAAAAAAGGAAAATGAAAAAAGCACATTATTGGAGCAAATGTGCAAAATTCCTATTTTCAGATCAAATCTACTTAAAGTCCTAAAGATTCCACAAGAGACTGTTAGAAATGAGTTCAGTAAACATGCAAGATACAAAATCAAAGATGCATTTCTACATGCTAACAATCAGTTGTACTTTTTTATTGAAACAAGAAAAAAAGAAGAAAGAATTCCTATTTCCAGTAAGATCAACAATTGTAGAATTTTTTGTAAATAAATGTAATAAGAGGCGTAAAATCTTTTCGCTGAAAACTGTAAAACTTTAATGATAGAAGGCACTGTGACCTTTAATGACCAGACACAGTGTCCTTGGAGCAGAATTAATATTTTAACTAACTACTAATGTTCACACTACCTGGAGTTACCTGCAGTTCAAGTCAATTTCTGTTAAAATCTGAATTTCATTTTTTCCATAAAAATAAAAAAACAATATTTATACAAACACACAAAGGACCTCAATACACAGAAAATAATTTTGAGCAAACAGAAAAGTTGAAGGTATCATAATACCTGATTTCAAAATATATTGCAAAACCTACAAGAACACAGAGGACTGTGAAACACAGTAGGGAGTCCAGAGATTAATATGGACCCTTACAGACAAATGATCTTGGACAAATACGCTAGGAATATGTAAAGAGAAAAGGGTGGGATCTTCAGTCCATGGCCTTAGGAGACTAGGACTCCAGGTGTCAGTGCCTTCCCCCCTCCACACACATACACTATACTCAAAATGCACTGAAGCCATAAATGAAAGAGCAGAAAGTAAAACTACTCCAATAGAAAACTTACTGAAAGCAGTTCGCAAAGCTTTTCGTGGCAACTGCAAAATCATGAGCAAAAAAGGAGACATAGATAAATGGGTTTGCATCAAACTGAAGAACTCCTACATAGATAACAAGAAGGTTATCAATCCAATGAGAACACAGCTCAGTTTCTGCTCAATGAGATGAGTCAGGCAAAGACAGCTTGGTCTCTCTCTGTACATTCTGGAAAGGTCAAACCCTAGGAAGCAGAGGGAAGAATGATGATCTCTGGAGCTGAGGATGAAAAGCTGGGAGCAGTGATGAAAACAAGTCCCAGCATGGACACGTTCTAGAGCCCTGATGGATGATGTGGTAGTCAGAGATAATACTGCTTTGCAGGATAGACAGATCTGAAAGGCAATCACCACTATCAAAATAAGGTGTCTATAGGACAATGTAGGGCATTGGTGGGTATGTTAATTAGCAAGGCTACTTTTACAGCTTGGCTTTGCAGTGTCCAGCAGGGGCTCAGCTTGTGAGCATTCACAGTAATTAGCTAACTTGAAGGTTATGGGCCTTGCAAATGGGACAAGGTTTTTGGAGGAAGGTCACCAGCAGTGGGCATTTGAAAGTAGGACCCACTGCAGTTCTGACTTAGGCTTCTCCACACTGTGTGCAAGGCTCTGTCGCACTTTCTGTCTGTAAGGGACAGAGCCCTTCATCTGCTTCCACCACTCCCACCCACTCTCATTACCCACCACCCACTCCCATCGCACACTCCATTATCCACTCCATCACCCGCTCCCATCACCCACCACCATCACCCACTCCCAAAACCCACCAATCACCCACTTCCATCATCTACTCCCATCATCCACTCCCATCAGCATTCCTCTAATGTTGTGCAGGACTGAAATGTCTCTGAAACCATGAGCCAAAATAACCTTTCCTTACATTGTTTTTGCCCAGTATTTTGGTTATACCAATGCAAAAATAATAAACCCAACTACGGTAATAATTCACACGTGCCATTAGTGTAACTTATATGTGTCTACGCGTTTTTATTTGTTGATTATATCTCAGTAAAGCTGAGAATTGATAACAGCACTATTCTTAGTCTATGACTGCGCAGAACACAGTATAAAAGTACCAGCCACAGTACACAATTACTAGCTTCTAGCTATATGTAACAAGAGCAGGTCAAGAGCACACTATTATAAAATTTTCAATATACATGATTTCTATAAAGTAATCTGAAAAATTACTAGCTAACATATACAAAAGAGCAACTATCTAAAGAGTGCTGAAGTATACCTAAGATACCAGATGATATTTGCTCAAATTCTAAGAACTCATTGTTGTTCAGTAAGTATTGCTAAATGGGGGAAATACTGTGAGTTAGAATAATAATAAAAAAAAATGCATTATATAAAAATAAAATGATTCAAAATAGTGCCCCAGGCCAAAGTCTATGGACTGCAAATGCCTTAGAGGAACTCAAGGAAGAGAGCCTTAAGATTAGCCAGTCACAGTTCTGACAAAGGCCCCACTTTATGAAGCTGAGCACACCATCAATATATTAGCCCTGTATTCACTTTCTCAGATCTACATTCTGGACAGCAGAAAAGTTCTTCAGCAGTATGGATCATTCTGCCAATGCGAGTCCCTAATGGCTTATCTGGAGAACTTTAAGAATTTGCCATTAATGTCGATTCACAGACGAGGCCCCGTTCTGTTCTTTAGTCACTGTGTTAAGTATTTGTGTAAAGATTAGCGATTTATAAAACACAGCCGCAGTACCTACCTCTTGCATCTACTGTAGGTAGCTTATCACTTTGTAGAAAAGGAAGGCAGTTCAGTAATGGTGTCGGTACTGAGCAGTGGTTTATTATTTTGTTCTGTGTACTTTCAAAAATTATACTTTCAAAAATTATTAAAAATCTGATTTCTGATATGAGTAGAAAAACTATTAAAGGGCTTGGCTATATTTCATATAAAAACTATATTTGCTGTTATGCTGTAAAATGCTCCACAATGACTGAAGGTCCTTTAGCTCACGGAATAACTGAGAAGTCTTTATTTTTAACACTCTGATGTACATTCCTAACTGGTACAGTTAATATTTCGATGGGACAGGCTCCCTAGAATTTTCTCTCTGAAGCTTTAGGTAGATTCCTTTGTTGACTCACAAGTTATAAATAGATTGCCCTAAATCACAAAAGCCTCTCCACAGCCTGGTTTATTCTATCTCTGATTAAATTTAACTGAGAGTCCCAGATAAGACTTTTTGAAGCTTAGTGTATCTTAAATGTTGTTGTTTCAGTAACTCGGTTTGAGGATAACTAGCACATCAGAACCTAACACATGTCAGCTGATGTCATCTTTGGGAAGCACAACTGTTGGAGCAATTCAGGGAGGATCAGAGAGCAGTTGGTGGAGAGCTGCTTGCTTCAGCCCCTCAGCTGTTCACACAAGGAATCTGCTCAAGGCAGGCCTGTGAGGCAGCCATCCCTAATCATTAACTTCCACTGCGTCCTCACAGGAGCCACCATTGGTAGTTCAAGGCCAGGACTCCCTGGGCAAATCATTTCCCATTCTCATATCTTCTAAGGTGAGTATTTCTTCTACCAATCCTGTCCAAATCAAACACTCTGCAAAGTGTAGGAAGCTCTCGCCTCTGTGTTCTGTGCTGCCAGGGAGCCGGACAGATCATTCATTCAACTGACACTATATATTAAAGAGAAGTTTCCCTGTGCCTGGTGACAAACACTTGACGTCTCAGCACTCCGGAGGCTGAGCCAGGGGGGTCACTGCAAATTTTGAAGCCATCACTACCTCGTGAGTTACAAGCCAGCCTGAACTGCAGAGCAAGGTCCCATCTCAGAAATCAACGTTTTAAAAGAGAAGTACTTTTTTTCCTGTGTTCTCATTGTCCCCCTTTCCTGAGGATGCAGAAATTTTCATCTTTGTCTGCTTTAAGATGAGCAATGTGCTTTCTCATAGGCTTTACACTAATACTGAAAACCCCAGGAAACACAGCAAAGAAATAATCACAGACTTCAAAAAAATTCTAATTTTATATTTGGACAAAGATAGGCCTGTAATTAATCTCAGCTTCTACCTATATTAGAAGAGGCTGTTGTCTGTCTGTCTGTATTTCTGTCTGGACTGATTATCTAATTTAAGTCAGAGCCCTTATTCGACTGCAGCCTGCCTTTTCTGTGGGATGAATTCTTCTAACCTGTGTGATCTAGTCTCTCTTGTTTTTAGTTTATAGGTGACAATTCTATCATCTTTCCACAGATAAGTACAGCCTATGCTGGATCATTTCTGGCCACAGATGTAATGATGTGTGTGTGTGTGTGTGTGTGTGTGTGTGTGTGTGTGTGTGTGTGTGGTATGCCCAGCCAGGGCACATGTGAGCCTAGAGCAGGAAGTTCATTCAGTGTCTTTCTCCATCCCTCTTGTCTTTACTGTTTTAAGACAGGGTTTCTCGCTGAAACTCATGGCTCACCATTTGGCTAGACTGGCTGGCCATGCAACAAGCTCTAAGAATCCATTCGTTTCTGTCCATCAATGCTGAGGTGCAGGTATGCCCAGCCAGCCCCTGACACTGTGGATTCTGGAGGCTCGAACTCAGGTCCTGTTGCTCGAAGAACAAACACTCTTTCCCACTGTGTTGTCTGGTTATGTCAATTAGACACAAACGAGTCATCAGCGAGGAAAGAGCCTCAGTTGAGAAAGTGCATCCATAAGATTTGGCTGTAGGGCATTTTCTTAATTAGTGACTGATGGGCAAGGGCCCAAGCCTCTGTGGGTGGTATCAGCCTTGTGTTGGTAGCCCTGAGTTCTGTTAGAAGGCAGACTAAGCAACCCGCAGGAAGAGAACCACTAGGCAGCACCCCTCCATGGCCGCTGCATCAGCTCCTGCCTCCAGCTTCCCACCCTTCTTGAGTCCTTGTCCTCCTTGCTTTTGATGATGAACTGCTATGTGGACCTCTGAGAGAAATAAACCCTTTCCCACCCAGGTTGCCTTTGGTCCTGATGTTTCCTCACAGCACTAGTAACCCTTCCTCAGATAACCAGAGTCAGCCTCTCAGCCCTGCTGTGTATGTTTTCCTGAAAAATACAAAACTGCTCTTCCATCCCCAGAGGCATGAAAAGGTGAGCAAATCGTAAAAACACAGACTGCCTCGTGGCTATGAAGGAACTAAAGGAGATTCATTGTCAGTGGCAGGGCAGTGGCTACTCCTTATTTCACTGCTTTTTTCGTTCTACCCAAATTGCAAAAATAAGGTTTAGTGCAAGTATTCGTGTATAGTAACAATGAAGTATGTAAAAAAGAATGAGGTTGGAAGGTCCTTTGAAAAGGAACTTGGTTGGCTATCAAGCACACACACACACACACACATACACACATACACACACACACACACACAAACACATACACAAATGAAGTGTGGGGTAACCAAAATCTTGAAAGATTTTTATATAACTCTGTGCATAACTCACAGAACCGGTTAGGACATCTATTCCCTCATTCTCCATTTTTCACCTACCAGGTTAAAAAACATCAGGCAGATGACAGACAACTCTATATTTGCCTGGACAAAAAGAAAAATCCTCTCTAGGAATCTCCAGCATCCCCACTCTCATTCAGTTACTGAGGCTATGGTTCTGACCTTGGATATTTTCCACTGTCTGCATCACAAGCCAGATGGCCCTATTTGCAGACAGGTAACTGAGATAAACAGTAATCCAAAAGTAAGTGCTGATGCCACCTGAGGAGAGGTTTTGTGTAGCACCTTCAGTCAAACGTGTTTACAGCTGTTCTGAGCACCAATCCGCTCCCGTGGCTTCATTCCACAAGGCTTAAGTGATTCTTCCATATTTTTAAAAAATATTTCTTCTAAGACTTTTGTTTCCTGAGAAGGCCCATCAATTTTTTATTTGCAGCAAACCAAAGCCAAACAGAGAGAAAGGGGTCTCCTCTACTTCCTGCCATCTCCTCACTTTTAACGTGCTTTGTACTTTTGGCCATTGAATTCTCGTTTCTCTCTCTCTCCCCCCTCTGTCTCTCCCTCTCTCTCTCTCTTTCTCACAAGCCCAGGCAATATCTCAGTGTGTCTCAGCTCAAGTCTTCAAGTAATGTTGTCGGCCACATCTTTGATTTTTCCGGTTCACAGAAAACTGTGCAAGACAACAGCAATTGTTTATTGTTCTTTTACCCACTCATCTTTGGAGCTGTTTGTTATGAAGCATGAGGTAACTAATACAGCACACTTCACACAGCCATGAAGGCTAGATTTAAAGCCTCTATTCCTCCCAACCCTCACATCAGCCTTCCCAACCCCTAGACCTAGTTTACTGAATTGCTTTGTCTGTCACACTAGCTTCAAGATGTTAGAAAAAGAAGCGAATTATCTTATCTCTGAAAGTTGCATGTAACTGTAGTATTTAATTAGCATGAAGAATATGCATTTGATACCAGCAAGAAAGGCAGAATCTCCTCAATCTTGCTAAATATTATTAAAGGAAAAAAATGAAGAAGTCTCATCATCTTCTCCGGGACTTGACCGTTTATGGCTCAGAGTGTCTGATAGAAGTTTACACCTGTATGTTTCTTGGACCATCTCTTTACGATGAGCAGATGTGGCAAAAGGACCCCATGAGGACATTGCAGGTAAGATTTGTATATCAAAAGAACTTTTGATCTTTCCCAACAGAAGTCAATATAACACAAAGAGAAGCAGAAAGCAGACAAGGGAATAAGACATCAATAACCCTGAAAGGATGAACCAAGGCCCATTTTAGTAGAACCAGGACATCTACTAAACCAAGAGGGTGGTATTATAATTTGTGTAAAAGGCGGTTTGATACTCAGTTCCTCTCACATCACTAGGCCTAGCACAACTTCTGTAAAAATACTGAAGAAAGACAGTGTGCACATAATCACTGAACCACAGAGGCTGACCTGAAACTATACACGAAGGGTCAGATTTACCCAATAAGGTGCAGACAATTGTTCATTTTCATCTCACCACAAGGATAAGCCCAGAGAGAACCTCCTTTCCCTTAGCTGTATACACAGAATGTCTAGTTAGGTGAACAATGTTTCAATCTTCAATAATAATGGACCACCATCAACAAATGATATTACTACTACAGGCCTTCAAGATTAGCAATACTGAGAAGCTCAGAAAGCTGAGCAAAATGTTACAAAATAAATAAAAAGCTATCAGAGAAAATAGAAATATATCTAGGAAACCAGATAAATTACCCAAATTAAACCTTCCTCATTCACAGTTTTTGAATTGCAGCTATGAAAGAAAAGGAAATGAAATTATAAAAACAGAGCATTCACAGAACAAGACAGCATGCATAGAAATCACAAGTAGCAAAGTGAGAGCAGATAGATCAGCTCAAATTTATTTCTCCCCAAACTGAAAAAAAAAAAAAATATATATATATATATATATATATAAACTGGGAGAAAAGTATTACAGCATAAAATTACATGGCGAATACATGAAGTACAACTTTTGCCACATTAAGGTATAGAAACTGTGAAGAAAACAAGACAAAAGAAAAAGTTAGTAAAAGTTCCCTAAACTAAGGTAGATAGAGTATTTATTATTACTATAGATTTCATACAACAATGGTAAAAGGAAAGAAAATAGCAGATTCTTAAGATTTAGTGTAAGAGACCGTCAAGATGTCTTGGAAGGTAAAGGATCTTGCCACCAAGCCTGATGACCTGGGTTCAATTCTTGGAACCCACCTGATAAGAGAGAACTCTCTCTCTGGCAACTGGTTTTCCGACCTCCACACAGCAAATAAATGAATAAGTAAGTAAGCATAAAAAAAACTTTTTAAACCATTTAACATGAATATTTTATGAAGCTGAAGATAAGGCAGAAACCCTAAAAGGGGGGGAGGGTGAAAAATTAAATATTGAAAAGTACATCACCATCAGTTTCAACATTAAAAACTCAAAGACTAGAAATGCACGAGGTTGTTTCTAGCCTGCATCCTTACATTCTGGCGAAACAGTAGTCAACTGCAACACAGCCTCTGAGACCGGGGACACCAGATACTTGATTTTGCACTGTGCATCTTAAAAAGCTGGAGCAGTTCTTCAGATGAGGCTGATGTGAGGTGCAGGAATTCTTAAGCAGAACAGCAGAGTCTAGGGACTTCAGAAGAGCAGTGAAGGCTGACCTCCATAGAGAATGGAGCCATGGCCTGGAGCACAGGCTGTCCTTTCTAGCTGAGGTCTGCAGAGAGCTTGTGCGCCACAGCATGAGATGCTGGATGGCGGGATTCTGGCACATGTTGGAGTCAGGCAAGAGTAAGCAGTGTTACTGACACTTGGAAACTGTAGCTTTCTTAGCATTAGTGGATTTAACATTTTACACATATGAGGTTCTATTATTGTTTTCACAAATTAAAATCCATGTCTGTCCATTTATAGACGTGAATATACTTTTTAAAACTTTTAGCATCCTTCCTATATCGTATTTAAGGGTATCCAACTCATTCTGCTGCACCAGTGACTAGTGACCTTTAAAGCTTTCTTTTCACTTTATTTTTGAAGTGTTTTCTTATCTCAACCTAGCTAATCCAGGCACATACCTCGTGGAACTTCTTGGCCCCTCTGGCTGTGGAGAAGGGTTAGCTGTGGGTGACACTCTGATCAGATGGAGGAAGATCGGCACAGCCACACATGCTGGGAAGTCAGTACAGCTTCTCACCTTTCTCCTGGTGCATCTGTTGTCTTCCACAGGATGCTATACTCTCTGTGTACCTCTTGGAACTGGATCTGGTCCTATGACTGTGAGTAACACGCACAGCCAGAGCTAATAGGGAAAGAGGAGGACTGGTGTGTGCTTGTGAGGGGCCACAGCACCTGAGATGCTCCACTTCCGCTTTCCTTGTTGTCCTTTTAGTGTTCTGTTGCCGTGGAGAGACACTGTGATCAAGACAACCTAGATGTGGCTGGAGTACCATTTCAGAGGGGCTGTCCACTGTCATCATGTCAGGGAGCATGGCGGCATGCAGGCAGACATGGTGCTGGAGAGGTAGGGGAGAGTTCTACATCCCGCTTTTCAGGTAAGAGACATGAGCCTGGCATCGGCTTTTGAAACTTCAAAGCCCACATCCAGTTACATGCCTCTTCCAAAAGGGCCACACCTCCTAACCCTTCCTAAACAGTTCCACTAAGCAGGGACTAGGCATTCAACTATATGAGCCTATGGAAGCTATATTTGGTCAAATCACCATCACCTTTACTCTGTGCCCAGCTCTCCAGAACAGTAATGATATCTAGCTACTAACAGTCCAACAAAATTCTTGAACATTCAACCATCTGCATTTCCTATTCTACTTACGTTAGGCCCAATACCAGAGGACAGAAGGCAGTTTCATGAGGTAGAATCTATGTGGTGTGCTGGGGAGACAGATGGCACAAGTATGGGGACCTGAGTTCCATCATCAGCATCTGTTTAAGAACTCCAGGCATGGCGGTATACTCTGTGACCTTGACACTGGAGAAAGAGAGACAGACTGATGCCTGGGGCTTGCTGGCCAGCCAGCACAGTATGTGAGGAACTCCTGGCCAGTGAGAGAGCAAGCTGGATGGTGTTTGAAGAAGGACACCTGAGCGTGACCTCTGGCTTTTATTTAGGTGTGTTGTAACAAACAACCAAGAACATAGATGCTCACCTATACAAGTCAGTAGTCCTACTCATTTGAGAGAGTCCCTATTGTTACACCACTTAAGACAGTTCTTGACAGTCGAGGCTAACTTTTTCATGGAAACTCAGCAAATTAAGATGGCTTTAATTAAAAAAAAACATAAGGTAAAATTCACTCAAGTCTAACCTAGATAGATTCATAACAAGAAATTTAGCAAAGTCCAATAGCTATTAACATAAAACTTCAGCAGAAGTCTTAACAAATTTATCGCAAATATTTCTGTGGACTGCCTTGCACATTGAGGCTGGCAAGAGTCCTAGACTCTATAAAACTGGGTTCAGCCTCTGATGTTCAGAAGTGAAACTGACTGCCCAGCTGTGGGGACAGCTGTGCTTTTATCGGCTCAGCTGAAGGTCCACGTCTGCCTTCGAGATTCACTGGGGCAATGAAGATGAGGGCTCAGGCAGTCCTGAATGCCTCTTCAATTTCCTAGGTGCAGAGGAACGAAACCATGAGCCTCCAGTTTCATAGGAAGGCCAGGTCTTGTGTTGGATGAAGTACCAACATGGGTTCTTCATGGTACCAACATGGGTCCATGATACCCATGTCTCTCCACCTCAGGAATTATCAAAGCTGAACATGGTGGAGTCGGATGGATCCAGCCGTTCTCACCAAGAATGAATTTCTGGCTTATGACAGACATTCTAGCTGGGATACCAGTCTGAGCCCCTTGACCTTGGAGCGAATTCTATTCAGATTGTGTTTTTCTGAGTAAATTTGATTACCTCCAAAACTCTATCTGTTTCTCAGTAAGCCTTTCTAGAGAGGGTCTGGATCAACTGTTCAGGGCTCATTCTCATAGAAGATCCCTATGTCTACAAATGCTTTGGAAAACATGTGTCCTGGGATACCAATACTCCAAGTTTCATACTCCAAAGTGGTAATGGACTAGTCTGACTGCACAGCTTGATTAATTTATATTTTAGCACAGACATTACACAGGTACTCTTTTAATGACTCCAGAGAAATCTGTTGACTATTTGCTGGGAGTTTGTATACATATTTAAGTTAGTCTATCTGACAGAAGAGTAGTTATGATGGAAAATTCTGAGCATGGCTTTTGCAGAGATGGGTCAACACGTTATTTTATTTGGAGCTTCAGGTCTTGGCCTGTTTCCATTTTGTCTTTTTGCATGGAGTATTGAGGAATCAACCTGTGGTGTTCTACTGAGACAGGCCAACACATACTGCACGGATTGTTAAAGAAGCTGCTCCCTGCTCTGACCAGCTAGCATGGAGTGATGATCTCACGTAACACCATGCTTCATTATCCATTCTTCTTCTTCCCCAGGACTCTTTGCAGTGTGTTTCTATTTTCTTGCTACCCTCATCCTCAGAGCTATGGAGATGGGTGTTTTACATTAAAGATAAAGCCTTTCATTAACTTGTCAGTGACTTGCCAGCTAGAACAAGAGAAAACAAAAGCGGTCTGACAGTGCTCCCCCAGATTCCTAACTGCAGCTGGTAAGTTCTGCTGGCTCCAGGGGAATTAACTGTACATAAGTAATGGCCTGAGCACGTTTGCAGTGGGTCCATGCCCGTATCAAATAACTGTGGCTAATGGGGAGAAGTTCAAAGACTTCTGAATATAGACTTCCTCACACAGCACCAGCCAGGCCCTACCAAGTTAGCATGTTTGCTTGTGAGTAGCTGGACCTGTCGACACAGGAAGGAGAGCATAAATGCTTTCTAGCCACCTGCAGTTCTTCCCCCATCGGTCAACATCATTAGCTATTGATGAAGCTTCCAGTTAATCTATGCTTGAGCCTCTGGGGGGTCACTTCATACATTTTTCATAAATCATTGGTCATCAGAACATCTTCTCTTGAGAAGTGTCCATCCATAGACTTTGCCCAGATTTTGATGGCGTCATTTTCGTTGTTAAATTCTGTAAGGTCTTTCTGTACTCTTGAATACTAATTCAAAAATCACATGTACACTGCATAGTTTGTCTCTTCATGGGGATCATGTATTTACTGTGTTGTTTCCTTCGCAGAAACTTTCTTAGTTTGCTATAACCTTATTTTCTTTTCCTCTACCTCCCCTTTCTCCTCCTCCTTCTGCTCATCATCATTATTGCTTTTATTTCTTGAGATTTTAGTGTCATATCTACAAGACATTTGCTGTCTCTGTCTTCCTCTATGCCTTCTTCTATCACTTTTGATACATTCTAAGGGTTTGCTTCATTCAGGTTGGGCTTTGTTTTTGGCACTTTGAAAATGTTTCTTGTTTATTTATCTTCATTGTTTATTTGTGTGTTTGGCTGCTTGTATGTATATCCACATGGATGATTGGTGCTCAGAAATCAGAAGAAAATGTTGGACCCCCTGGAACTGAAATTACAGAGGGTCCTGAGCTGTCATGTGGGTGCTGGGAATCTAACCCAGGTCTTTGTCAAGAAAAGCAAGCACTCTTAACCCTGAGACATCTCTCAGACATTAGGATAAATACTTAAGCAATATTAATCTATTTATTCCTTGATTGTGGAAAATATTTTCAATCTCTTCATGTCCTTTTTAATTTCTTTTCTCAAGGCTTTGTGAGTTTTCATTGTAAAGACTGTTTTTTTTTTTAAGTTCTTTGAATTTATTCCTTCATTTTTTATTTGGTTGGAAGTGTTGATGATGGGAGCTCTTTCATAATTTCTTTCCTAGAAATTTTGGTAGTGGTTTATGAAAATGCTGCTAAATTTGTTTGCTGATTTATTGTGCCTCAGCATTATTCTAGTAACAACAATTCTAATAGAAATGACTTGTTTTAATAGAAATGATTGTCTTCCTTTTTTAGTTTTAAGAGTTCTTTGTGAATTTTTCAAAATCTTCACTTTGTCTAATATGTCTTTGAAAATTTTTTTCCGACTCTGTGATTTATTTACTTTAAAAATACTCATTGTAAATTGACTATTTATAATCATGTAGATTTTTGTAAGATACAAAGTGACCTGCTTTTTAGAAGAATGTAGAAGGACAAAATTTCTGCATTGAGTTTATTTTACTTTAATTAAGCTGGTTGACAGATGAGTCACTTCAGAATCTTTAAAAAAAATCTTTGTGGCAAGAACATTTGAAATCTACTCTGTAGCCATTATATAATGTACACTATGCTTGTTAATTATCATGAACATAATGCAGTAGAGCTCTAAAAAAATATGGAAGTCATTTCCCTGTTTGGGACCTCACGCCTTTTGACTGTTGTTTCAGAATCACCATCATCTACTCTCTACTTCTATAACTTTGGTTTAACTTCGTGCATCAGACAGTTTCTGTTCAGTGCCCAGTTTGCTTTACCTAACAGAATGCTTGGAGGTTTCATTCATGTTCTCACAAATAACGAAATCCTCCTCTGTCCTTTTAAAACTTCTTTTATTGTGTATATTTATCTCCACTTCCTTTTTCCTTTCATCCACAACGACTTAGATAAACTGCATCTTGACACACTGCGTCTTGAGTGTGTCAGTCCATTTTTCACACCTCTAACAGAGGCAGGCTAACTTCAAAAAGAAAGAGGTTTGTTTAATTCCAGTTTATTTGATTCTGTGTTTTGGAGCCTGAGAGATGAAACAGACTGTGAAGGGTCTGGTGGGGGTCATCCTGGCTGGGTCACCTCATGGCTGCTGACAATGGTACCTGAGTGTGTGTGTGTGTGTGTGTGTGTGTGTGTGTGTGTGTGTAGGAAGAGAGCACATCTTTATTGGTGGAACTCTCAGAATTTGGATTCCTCCATCTTACCATTATTGCCTCTTTACTGACTGGTTGTCTTTTCACTATCCCAGTACCCTTCTTATAACATAGCTTTATGTTTTGGGGTGTATATGCAGGTACATGTGTTATCATGAGAGTGGAGGACAAAGGTCAACCCCAGGTGTCATTGTACAGAAGTTGTCCAGCTTTGAGACAGGATTTCCCATTGAGACCCAGGACTTGGTGTTCAGGCTAGACTGAGCTCTTAACCAGCCCCAGAAATCTTCCCCTCCTCCCCTCTCTCGTCCTGAGAAGACAAGCACACACCTCCATGCTTGGTTATGTATGGGACAATAAGGGTTGAAATGATGTCCTTACACTGGTACAGCAAGCACTTTATTGAAAGAGCTATCTCCTTGGCCCCAAAAGCTTAAAAAGCATTAATGAATTACTACCTTTCAGTTATTTCTTATATAGATTATGATGTTTTGGGCATCTCATCTAGAAGTCCTTGTAGTATTAAGGTCATTTAAGGTGTCTCCTCTGCTATTTCTTGCAACATTCCTAGTTTTGTGTGTGATATTTATGTCAGTGATTTCTTTTCACTCAGGGACTGACTAGATTCCTTTGTGTATGTGCAGATTTTCAGTTAGTCCAGCTCCATTTGTTGAAGGGGCCGTGTCTGTGCCATTGTGTAGCCTGGTTTGTCATTAAGGGTTAATTAACTAAGCTAGATGAGACAGTGTGGTGCCTGAGCTCATGAGTTCAAGGCCAGTTTGGGCAATATGATGAGATTCCATCTAAAATGAAAGTCAGTTGGATGTATTTATGTATGTCTATCTCCGGTTTCTGTTACAAGTTGCAAGAATCAATTTATCATTTCTTCCAATACTCTGCCTTAATTATGATAGTTAAAATGGATTTTAAAGTAGGATTGTGTCTGTCATCTAGCCTCTGACTTTAATTTTCTCCCTTAGTACCATCCTTTATTCTGTATTTTTAAACTAGTCATATCAACTTTAGGGTCAATTTGTTAGATCCACAAAATAAGTCACTGGGAGTTGGATTAGAACTCAACTGACTCTAGGGAGAGGTTAGGAAGAACTTGACAATGATCATACCCTTTTCACAAGCATAGAAAAATCTCTCCATATTTAATTCTTTGCTTTCAGCACATTTCTAATTTTCCTCCATTTTGGCGCTAATGTAGATGATGTTGTATTCTAATTTCAAATACCACTTGATTCCTTGCTGATAAATAGGGAAACAATTTATAATATACAAGATTAGTTACTCTGCATTAAGCTACCTTTCCATAATCACAATAGTTTGGGGAAATGATTTTTATCATTTTTCTTTCAAATTTTGTGTACAAGCAATAACAATCTTCAAACAAAGACAATTTTATTCCCTCCTTCATAAAAATTTTAATTCTAATTATTAGTTTACAAGGCAGGGAACTGAAATGTAAAGAAATTAAGCTACTATCTCAAAGTCATCTGGCTATTTACTACCAGAATCAGGATGTAAACTCAAGATTCATGATCTATCCAGAGCCTGAGGTCTAAGTCATTACGCTACCAAATGTTTACGAATGTTCCCAGAATTTTCAGGTCATAAATTCACAACGAGACCAGTCTGTGCAGGGGAACACTTTCCTGTGGCGAGCGAACATGGCAGGTGAAGGCAGGTGGAGCTGATGGGTGAGAGTAGCTGAGGAAGTGATACCACAGCACGTCTGAAGTGATATATCGGCACTAGCGAAACAAGGACGTGGTCTCTATAAACTGAAACACTGTTTTTGTTATTCTTTTTCTTTATGAAGGAAAGTGAAAAAAATTATCATCAACTCCAATTCAGGTAATCATTGTGTTTAACATTCTGAGTCACTACAAATCATGTTGCGTACTTGCAGCTCTAGTGACCCCAAAACGTTAGGAACTGGACTGCTATCCTGAATCTAATCAAGTCATTCTTATCTCAGAACAATGAATAGAAGCAGCAAAATGTGACAATAAGGAGATCCACTGGGCTCTACTCTTTCCTGTATTAAATGAAAGGTTATCTGGGGACATAATGTTTGATTTTATGCACAGTAGGAGAAGTCAGAAATTACTTTGAAAATCACCACCTTGAAATCAACACAGAATACTTTACAGTTACTGTCCTGATTGCAAGGCTTATTACATGTCATTAATGGGGATTAAACTTTAAGACATTTGCAAAAGGCCTGGAAAACCCTCATGACTTCCAGCCTCATTTCGTTTCGCAGAAAGTATATTTCACCTAAAACAAACCTTTAAACATGTATTTATAGATTTAAATGAAATATAATAATTTTATTGTATTTCACCCATGGTTATACCCCATCAGGTTGGCCATTATTGCAGTGTTGAGAGTTACATACGACAGTTGGTGCTTTTTCTTCCCCAGCAGACTGCATAGCACTTTCACCTTCCAGCACTATGGAGCTAGCCAGTATGGAGGGAGCTTGCAGGTCACCCTCTTGGCTACCCCAAGTCCAGTGATGAAAGCATATAGCGTGTTCAGCAACATGCTCTTATAAACCCACCATTCTCTTTTCTTTTGGATATCATAACATAATTATATCATTTTCTTCTCTTTCCTCCACTCAAAATCTCCCATATACCCCTCCTTGCTCTCTTTCAAATCCATGACCAGTTTTTCATTAACTATTTTTATATACATATATGTACAAACATATATATTTCTAAATATCACTTGCTCAATCTGTATAGCATTACTTGAATATTCATTTTCATGGCCAACCACTTGGGACTGGATAACCTATTGGTATTCTCTTCCCTGATGAAAACTATTTCTCCAACTCTGAACACTCCTTAGTTGCCTTTGTTCTTTGTGCAGGGTTGAGGCCTCATGGTCTTTCTCCTGTCCAGCTTTGGCATGTCTATCACTGTTGTCCATGTTAGGCAGTCATGTTGGTGAGACTTTATGGGAGTAACATCTGCCATTACTAGGAAAAGTAGCCTCACCTAGAACTCCCTGATCTTCTGGCTCTTAGGATCTTTCTGACGCTCTTCCACAATGTTCCCTGAGCCTTAGATGAAGGAGATTTGCACATTTATCAACAAGGACTGTGTTCCACACCTCTTTCATTTTGTTTAGTTGTGGTTTTTAGCTTGTTGCAAAGAGAAGTCTCCTTGGTGAGGGGTGAAGACTGCACCTATCATTGGGTATAAAGATGAATATTTAGAGTGTAGTTAAGGATTTTCGTGGTTTAGTAAAGAGGTGGTTATAGGCTTTCCTTCAAGATCCATGACTTCACTAATACTGAATAGTTGGCGAGGGTGGTGCCAGGCATGATTTCCCTCTTGCTGAACAGGTTGTTAGTCCAATTAGACAGTCATTACCACCAAGGTATGAGTGCAATTTCTGCACCTTTGGGGTTATTGTGCCGTGCTGGTTGTTATTATGGTTCATGGACATAATTGAAAAACTCCACCATTTTTAAAAACACCCACTGTAATTTGATTAAGCATATGACATTAGATTCACAACTTTTGGAAAAGATAACAGAAAAAAAAAAGATTTATTCTAGTATATTACTCCAATAGCCAAAGTTAAATCTGAATAATATTCCAGTAAACTGAGAATCATGAAATGTTATTTTTAACTAAAAGATTTAGGTCATTAGAGGGGACTTGAAAACACTGGCCATTGTGTTAAATAATATAATAAAAAAGTAATAAATAGTGTCAGGAGATAGCCTGGTAAAATGAGAGCTGGCAATCTTTGAGAGCTGCTACTTTCCATGTTTAGCAAGGATGAGTATGTGAAATAAACAGACTCTGGGACACTGAAAGCATTTGTAGAACAGACCTGGAATGTGAGATGAAGCTGCCTTGGATTGCATTTACATAGACCTGTTAGTGTGGGGTGAAGAAGAAAGGGTGAACAGCTTCCAGTATGGTGGCATCAGAGAGGTGTAGTTGGTGCTTTGGCTCTAGTGCATCTGCCTGTAATTACAGCAGGAACCAACCAATGCAGCACATAGCAGCTATTATGGAGAGGCTGTCCTGGGCACAATGACTCAAAGGAGGTGAGTGATCAATTATACAGACAGGCGAACCGATTGGGTACCATATACAACTTAACTAACATCCTGGATACAGCATGCGGTATGCCATGCTGTTTGATCCCAAAGCTAGGAGCACCTAAGGCTTCTCTATACTCAACGGTAGAGTTCAACGCTCAGGTGGCTAAATAATATGGAAGAGTGGGACAACTTGATAGCTAAGAATTAGGCATATTGCTGCTTCCGGGAAGAGGGCAGCATCAAGATTGCATTTTATGAAGATTTGTCCTTTTCCCATTGAAAATCAACTAGTGGTTAAAGACAGGTCTGTCTGTGGCCTGACAGTCTCCCAAATGAGGACTTCGTAAAAATCAAATCCCCACAACCGGTCTTTTTATATTTTCCTCCAGAAGTAAGTGGGTCATTTTCAGCAGCACCTGTATCAACTATGGAAAAATGAAATAGGTGCTATTGCTCACAGAGTTGACCAATTTTTTTCCCTTTGTCCTCTGCTCAAATCTTCCACTTATAGATACATCCTATAAAAAGAAAAAAGAAAAGGACCAACTTGAACATCCTTATTGTTGGAATGCAGTTCTATAAACCTAAGAAATAGGACACAGAGGTGTAAAAACATAGACATGACCCTCTCTCAAATAAGCTTTATTATTTGATTACATAGACAGAGAAACATTAAGAAGAGCATATAAATCACCTAAGCTGAGTCCTAGACTGACTATATTCCATGCATTCTGAATCCAAAATGGAGGCCTTCCAGTCTTCTCTGTAGTCAATCACAGCTGGAAACAAGCTGACATGGCTATTCCAGTGTCTGACAAATCAGACTTTAAAATCACATTGGATGACACCCCATGCCTGCTTTGTTGCTTTCCCTCCATCACTTCTCACTGCCTGGCAAGGAATGGGCTTGTTGGGAAGAGCAGCTCCCTTCTCGGCAAGAAAGAAACGGTGAGAGGAAACAGCCTGAAGTCCTAGGTGCCTATGACTTTCACTCTGTGACTTTGTGTGCTTTGCCCTTTGGTCCCTAGATCTTCTCCCCACCCCATCACAAGAAGCAGTGCAGAGGGCCAATGCGTGAGCCCTGGCTCCATGCCTGCATCAACCTTCTTTTTATTGTGTTATTATTAATTAGCATAAAAAGTAATGGTTCCATGATGGTATTTTCACACACACGTGTTTTTATGCCTACACACTGCCCTTCCTCGTGCTCCCTTTCCCTCCTGTTTTCTGATATGTTTTCAAAGTACTTCCTGGTGAGTCTCTGAAATTCAGGGACTATAGTAACCACCTTCTTTCCATTCAATGTTATTAATTTGAGTTTTCTCTTCCTTTTGTTTGAGCATATTAAAGGCTTTTCCAATTTTATTTATTTTTTTCAGAAATCCAACTCTAATTTACTGATTTTGTAAATCATTTTTATCTTTATTAATTTTTACCCTGACTATTATTACTTTTTGCTTTCTATTGCACTTGAGTTTGGATTGGTCTTGTTTTAGAGATATACCATTAGGTTATTTATTTGAGCTTTTTCTTCATTGTTAATGTGAACACTCGCAGCTATGAACTCTCCTTTTAAAATTGTATTGATGTATCCCAAACTGTGTGGTAAGTCATAATTTCATTTCTAGTGGAACCTTGGAATTTTCAAATCTCCTTCTTAATTTCTTCACTAGTTCATTCACAATCTGTGAATTTATGTAGTTTCCATAGTTTTTCTTACCATTGATAGCTAGGATCATTCATCCAGGGCCTAATAAGACTCATTTTTACTTGATAAGGCTTTTTTGTAGCCTATGTATATTCTTTTGGATAATGCTTTTTGGACTATGATAACATTTATTCTCCATCCCTTAGAGATATGTGTGTGTGTGTGTGTGTGTGTGTGTGTGTGTGTGTGTACTTTTCAAAGAATAACTTCAAAGATTCATGTTAAGTGCACATGTGTGAAGGCATGGGTGTATGTATACATGCCGTGTACATGAGGGGACCTATGAACATCAGAAAAGATCATCAGATTATCTGGCACTGGAGTTATAGGTAATTGTTAGCCTGTGATTTGGGTCTTGGGAGTGGAACTTGGGTTTTCTACAAGAACAGCAAATGCTCTTAACAACTGAGCCATTGCTCCTTCCTCCTAAGAAAATGTTGTTTATTTTTCAAAACATATCCAAAAAATTAAAGGAAGAAAGGAGTCTCAGATTACAAAGACATAGAAGCAATGAGGCTTTAGAAATGTAACTTTGGTGACACATTAATTTCATCAATAATCAGCTGCAGCAATACCCATGAGTGTCTTTGCTAAAATCCATTAAGATTTCTATGTGCAGAAAAATCAAAGTTAAAAGAAAAAATCAGTATGGACTCAATAATTAAATTTTCATTAGCATTCTTACAAAAAAAATCTTAAGTAAACTCTGGTAAGACCAAAAAAAAAAAGTGAAAGAAGAAGAGAACAGATAGAGCAGAATATTAAGTGTGGGTACCCACAGACCAAATCAGAAGAGTAATGGAAACTCCCACCTTTGTAACCAGGTAGCCCTCCTGGATAGTACATTTCCTCAGACAGTAAAGCCAGGTGGAGAGAAAAGGGAGAGAGACTCACTCATTCTCTTCTAAATCCATCCACATGACACAAAAAAACCATCCAATGTGTGTAGTACAATGTTTTACAGTGATCTTCAAAGCAGAATTTCATAGACAGCTTTTTGTCAGTACCTAAATAACACTGTTTTGAAGTCACAAAGCTGTGCTCTTGTGTTCTTCACCTTTCCATTTCTGAGATTACCTTTGATATAAATTTCACATCCTCTGAGGTTTTCCCTATCTCCTAGGTTATGCCATTAAGCTTATTTAATTTTTAAATCTTTTTGCACCTTCTTTTTTTCTCTTTTCATGATCTTGTCTCTCTGCACTTCTTTGACTAACACAGAGTTGCTGACTAAATGATGCCGCCCATGCATTTCAGGTCCTGTCTCTCTGGTTATGCACTGCCTAAGGGAATCGGACTTTGACAAATATTCAACCTTATTCAAAACAGAGGTGTGTGGGTAGACAGCAACCACCCCTTGACAGACATAGCAAAAATTCATATTGAAGGGGAACATGAGAAGAGAAATTAAGGTGATACAGGCAAGCATAGAGATGGCTCAGTTGTTAAGAATACTTAACTGTTCTTGTAGAGGACCTGAGTTTGGTTCCCAGCATGCATATGGTGGCTCACAACCATCTGTAAATCCAGTTACAACTTCTTTTGACCTCCTTGGGCACCAGGCAGACATAGACATATATGCAGGCAAAACAACCATGTACATAAAATAAATAACTCTTTAAAAACTTTGTAAAAAGAACATAGCCCAGAAGCTGTCACTGTGCTTGGCTTGGGTCACAGTTGCGCACTCATGCGCACACGCGCACGCATGTGCTCACCCACGCTCACCCACACACTCACACACACACGGTTTTAGACATCAAATAGGACTTGTCCAAAGTGACACTGCTACCAGTGCAGACTAGAAATTGAAACACTGCTCTGAGTTGAAATAATTTTAAAACTGTAAAACCCCAAACCCTTTCATAATGACAGCCACTATGCCAGCAAAATGTTTCTCAATACTTGTGTTGTCTCCTTGCCTCCATCCATGCTTTCCAGGAACAAAACCTTCCACTGAAGGTGACTGAGACTCACTCTGCAAGTGTCTTGGCTCCACAGGAAAAAACAAAAACAAAAACAAAAACAAACAAACAACAAAACAAGGCACCTGACAGAGATCACAGATTCAGGAGCCTTGAGCAGCAATGTAGCTGGAAAGATACGGACTTTTTCCATCAGATGGTCACACAGAGAACCCCGGCTAAATTAAATGGCACCAAAAGTCACAAAAATGGCAAAGGGTGGATGGGCATGGGTTGAGTTGACAAGGATGGAGGGGTAGTAAGTGAGTGTGGGGAGAGAGAAATAAGAATACATTTTATATGGCTGTGGAAACTGTCAAACAGCAAAATTACTAATAATAGAGACAAATGAGAAATAGCGTTGGGCAATAGCTTCTGGAAGAGAGGGATGCTGAGGTATGTACGGAAAGCAAGATGTCAACTCCTGAATACACCATCGACCCTGGCTGCAGCTGTTGATTCTGGAAGTTCATGTCTCTCTGAGGTTCCAAGTATCGACTGTGTCAGTCACTGCCTTGGCATGCATCAGGGCCTTTTGTTTGGGTGAAATTACAGCCTAGGGACTAAATCAACACTCATATTCTCAATTTGGAGACAAGTATTTATAGAAATGGAGAAGAGGAAACATGCAAGTTCCATCCATCCATCCATTCATCCATCCATCCATCCATCCATCCATCCATCCATTTATACAAGAAGGTTGCTCAGCTTAGCTGTGTGCTCAGTCTGATGGCAGAGAAGGATGGATTCGAGGGGAAGCGATCATGTGCCTGGATGTTAGTTGAGTAAAATGTAACTGATTCTTCAGGATAAGGAAGAAAACCTGACCCAGAGAGGAAATTACATTCATTAATCATCATTTTTATTTATGATTATCATCAGATATAGTGAAAACTAGGGCTCATGGGTGACACCTTCTTCCTGAGTGAGATGGATGGGATGAGAAATGGTTTCTAGGAGTAAAATCAAGGTCTGGGGGGGGGTGTTCCATTTCCAACAGCTGTCCATCTCTGAGTGCTACAGGAGCTATGCATGGTGAGCTATGAAACAGCATTGTCTAGCAGCCATGGCTAGTGTTCTGCCTGGTCTAGTAACAGATGCATAACATGCTATGTAATGGGTAACAATTACAGAGGTCTAATCATGGTTGTAGACGTCTTTCCTCAGCTTTAGTCATTCATTCTGATAGCCACATAAATCAATGGGAAAACATTGCTGTAAGGCATTCAGGTGGAAAAACAGGTGACGGGCTGCTCCAAGACTGAAGGCTTGACTGTGTTATCAACCATCTCTTTCCAGTGTCCCTCTTCGGGGGTAATTGTCTCTTTAATAGCTATTTGTACAGAACCACTGAGCAGCGGAGGCAGGATGATCCGAAGAGATATCATGTCCAGACTGTTGCCACTAGAGACTTTCCCCAGACACAATCCTATTTGACACTGTAAACAAATCAGAGGTGAGTGCTGTACCTGATCTCATCAGCTCTAGCTCAGACCTTGTACCTGCACTGACCCCAGACGCTTCTTGAACACTGTCAAATGGCAAAGGAAAGTGACATTCTCTAATCTAAACCATTTTCTTACAGGCAAGAAAACTGAGGCCCAGAAAAGTTAAGCCCTCATCCAAGGTCATGAGGTAAGAGTTGTCACAGCTACCCAAGATCCCACAGTACCACGGCTGGCAGTCCATATTCCTTTGGCAAGAAAAATTAGAGGATTGGATATGCTTTTATCACTTGATAATTCTCTTTCTCTCTCTCTCTCTCTCTGTGTGTGTGTGTATGTGTGTGTGTGTGCATGTTATATGTGTGTTTTCATGTGTGCATGTGCAGGCATATCCATGCCAATGAGCACATGTGGAGAGGAGAGGACATCGTCAAATATTTGTCCTTTCCTTGTACCTTATTTGAGACAGAGGCCCATTTGTCACTGTGCTCTGTAGGCTAGCTCTCTGCCTACCACCTCATTGTAGAGTACTGAGATTAAAGACGTATTTCTATGCTGAACTTTTACGTTGGTGCTAAGTATCTAAACTTGGGTATCTCCCTAGTGCATATTCTGTTTCTTTATGTCTGCCTGTGTGTCCATGTGTCCATGTATCAGTGTGTGTGTGTTTGTGTGTTTGTGTGTTTGTGTGTATGTGATTCTATGCACCTATGTGATCACTAATATCTGCGCATGCGCGGAGACCATTAGAGGGTGTCAAGTGTCCTCTTCTATCACATTCTTTATATTCCTTTGAGGAAAGATATTTCCCAGATGCTGTGGTTTCTATTTTCTCAGCTAGGCTAGAAGCAAGCAGTCCTCCAGTCTTTGGTTCACCTTGCAGGACACCTGCCTTGCTGCATGAGTGCCGGAATCCCAGCTCCATCCTCATGATTGCACAGCCAATGCGAGCCTCTCTCCAGCCGACATCTCAGCTCCTCCCCTTTCTTTCCTTCCTCATGTCAAGCAACTTGCAGAACAATGAATCTCAAAACCTCAGGAGTTTGCTAACAGCACAATGTTAACAATCTAGAGTCCATTGCCTGATTAATAAAATAAAATTTCCTGGGACAGAAGGTAAGATCACAACCTTTGTAGGACCTCCCACCTGATTCTATGGTAGCCTGCCAGGCAGTGTCCTCAGGATTTGCCACTGTGATTGTAGTTCTGACAATGCCGCATCTTATAAAATCTTGAAACTTAAAACTTCATGTATTTTGCAACAGAATATGGATCCAGTATTTAACTTGCTGTAGGGATAAGATGGCCACAAAATGTGAGAAATTATTTACTAAATTATTTATGAAATTCATCAATGCAGTTTTAGTTACATATTTACATTCCTACTGGCCTCATTTTACAGATCTCTTCTTCAAGTCCATTCCTATGCATTATCGCATGACCACAAACTCCAATAGGAAAGTTGATGGATTCCTTATTGATATCTTCATCTAATTATCTTTCCATATGTAAACTTCTGCCAGGAAGATTCTGCCAGGAGACGTGGTCTAAATATTAAAGCTGCTTTTTAAAAGTCTGTTGAAAAAGAACAATATACATATTTTAACTTCACAACATTTAAATTAAAAAAAATGCACATTAAGGAGACAGAGAAGGTATGCCTATGATTTTAAAATAATTCATGTTAGGGACTTGAAAGAACCTCAGAATTGGCTATGTCCATAGATATTTCATTTTTTATCCCAAGATCTTATACACACCCATGCTGAGTTTACATGTTTTCCACACCCTTCTTCCAATTTCAATTCTTTCCATGTCCCCTAGACACCTTGTCTCTAATTCATGATATTTTTATATATATTTACATATATTTTTTTCATATATGTGAATATACATATTATGTATGTTGTCGGCAGCCATACAGGAGTAACAGCAAAACAGTTCTAGAGCTCATGCACTGTGGCTCACTGGTTAGCACAATCATTATGAGTTTACCTTGGAGAGGCAAAACCGTGAGAACTACATGTCCTGAGGACCTCATGCTGTTAGGGAGCATTGCTCTGCATGCTGCCCTCATGGTCACCACATCCCTCGTAACAGATGAGTTGTATGAGAACTCTAAGAAACAGCGTCACTGGCACTCACAGTAACAATGCTTGGTCTCACTCAGGCATTGCTGCTGCTGCAGTTTAATGATGTAACCCTCACCCTTGAAATAAGAATCTAGAGATGTAGATTGTTAGCAGTGGCCACCACCCTTAGAAAGAATTTGGGAAAAAAAAAAAAAAAAGAAAAGATTGTTCAGCAAGGTTAGGCAAAGATGGTTTCGCTAGTGGTTCTGACACGAAAAACAAATTGTTTAGCGAGGTTAAGTGAAGATTTTCTTTTGCAAATGGCTCTGATACAGAAAATCTTAGAGAAAAATTTGAAGTTAATAGTAAAGCCAGGGAGTTGTGAGGGTTGGTGAACAGAAACAATAACCCAGAGTAGCACTGGCTGATGTGACTCTCTCAAGTTGGGCCGGTGACTGACACAACAATTGATTTGCTTATACTTGCCTTTGTCCTCAGATTCCTGATATGACTAAATAAAAATTATTAATGAGTAGATGCACACCTTAAAGATTTAAAATAGAGATGGCTGATTGGTTTTTGTATTAAAGTTTAGATTTGTGGTTCTTTTAAGACTTTCTATAAGATTACTTTTTAAGATAATTGATTCTTTCTCTGTAATCTCAAACAGCAGCCTGCCAGTAAAGAAAAGCTGGCTGAGAAATTACTTTGCTTGCTCACCTTGTTAATACACAAACAGGTTGCTTAGTTACAGTGTATATAGGTTCTTGGGAATAAAATGTTTTTCATACTTGTTTTTCACCCATAATATGTAAAACATTTGATCATGTGAGAATATTGGGGAACATGTTTTTCTTATGTATGCTTATTGTAATCATTCACTTTAAGAAAAATAGAATGTAACGTTTGTACTGCTTGAAAGATCTTGCTGGGATCTATAAGCTGAGGGAAAAAGAGTAAAAGTGTGATTTGGAACTCACTCATTGGAGTTTGCTCCATCCACCAAGATTTGTGTATGTATGTATGTATGTATGTGTGTAAGGTTGTGGGAATATTTTTCCATCCATCAAGATATATGTATATGTATATATGTGTGTACGTTTGTATGTAAGTATGTATGTAAAGTTGAGTTGGAGCTCACTCTTTCACCCACCCAATATGTGAATGTGTATGCATGCTGCATACATGCATGTATGTATGTATGTACATGTATGTATAAAGTAGAAGAAACCTGTAAGAGAAGATAAATGAAGAGAAATCAAATAAAAAGAAGAAGTTTGTTGGAACCTACCTGCTGGTGTCTGTCTTACTTCATCATCAAGTTTAAGTGTGTGTGTGTGTGTGTGTATGTGGTCTTTTTCTCTCCCCTTTTCCTTTCTTTTTTAGACACTTTGCCACTATCAGTGGCAAGCCAACACTAGAGCCAACAGCACTGGCCAATGCCGGCAATTTAATTCTGGCCCCTCAGTTTGCCACTATCAGTGAAAGCCACAGTCAATAACTATCAGTTCTGGTCCTGGAAAATTACCCTCAGAGAAAGTCTGTTGGACCACCAGGCAGCAGCCACAGATCTATGCCCTGACTCAGTTTGCCTCCAGTTTACTATTGAATATGGCCTCTGACAGTATGTATGTACACACTTGTTTAGTGACATTAGTGTTGCTCTCATTTGCATGGGTTAGGGACTGGTCCCATAGGTTCAGGGCCTTGTTCCTGGTTCTCTCTTTCCCAGCAACTATTTACTCCACATAGATCTTCACATAGGAGTAGAGCCTTGTGATATTTTTCTCTGTTCATGTTGACTTGTCTTTCGGGGTGGTCTTTTCAGCAGACAATCATACTTTTGGAAGTTCATGGGGACAACATCACTTTCCTATTTTGATTAAAAAAGAAAAAAATACTGTCATACAGCAGTTGTCCAGGCCTCTGGCTTTTATATACTTTCCATTCCCTCTTCTATAATGTTTCCTGAGCCTTAGGTATGGTACTGTAGATGCCCCATTTGGGGCTGGACAACCCAACTTCATGTTTTCTATGCAATTTGACCAATTGTGGATCTCTCTAATAGCCTTAGTCTCCTGCAGAAAGAAATGCTTTGATGATAACTAAGAGTTGTACATATCTTTGTGTATAAACATCTGTACTTAAAAGACAATTGAAAACTATCACTTTGGTAATACAGTAGTTGTAGGCTCTCCTATGACCTCTCAAATAATGGAGGCCTTGGTTAATTTTACAGCGGCAGAAATGAGTTCTTTCCAATTGAGGGGGCTTTGGATCCAATTAGACAGCTCTGTTGGTTGTCACCTAGATACATGTGCCACTATTTCACTGTTGGTGATCTCTTGCCTGTCCTGTCTTTATGATCCTGTGGCATTACAACAGGGTTGGACTGTTGCTAACTGTTTTCCATTAGTAACTTTAATAACACATCCCAACATTATGAGATCTACCCCTTAGGGAGGACATATCGAGGTAAACCAGCTTCATTTCTCTAAGTCTTGTGACTTGAGAATGTGATATCTTCAAGAATAGGGTCTTACCTTCATATTCCGGCAGACAATGGTAAGAGCCTATATTGTTTTGGGGGTCTCTTGAACCCTTATGACCAACAATATGAAAGGAGATGTCTCCTGCCTGGTACTGGATTTTTTTTTTTTTGTTATATATTTTATGGCTCTTTGGTAATCATTAACCTTTCATATGGGGTAACTGCATTAAAGTTTTATATGTGTGTTATATTTATATTACTAAGTACTCTTCTAAAATTATACATTTCCCCACCACTTTCCCAGTCATCCTTAGTGTCATTTTTTTCTTTCTTCCTCACTCTATATTATACTCCCTCATGTATTCCCAGATAAACTCCCTCTTACATTTTTCCTTTTCCCTTCTTCAAGTCCACATTTTTATTGAGCAAGATCAAGAAGTAGGAGTATACACACACATATATATCAGCAGGATTAAAACTTGAGGCAAAGACCAGAATAATACTTTGAGTAGATTAAAAATGGTGCCATAGCTTGAATCTAAAGCCCTCCAAGAAAACTTTTGCATCAGAGGCTCAGTGCACAGCTAGTAGCACTATTGAAGGGAAGGATTGGATCCTGAGCATGTTCAACTCATCAGTAGGCAAATCCACTGAGAAAGCAACCATTGAGAAAGTGCCTTTAGGGAGAGGCAGTTGGTCAATGTGTAAGAGTATGTCTTTGAAAGATACGTTGAGATCTCTCTCTCTCTCTCTTTGTCCCTGCCTCTGTCTATCTCTCTCTCTCAGTTACTATAACATGATAGTCTTGTCATCATAATAATCATTTTTCCGAACCAACCCAAGAGAATGCAATCAGTTGACACTGAAACTAAACCTCTGAAACCGGGAGCCAAGATAAGAAGCCTTTCCATCCTTGAGGGTCCACCTTGGGTGATGTTGCTGCGATGAAAGCACACTAATATAAATACTGTACAAAATGAAATTCCCTAAGAATAACGTATCCTTGAAACTTGGGCTCTCTCGAAATAAATAGTAATGAAATGGGGTAAAAAAGAACTTTAACTCAAATTAGATAAGCCACTCACTTAAGAAGTTTACAAGTAATCATTGTCATGTCTTGAGTTCTGTTTTCCTTTTTCCTTAATTAAAATCTGGGCATACTTTTATTTTTATGAAAAGGGGATTCAAGCCCTTTAGTTCCTCAGCTCACTGGCTAGGATGCAGCAACCATACACAAAGAAGAATAAAGGGACAATGTAACCACGCTAATGGTTCCAAGAAATGTGTTGGAAGAAATGAGAAGAGAAAAAGAAGAAAAGAGACTGTTTGGAAGCTCACATGTTTAAACAGACATGCACACTTTCACCCACTAGTTTCTGCTTCCTTAATATTTTTTTTTTACTCTTAAACTATGAGTTTATATGTGTACATCTGTGTGGGAGTCTGTAAGTTTTTGAGTTCAGGTGCCTGCAGAGGCCTTACAAGGACATAGGGTTCCATAGATACGGAGTTAAAGGTTGTTGTGATCTACCCAATGTGAGCACTGAGAACTAAACTCTGGTCTTCAGCAAGAGAAGTACTGTAGTGGTTAGAATAATAATGTGCCCCATAGGTTCATATATTTGATTGCTTCGTTGCCAGTTAATAGAACTGTTTGGGAAGGATTGTGAACTATGGCTTTGTTGGAGGAGTTATGTCACTGGGGAGAGGTTTTGATGTTTCAAAAGCCCACGCCAATCCTAGTCTCTCTCTATCTCTGCCTCTTTCTCTCTGCTAGCAACTTGTGGGGCAAATATAGGCTCTCAGCTTCTGTCCCTCCAGCATCATACCTGCCTGCTTGCTGCCATGCCCTCCACGGTGAAGACCATGGAGTAACCCTCTGAAACTACAATCAAGTCCCCAATTAAATGCTTCCTTTCATGTTACCTTGGTCATGGTGTTTCAGCACAGCAGTAACTAAGTAACCAAGAAAAGCATGATCCATCTCTTTGGTCCCTGACTCATACTTCCTAACAAAAGACTTTTATACACTGAATGTAGCCTTGCACAGCATTTCTGGCCCTTTATGCATATGAGCTGGCTGTTCTTTAAGCTGCTTCCTCCAGCTTTTCTGAACCCAGGAGCTCCAGTGAAAGGGATGTGAGAGAGCCAACTCTGCTAACTAATGAGAATATCTTGGTTATTTTTCCTGTTGCTGTGATATATCTCCCTGGGATATATACCTTAATAGAGAAAAAAAAATGTATTCTGTCTCACAGTTCAGGGGTACAGTCCATCAGGGAAGGAAAATTTTGTCAGTGGAGCTTGAGACAGCTGGTCAAATTGTATTCACAGTGAGGAAGGAGAGAGCATTTGTGCTCAACTCACTTTCTTCTTTTTGTATAATCCGGAGGGTCTCAACTCGGGCAATAACGCAACATCTAACCTCAATGAACCTAATGAAGAGAATCTCATCTCCCATGGCCACGCTCGGAGGCTAACCTCACCAAATATCTCTTCATGGGTGTGAATGGTGTGTCCCCCAGGTGATTTCAGATCCTATTGACTTGGCAAACAATACCAAACATCACAAGAGAGAATGGGATACCCAGACATCTGCTCTCTGCCCTGTTTCCAGCTACCTGTTTTGGTTAGCCTCGTCTAGAGAAGGGAGGAAAGAATAGTGTGGTAGTGAGGTAGTCTCGGGCCATTGGCCAGCATAGCAAGTGCAGTGCTTAAGCATGCCTTGTCTCTGAAACCAAAGCTGATAGATGTGAAAACTTGATTTGGCCTTTGAGCAATCCTGAAGTCTAGTTTGTGGCTCCCAGAATTCTGGGTTTTCTCCTTATAACAATACCCCCTTTTAAGTGCTGAGTTTGCTTTAACCCTGTTTTTCTCTGGGTTGCTATGATAAACACCAAGAGAAGAAGGAGAGTTTGTTTCATCCTCTGCTTCTAGGTCACAGTCTGGGTGAAAGCTCACAGCAGGAATGATAAAGAAACGGTGCTCACTGGTCTCTTATCTCTCCCTCATTCTCTCTCTCTTTCTTCCTCCTCATTTGTTCAGATTTACCTAGTTTCCTTTTATTTTTCCTTTTCTTCTTCTTCTTCTTCTTCTTCTTCTTCTTCTTCTTCTTCTTCTTCTTCTTCTTCTTCTTCTTCTTCTTCTTTTTTTTTGCCTGTGTTTTGCCTTCATGTGTGTCTGTGCACCACATGTGTACCTGGTGGCCTCAGAGACCAGAAGAGGGTGCTGGATCCCATAGCTGCGGAATTACAGACAGTTGTGAGTTTTCATGTGGCTTCTTGGAATCAAACCCAGATCCTTCAGAAGGGCACCCAGTGCTCTTAACTAATGAGCCATTTCTGTAGCCTCACAGCTATTTTTCATATACATCCCAGACCCACCTACCAAGAGATGTACCATGTACAATGGCCTGAGCCCTTACACATCAATTAGCAATCAAAATGATGCCCTCAGACATAGCCACAGGCCACACTGATTGAAAAAAATCTTCCAATTGATGCTCCCACCCCACCACTGTTAACTCTGAGCTGTGTCAAGGTGACAACTACAACAAGAACCAGAAGGAGGGCTTTACACCTGGAGCCAAGTGAATTTCCTTCACGATTTGTAATCTTAACTTTCATAATAGTCCCTGTGCCAAAATGTGCCCCCTGGTGAGTACATCCATCACCTTGTTTGTTAATGAACCAACCCCAAGTGCTGACAATCACTGCCTTTTCCTGAGTGCCTGGATCTGCAGATTGGCAATTTGGACTGGATGCAGCTGGCTGGTTGCTATGGTTTGGCTAATTTTGGCTGGCCTTGCTCTTACATCTCCAGTCAGCTGGTAAGTCAATAGGGCTGCATGGAACATCTGGGCTCCTGTCCACCCCGAGAGCCTGGGTTTGTTCCCATGGAAATGGTGAGGGTACTAAGGAAGCACTATGAAGGTTGTTAGATCCTGAGGTCTAGATTTGAAACAAATATGCTATAGAATTTGGTCCTAGAGCAAAACAGCTGTTGTTTTCATAAGATCAGCTATACTTTCTTGCAGAAGATTAACTCCACTAGGCCTGACAACTATTGACATTCCCTCAGAGAAGGAGGGATTGGGGCGGGGGTTCATTAGATCTTCATATAAGATTGTTACCACTCCCTTCTGTGGCTTTCAGACATTTGGAGGCAATTCTACCCTAATTGCATAAGGTTTCCTACTCTTAGGAGACACTTGAAAGTGTAGGCAGGAGGGGGCATCTGAAGCCCGTAACCTTATCCATACAGCTATGAAAAAACCATCATCCATGCAGGGGGGAGAGTTCCCATTTGTACTGCTGTTACGGGGTCCCCAACACCCCAATAAGTGGTTCCTCACCCTTGCACTAAGTTAACCTAACTCAATTGTTCTCTGGAGTGGATGTGGATGGAATGGTACTTTGGTTTGTTGTTGAGGCTTTAAGGAAGGGGTAGACATTGCTTATGTTATGTTCTCCCATGGTAGAAGTTGTACAATGAGATGTAACACATCTGCCTTGTCCTTTTGTCTCAATCACATGGCAAGGCCTGCCTAGACTGAAAGGGTCCAATGGAAGTCTTTCTCGTAGCATAAGATCACTTATAATTGGCACGATTTTGCCATATATCATAGCAGGCCAGCTCTAACTGAAGACTGTGTTAATTAACAAAGCTGTATGCTCTGTGGTTTCTAAATACTTCCCCAAGTCATGCTATCATCATGTGCAGTGCAAGACATTTGGAGCCAATGGCCTATTTTATTATAACTTAAAATTGCTTCTCCTAGTGATTAATCCCAAGGCTAAAACTAGCATGAACTGTCAGGCATGTATTTATTTGGAGGTTAGGGGCCCCTCGTCTTCTTTCCTTTCTGACAGGTGTCCCCAGAAATCCTCCAGAGCAGCAATCTGGCCCTCCTTGTTTCACCAATCTGATCACCCTGGGGTAGGATGGTTTAACAGGAGCAATTAATCATTGCGTTTGTGACAATGGGAATCGAAGGAACATTAGCTTCATACCAAAGAGCATGTGTGCAAGTGAGGGGGTGACGAAAGAGGAAAGAGAGTGTGTAATGAGAGAGGTGAGAGTCTTATAATTAAGGAGGAGCATAAATAATAATGAAAGTCATTAGTGCCACTCGGATGAAAGAATGTCATAAATGTAATTGGGACATTAAAGAGAAATCCATTATGACAAACATTAACACATACAAAGGAGGGGACATGTGGTTATCTTGGGTCTGACGGATAGTGTCAGCTTCCAGTGGGGCCCAGATGGCATTCAGAAAAATGTTATGAGCAGTTTATTTTAATATTTTTGGTTATGTGATATTTGGGAATCGAATGTCACCAACACATAAGGAATTTCCGCATGCCTGGCCTCCAGGCGGCTGGCAGAGGGGGAAGGTGACCCAGGCAGGGGCAGGCTGGAGGGCTTCCATGGCGGACGCTCACTGGCGGGCTTCCTGAGGGTGCCATGGCAACTCAAGGTGCGTGGTGCTGTCTGGCATGGAGCCTGCGAAGTTCCCCGCTGAAGCGGATATGCAGCTTGAGTGCCTTCTTAAAAAAAAAAAAAAAAAAAAAAAAAAAGCAAAGTTTGGGGAGAGAGACAGGGATGAGAATGAGGACATTTAAACAATCATGCAGGAAATTATAGGATGCTAAAATTGAACAAGGACAGTCTGCTCAGTGGCAGGATTCCCACTCGTGCTGAGCTCGGCAGAGGGAGCGGGTGTTGGCTTTCTCTAAAGGACTGTAATTTTTTTCTTTTTGAGCATGAAATAATTCTGGATGGAAAAACAAAAGAAAGGAATTAACTATGGCTAGAATGGAAGCAAAGAGGAAGAAATGAAAGCACTTAAAAATAATGGCTGAATGAAATTGCGTGAGCACACCTGTGTGTATGCGTGTGTGTGTGCGCGCGCGCGCGCGCGCGTGCAAACGCACATGCGCCTATGCTCACACAAAGAAAAGGACTAATACATAAGTGGTTCCTTGAGAAGGGAAATGCTTTCTTCTGGGTTTTCTTTTGGGGAACAGCATAGAATCAAGTGTCTCATGTTTCTGCCACACAGGGGTATTCTGGGGACACAGGAATCTATCTATATACTTCAAAGGCTTAGCACACTGACTGGAAAATGGTAAGCCCTCAATAAACGAGAGCTATAATAACTATCATTATAAACATTATTGTTATCATATATCAAGGCTGATGGAGCATGCAGTGTATTTGGGGATCTAGAATTATTCACACATGATGACAGGGGGAGGGAGGAGTTCCTATGGATGTGGTGCCCACGGCATGCAAGGAGAATTAGCAAATATGCTAGCTCTGTGATCACGCATCCCAAAGCTGCTCAGTTGGTATTATTGCCTGCAATCAGGAAGACAAGGACTCAGACAGTTAAACACATGTGAAACAGTTAAGGCTGTCATTGTACATAGTAAGTGAGTGGTAAAATGTTAGCTCCTGTGACTGTCATACCCAAAGTCACATTGCAGGCTGATTCTTAGGAGAAATCAGACTGAGTTCTTCTCTTTAATTCTCGTTGTACCAAGTTACCTATTATGAGTCATCTGGGGCAAGGACATGCCCCACCGAGGGACAGCTGGGTTGTGCTGGAAGGGCTTTGAAGCCTGTGTTGAAGTCTCTGCTGTGATGCCTTAGAAGCATAGGTTTTGTAGTGCAGGTGTGGGCACTGTGCCCAGTGCTGAATACAAGGAGAGGGATGTGTTTCTGCTACGGAAGGCTTTCAGTAGAAAGCCATCCATTGCCATCTTTTCGGCTTGCTTTGGTGGCCAAGAATCATCTCATGCAAGGTCATGGCCCTGCTGGAGACTGACTGTACTTGATGACAGATGGCCTTGGGATTATAGAGGCCGAGACATCTCAACTCAATAGGAAGAACTCCAAAGGGTGATCACAGTTCTGTACCTCATGGCGGGCAGGGGATGGCACAGACTAAAGCTGTCCTGGAGCTACATTTCAGCTCACCTCCTGACACTATGCAGTCCTTTGCCTTGCTTGGGGGTGAGTGCCAGATTTCATTCAGGAAGCATTCTTGTTGTGTGGATTTTCCTGAGGAGACATACACAAATGTCTATGCACCCCTATGTGGATGGAATGAAGAGAGACACCGAAAATGACTCCATCCAAGTCTAACTTGACGAGACGATTTGTTTATTAGAACCACTCACAGGAGCATGTATGACTCAAAGGCAACTGCATCGTTCAAAAGCAGCCCTCCCCCCACCATACACACATGCTCTCACACACACAACAAGCACATACAGACACTTCAGAGAACCAATCAGAACATGCAACTCCCCTTCTCCTGTGAGACTAAAGGGTCTGTTTCTTTCTTTAGAACCACCATCACTTCTCCATGATTGTTCTCTTCCTGACCAGTCTCTTCTTCAGAACTAAATGGTTTCTCTTCCCATTCAGGGCTCTATGGCATCGTTCTCTAGCTCTCCCAATAAGGCCCTTCAAAAGGTCAATTTGTCTCTATTCCTCTCCTCATAACAAACTTGAAACAGTTCATGTAACACTACCTATAGTAGGAAGCGATCTTCAGACCAACAGTCACAAAACTTTAGGAAACTTTAGGAAAGCCTTGAGCAGAAAGGCTTTTCTCAGATCCTCATTTTACAGATGTATTTGCTTTTTAACTGTGTTCCTGTGTGTGTGTGTGTGTGTGCATGTGTGTGTACATGTTCATGAGTACATACGTGTGTGCTTATTCATGGATTCCAGGAAACAACCTCAGGGGTTGTCCTCAAGAATGCCATCCTCTTTAAGATCTTCTCATTGGTCTGGATCTCACCAGTTAGGCTAGGCTGGCTGGCCAGCAGGGCGTGGGGATCCTCCCCGACCCCCAGAAATCCACTGTGATTTCAGGGACAAGATAGAGCAGTAGGCTTTTTTATGTGGGTCCAGCAGATTGACCTCGGATCTTTACGCTCGGACTCTCTGAGCCCAGCCATAGCTTATTCCCACAAACTTGAAGTGGTGAGGTCTGATATCTTCTATGGTTACAGTTTTAGCCAGTCAATCATTAAAAATATGAAACTTAATATCTACATGTTTTGAAGGGCACTAGCCACGAATACATTATTGATTTCTAATTTGATTTCATCAAGGTTAGCAGACAGTCTGATCTCTTCTAAATTAGATCTAATTCCTTATTTCCCAGCATATTTTCTGTATTTGTAATGCTTTGAGAGCTTGAGAAGAATGCAGGTCCCCCTCCCCCTTTCAGGCCATAAAACATTCTACAAAGCTCTTAGGTCCTATTTGTTAATTTTGGCATTTAACCTCAGTATCTTTAGCATGTTTCCTTTTTATTCACCAGTTTCTTTCATGAATTCTTCCATTTCAGGCATGTGTGTGTATACATACATTTGACATTATTATACAAATCTTTCTTGCAGTTACATTCATCCTTAGACACTGATTTTTTTAAGCCAAACATACCTTCATTTTCTGTTGAAATGCCAGCTGCCCTGGAAAAGGTGATATTTCCTGCTAGTTTGGAGAAGGTGTGTTCATCATATCCCTTCCCTCCTGGGCTTCTGCCAGAGATCACTAATAGATGACAGTCTTCCTCCCCACAGAGCCCAGATGCTTCTTGGAACATGGTGGCCCAACTCATCTTTACCAACTGATCACAGTGTGCCCTTCAAATAAAGCCTTCCTGCCTTCGCTCCTTAAAACATCCCTAAGTCAAGAAAAGACAGTGGAACTAATTGTCTAGCATGTTAGAATAGAAATGTCGAATCATCGTTGTTTTATTTTTAACTAATCTATTGGTCAAAACAACAGGCCCAGCACTGTTAAATATAGGGATATTAATACATCTTTGTGACCTTTAGAAATAACTACTTGATGGAATCCAGACAACCAAGAAATAAATCAAAATGAACAATCCTATATTAGATAAAGCATGGCAGATAGAATCCATCCAAATCTAATTAACCAATTACAGTTACAGACCATAATGAATTCAAGTTCTATTTTGGTAATAGATATGATAATCATTACTAGGAAGAAGTAAGCCATCTGACCCATCACCTATATATCTTCAATTATTGGGAAGACGTTGTCACTGAAGGAAAAAAGCTGGTGGCCCCATGTGTGGCTTGTAAACATATTAATAGGTTATCAAGCTGGCAAACTTACTGAGCTGTTTGATAAGAAGGAAGGTCTTGATCTACAGAATACTCTGTACAGAATATACCTGGGTTGAGATGGTTTGGGGTGGGTAGGACTAGTAGCAATGACTCAGTGAAGTAGGATTTTCGAAGCTGCAATCGTCTCTAATGACCTAGGGTTTCAGCCATTGAGAGCACCAGCCCCATACTATGTAAGAGTGTGAGAATTCCTGTAGCTGTTACTGTTGGCGACAGCCTGTCACCCACCTGGCAGGTGCAAGTGTGTGCTGTGGTATTTGCGCTCTGCCCAACAACTGCCTCAGAAGGCAGGTTCTCAGGGGACAGACACCCTCCTCTACACACAGATTCTGGGAACTAGATCTAGATCTCTTTCCCATCTTGATTGAAGTGATTACGGGGCGTCCTAGACTTTGAAGTGAGTGCCTGATAATGAAGGCAGTTCCCTGGAACAGCAGAATAAGTAATTGTCAAGGACAAGTAAGATGATAAATGCTAGACAGTGGTAGTCAACTAAGCTTAATTGACTGGAAATTGTAGCAAGTCCACATCTTAACCTAGTGATGACTGCTCACACTTGTAGATGACATTGAAGACTGAAGCAATTAAATCGCTCACAAGATAAAGAAGAGATTTTATAAGTCAATGTACAAAATTTGCTTTTCTTGTCTTTCTTTAGGTACCTAAAGTCCACAATTTCTTATTATTATGAACTTGGCTCTACAGTTTGCTTTGATATGGCAACAGTGACATAATTAAAATATACAGTAGAAACACATGTGAAGTATAATAAATTTGAAAATGAAATAAATGTGCAAAACTCAAAAATATAGAGTATGTATCTTCATAATTGTTATTTTGGCTCCCAGAGTATTCATAATTTGGTATCAAAATCTATTTGTGAAAAAATGAAGAAAATGAAGCATTTAAATAAAATTATTTATATTATAATATTTGTGTAAGTCATTAGTTTTTAGATGTCATATTAGGTATAATTCAATCCTTAAATATTTGATGTAATGTACATATCTGTATAACATATACACACACACATATATATGTAGAAGGTAACTACTTACTGGGAGTCAAGGGACTATGAGGGAAGGAATAGAAAGGAAGAGGAAAGGTGGAATATGAAAAGATAAGAGCGGAAAAACGAATATTGCATATTCTTTCTCCCAACGGCATCTAATACAATCATGTCAATTAAAAGAATGGTGCATTTAGGTAAATACCTAAGGAGATCCTGCTTGGACAAAACAAACAGGAGCATCAAGCCAGGCACTGATCAACCCTGGTAAATGGATCAGTGTGTGCTTAACTGAACTTACACCCAGGGTAAATGCATAAACACATCCGACCTGCAAGACTTTGCTTCTTCTCTTACGGAAGTTCCTCTGTTGCTCAGATCCTGCCTATACTCTGCGGCCCCACCCACCACCATGTTTAGCAGAGAAGACCTTCTCCCGGTGCATGAACGTCCTTGTTCTCTTTATCTAGGACAGAACAAAAGTCCCAGGAAAGGCTCTTCCACGTGGGGCCTGAAATGGTCTTAGTCATGCTTATGCACGTGGAGTGTGACTCATACCTGTCTATGCTAAGTCCGTGACCTTGGGCCCTTAGAGTCTTTCCTAAGTGTATGAGGCTTTACATGCATGAGTTAACAAACTTCTCTGGAAACCAGAGAAGACATGTGTTAAAGGGTAAATGTATAACTTTCTTCAAACATGCCTCTGCCCCAAAGCTTACCAATTCTCCTGAAATCGGTTTTCAGGCAACATGCTGTGGTCAGGAGACTGTGAGCAGGAGCAATGAGTGTCCTGTCTGTGCCATGGCATTTTAGAGCTAGTGCAACCTTCTACAGCCAGAGACCTTGTTGAAACTACAATAGCGCATACAGCAGAGCCTCCTTAGCTAAGCAGGGAAGAGCTCAACACTGTTCCAAATGCAATGGGAGTCTTAAAAGTTCTCTCATCAAAGCAAATAAAAAAATCAAAGTGACATCGTTGCTAAATTCTACCCTTCTACCAAATATTTTAAAGAAGAGCAAACACCAGTTTCATTTAAAGTGCTAGAAGCCCTTGCAGAGGAGGAAATGCTTCCAATATGATTCTGAATTTAGTGATACCCTCAGAACAAACCAGAAAGGACACTTGAGAAAAAAAAAGGCAAGAGAAAGAAACAAAGAGAAAATAGAGAAAGGAAGAAAGGGACAGAGAAGAGACAGAAAAGGGGAACAGTGGGGAAGAAAAAGTAGGAAGAAAGAAAGAAAGAAAGAAAGAAAGAAAGAAAGAAAGAAAGAAAGAAAGAAATGGAGGGAAAGATGGTAGAATGAAAGAATGTAGGAAAAGGAAGAGGGGGAAGTAGAAAAGAAAAGAGAAGGGAGAAGAAAAAGAAGGGGAAAAGGAATGGATGGGTAAAGGGAGAGAATGTGGAAAGGAGATAAAAACTGAAAAAGAGCAAAGGAGGAAGGGAGGGAGGGAAGTAGGATGGAAAGAGGGAGAATAAAGGAAGGAAAGAAGGAAGGAAGGAAAAAAGAAAGAAAGAAAGAAAGAAAGAAAGAAAGAAAGAAAGAAAGAAAGAAAGAAAGAAAGGAAGGAAGGAAGGAAGGAAGGAAGAAAGAAAGGAAAAACTGCAGAAGATCTTTGAAGAACAATATGCAAATATCTTCAACTAAATACTAGCAAGCTAAATCCACATTACGAAACCATTTACCAAAACTGAGCAGTATCAGTCCCAGGAATGCATGGGTAGTTGAGCACACATAGATAGTAAATGCAATGGAACCCGTTCCCTGTGTTCTAAAGCACTGCCCATAATCACAAGAACTGGGGCCTAGACATAAGAGGCATAGCTATGCCATTTCAATAGAGCCAGAAAAGCATTTAATGAAATTCAGCATTTCTTTGTGTGGAAAACAACTCAATAAATTAGGAACAGATGCACCCAACACAAGAAAGGTGATTTTTATCAACTTGCAGCTGGTGCCATACTACATGGGAAGAGTGTCCTCTGATCCAGCCGACGACAAAGCTATCAACTTTTACCACTTCTATTCAACAGAGATTGAAAAGTTCTAGCCAGAATGATAGATAATAGAAAGCAAAGCACATAAATTGTAAATAAAGCAGTTAAATCACCCACTTTTGGATAACATGATTATCTAAATAAAATACCACAAAGATGTCAGTGAAAACCTGTTAGAACTAATGAACAAATTCAATAAAGTTGCAGGATACAAAATCAATAGGAAAAAAATCAAGAGTGTACACATTTGCTAATGGAAAAAATCATCTGAAATGGAAGCCAAGAAAATAATCTCACTTAGAATGAGTATAAAAACATCTTAGGAATATATTTAACCAATGAAATGAGTCATCACAATAATGACACTCACAAATCATTAATAAAAAAATTAAAGAATACACAAATAAATGGAAAAATACACAATTTTTTTGGACTAATCAGAGAAAAGGAAACTATAGGCATGGTGAGGCATCACCCTTTCTTTTGGGATGTAGGAAGTATGACATTCATTGATGATGTTGATGATGTTAGTGAGCACTGTGAAAAGCTTATGAAAGTTACCAAACAAACTACCATGGACTCACTTTTCTCGTTTTATACTACTTTTTTGTATTCGTGTGTGTGTGTGTGTGTGTGTGTGTGTTTTCACATGCTATGATGCATGTGCAGAGCTCAAAGGAAATCTAGTAGGAATCAATTCTCTCCTACTCTCTGAGCTCCTGAGATTGAATTCAAGTCAGGTTATCACACTTGGCAGCAAGCACCTCTACCCCTTAACTTGACCAAAACTAGTGTGGTTATTAAAACCTAGAGTAAGTAATCAGTCTACATGTAACATTCAGAGTGCAAAAGCAACAATAAGAAGAAGGAAACGACTTGGCCCATCAGGGTAACATGCAAAAACATTCATGCATTCACGAATGAAGTTTTTACTTAATATATTTAGTAAAAAGAAATACATAAAACTGAAAGAAATAACTGTAATGTAACCAAATTTCAAGACCGTCCTCTTGATAGTTGAGAGAATAAATGACTGACCAAGCCAGTAAGGAAATGGAAAACTTGGCCTCAGTTAAGACATGCTTTTTTTCAACGTATATGGAAGCCTGACCGAGATACAGTACATTCTGGACCATAAGGCAATTCTCAGTACACATTACAGCATTTATTCCCCTTCCACTCCAGGCCAGGCTGGACCCCACCATATCAAATCAGTCTTCAGAATACCGTGCAGAGAATAAAAAGAATCAGTGTAAGGCAAAAATAGGGGCAAAAAAAAGTCTGAAAGTGGGTGGACTGATACGGAGGCTGCTTCTGAATGATGTAGATGGGTCTGAGAGAGGGAATTATAGGCTGCATCTCTATGGATTGCATATTCTGTTGGGAATAACTTCAAGTGAAGAACTGAGATTGCTCAAAATCACTTCACCATGCGAACATAAGACCACGGGGTTAGAACCTCTTGCTGAGGCTGTCCACGTAGGATTTCTAGAGAGATTGTAATACTCTAAGGACCAGCATGGAACTACACTGTCTTCCACCACACACGTCTTTGGAACTCCACATGCGTCATGATGTTTTCTCTCTCCACTAATTCTTCTCTAAGTTTCAAGCTTCCCCTTCTGTCCTATAGTTGCAGCCAGGTCACGTGACCTTTCCCACCCCTTGTTTGTTCAACAAATTTAGAAAATACCTGACAGAAGGTAAAAAAAAAAAATGTGTCATGGTATATGTATATAAATCTGATTAATGTTGTGTAGCCTAGCTTCCATGAACTAAGTCCATGTTTAATTTAGAGTTCCTGGACCGGAGACATGGCACTATGATATAATGCTTATTAAGCACATGCAAGACTAACACTCCAGGGTCATCTCCAGCACCACACCAAAGCAAGACAAAGAATAAATGACAAAAATAGATTATATCAGAGTCTGTTAAAAAAAAAAAAAGAGCATTCTGTAATGCTGTATATATTGTCCTAGTTTGCTTTCTGTTGCTGTGATAGACACTATGACCAAACTCAAGTTGGGGAATGAGTGAATTTATTATGTCTTTAAGTTTAAAGTCCATCATTAAGGGAGTTGGGGACAGAGCTTGAGACGGGAACCTGGACGCAGGAACTGAAACAAGGACCACAGAGAGATGCTGAAAACTGGCTTGTTACATCCAGCTTGCTCATCTAGCTTTCTTGTACATATCAGCTCCACCTGCTTAGAGATAGCACCTTTGACTGTGGGCTGGGATCTCCCATACCATTAGTCAAGGAAATGCCCCCACAGTCATGGCCACATGGATGACCTGACAATAAGCTCCAGACAGTCATTCCCTGGGGAAATTGCTAAGGAGTCAGCTTGCTGCCCAAAATAGCCACAGTTGAGAAACAAATCAATATAGTCCACAGGGGTTGGGGTCACAACTCTGTACAGTGGAGTATTATATAACAGGTAAAAAGTGTAGCCTCTTCCTTCTGTGTATGAACACAGATAGATCACAGAAATGTGATTTGGGACCGCAAAAGAACATACCTGAGAGACGATACAGAGTTTATGTGCATTGCCTGACTTTTCATGCAAATCTGAAAGAAAAACGAGAGGTATTGCAATAGCATATAATTTTGAGAAACATGAACCACTGAGCAGGGGGTAGAAAGAAAGAAAGAAAGAAAGAAACACAAAAGCAATGATTAAACTTGGTGAGGAGGTGATGGGATGAGATTTCAACACTTTGGTCAGATTTTTAAGGACTTTTCTAGATGTTCATTGGGTGATGGGTATGTGGATGCTTACATTAAATCAAAATTCACACCAATTTTGTAGGCTGTTTTCTACACAGCAAATACTCTTAATCAAGGGCTCAGGATGGTACTCTGTTGATGAAGTGTTTGCTTACAAGGCCCCTGGCCAGTTCCCCATTACGTGGCTCGTGATGCCAGCACTTGGAAGATGGAGAAAGGAAGGCCAGAAGCTCAAAGCTATCATCTTTGGCTACATATAGTATCTAATTGGGTCAGTAATTGCATAAAGAAATAAGCTACACAAGAACTCATGACTACAGAATGCAAGAGAAAAAAAAACTAGAAAAGTCTAGAACATTATTTTTATGCATAATATTGAGTAAGGAACAGTCAAACAACAGCCGTGCCTCAGCTGGTATCATGGAGGATACTGTACATGAGGATGGTAATGTCTTAGATCCTTCATGATGGATAATATAATAAAAATACCATAGACCTCATTGCCTCGAGACAGCATAACTTTGTTTCTTATATATCTGGAGTTGCAAAGTCTGAGATTAGAGATCTGTCAGCTTTGGTACAGGCTGTCTTTCAGGTCAGGTTACGTACAGAGTGTAAACTTAATCTTGTTTTGTTTTGTTTCATTTGAATGCCTGTGTATGTATTTTGCATACTTTGCATGTGTGTGGGAACACTTGGTGTGTGGCACGTGGAAGCCTGAGATCGATGTGGGGAAACATCCTTGATTGCCCTTCGCCTATATTCATTGAGGCAGGGTGTCTAGATCAAACCCGTAGCTCACAACTGTAGCTGGCCCTTGGTTAGCCATCATATTTCTTGTGAGTCCCTGTCTCTGCTCTCTAAGTTTAGAGTTACAGTTGAGCCACGGTGAGCAAAACCTAGGGTTTATATGGTTTCAGAGGATGTGAACTCAGTTCCTCATGTTAACCACTGAGCCATGTCCTCAGGCCCCAGACTGGTAACTTCTCACCACATTCTCCGGGGAGAAAGAACACAGCAGAGCTCCCTGTGGCCTCTTGCATCAGATCACCAAGCTCGTACACACACACCCCACACACACACCCTCCTCTTCCATGGTATAGCCATCTCCTGAAGGCCCCAACCCCCTATCCCAACACCTAAGGTACTGGGACTCAGAGAACAGAGATTTCTACTGCAAACCTTCATTCTCCTCATTACGTACACATGCTGCAGAATCTCCCTCATTTACCCATACATCAGAAATACTAGGAAGAAAAGCCTCAGCTTCTGAGCTTTAAGGTGCAATGTGCAGAGCAGCCTTTTCCTGGCCAGGAGAAATCATCAAAGTGCAGGTCTTCAGTGTGTGCAAGAGTCTGCTTTTCTGTTGTGACTACTGAAGATGGGTTACCTATGATACTTACAGAGCAGGCTTCAAGAGATAAAAGGAAGAAAGAAAGAAAGAAAGAAAGAAAGAAAGAAAGAAAGAAAGAAAGAAAGAAAGAAAGAAAGAAAGAAAGAAAGAAGAAAATTCAGTGGCTGACATTTTAGTGACAGCTCACATCCAACTCCAAGCCTCACCACAGAAGGGTCTGTATTCAGTGTCACCAGGTGTCATGTGCTGGGATGTCTGTATCCCCTCCCCTCCAAATAGCTTATAAACAGCTGTGCTGGCTGCTGTAGCTCAGCTCAGCTCACATTCTCTTCCAGTTTTAACTTGTGATCTCCTAGCATTGGACTCTGTTGAACAGCTGTCTGGTGTCCAATAATCTCTTCCAACTTCTCTAAAGTTGTTTTTATTCTTTGGATCTTCCCATTCTTCGAGTGTGTGTGTGTGTGTGCGTGTGCGTGTGCGTGTGCGTGTGTAGTCCTGTCCATGCCTGGAACTCCCTAAGTAGGCTAGATGGGCTGACCGATGGGTCCCAGATGCCTGCTTGCCCCTGTGTCCTCAACATGTCATCGTGACAGGCCGTGGGGATGGGACTCTAGTCCTTTTGCTTAAAGAAAAAACTTTCCCCACAGAACCAACTCCCCAGCTCAGTCCAAACATCCTTAGTAACATTTCCTTTCGGAGACTCAGAACATGAAGTGTGTCCATCATATTTCTGAATTTCCCTATGTTCATTCCTTGGAAATCTCGAGAATTTCCAGTAGAGCAAATTCCAGCATGGCTTTAGTTTCCTTTGTTAAGACATTTCTCCTGCAACTCAGAGCTAGGGAAAGGTGGAGATTCCCAAGTCTTAAAAGGTGAAGTTGAGGTAAGTGTACATTGAGATTCCTGCAGGCAATTGACAGTTTTGGTAGCAGCGTGGTGACTCGGTGCCCCTAGCTATGGTGTCTTTTGTTTGTGCTAGATTTAAGAGTAACATTGGGATTCTAACACACAGGTAGCCGAATACTCAACTTTTGGATGTTCTCTCTGTGCTGTGCTCTGTCATGATTTTCATCTAAATTCTCTCTGACCTGGCTCAAAATGCACTCATGCATCTTTTTGCGTGAGCACACTTCTTCTCATTAGAGGTGTGTGGATTCCGTACAAGTTACTCATCCTTCTTGCATTTTGTAATCATGACTTGCCTTTCTTTGACCACATCTCACATACAGGATAACATACCTTTTTAAATGATGCTCTGATATTAGTGTTCTTCCCCTTATATCCTTGGTGATAGTGATACCAAATACCTGCTGACCACTGGTGACCTTGTGCTCCTCACTTTGTTTTACTGACCAGCCCCCTCTGCTTAGGTGAAAGACTTGTGTCCTCTAACAAATGAGACAAACTTCTAGAAAACAGCCTTCATGACATGCAGCAATGAACAGGATGAGACATACACCAATTTCTAAAAATCTGCTTTGAGCTTTTGTGTATGATTATCTTGCCTGTGCACCACGTGAGTGCAGAGCACACGGAGGCCAGAAGAGGGCATCAGATCTCTTGGAACTGGAGTTACTGGCAGCTGTGAGCCAGCAGGGAGTTCTGGGAAGCAAACCTGGATCTTTTGCTAAAGCAGCCAGTGCTCTTAACTGCTGAGCCATCTCTCCCAATTTCCTTCTATTCTTTCTGTTCAATTAAGTCTATTGGAATGTAGCAAATTTGAGTGGCAATGACCAAGAGAGGAGTACATCAAATTTAATTTATTTTAAAAGCAATTGGAAAATGATGGTACCTAAATAGCATGTCTAACAATCTGAGCAGAAACACCAGATTCAATTTTAATCTGCCTTGAATTAGAAACTAGATCCAAAAGGAAGGTTTTTTTGTTGTTGTTTTTGTTTTGTTTTGTTTTTCCACCCCCTCCCCCCCCCCAAAAAAAAAAAGCTTTCTCCATTAGCAAATACTTAGTGTGAGATTTTAAAGTGCTTCTACTGTAAAACATGCCAGGTAGCTTCCGGATGCCTCTCTTCTCCCCTCATCAGATTTTATGGAGTGAGTCAATGCAAGCCCATGCTTTGCAGAAATATTCTTTGTTCAGTTTTAGAAGAGACATGATGCAGGAGACAAATTTAGAAACCAGAGAGGAGGTGGTGGATGAGAGGACAATTGTTTTTCTCTTTCCCTCGTCATTATTGGGGAGCATGGAAAGCAAACTATGTAGCTGTCCAGGCTCCCTTACACACAGGCACAGAGATTGGACAGCAGAGCATTGGGAGACCCTGGGGCATCACCTCTCCAGAATGAAGGGCTTAGGTGTGCACATTCTTGCAGTGCCATCCAGTCTATGTGTCTTCCTTTACGGAATGGAAGGTTCTCTTGAATCCTCTTTATATTGCAGTTAAGTAAGCCCCAATAGACCAAAACCTCTCTGTAATACTAATAGTGAAATCTGGGGAATAAAAGCCCATAGATGTTGGAAAGGAGCCTCATCCTTGAATCAAAAGGGGATCAGACAGAAAGCTAAACATCGTCATGGCTGACAGTGGCCAACAATCTAAAGTGTAGCTCTGGGTGGTAGCTAAGGCTCTCTTCAACATCACAGGGCCTTATTCACATCATTCATGAAGAGTAGTTAAGGATGCCCAAGGAGCTGTTTGTGCAGAGGAGCCCACAGCCTGGCCATCTCATCTAAAACCTCAGACCCTCCTGTAGAAAAACAAAGAGGAGATTTGAATTCTCCGATTTGAATTTTCAGATGCTGATCCAAATGTTCTGCGGGCAATTTGAGCCCAGGCATGTTAAGTGTCTCCTAAAGCAGTCACTGGGCCTCAGCAGAATAAGGATTAGGTATGTCATTCCCCCTGTCTATAATTTAATGCAAAATTGTGACTAATTCTCAAATAATAATTATAAAATGACATTTAGGCTGACCTTCAGATAGCTCTGACTTTAGAATTAGTAACTAGCAACTTTAAAGCAGTGATCATAATTAAGCTAAATGAAAGAAATGAAAATATATTTTAAACCAACAAAAGAAAAATATGAGAAAAAGAAACAAATGTGGGAAAACAACAAAATAAATTCTAAACTGAAAACATCTAATTTTTTTTAATTATAGCCTGTTCTGAGGCTGAGAAGTTGTATCATTCCTTAAAAGATTAAAGAATTTATTAAGGCTCTTATAATCTTTTGAGCTAATCTTCTACAAGGTATGCTGACAGAAGGAGGAACAGTTTTTCTCAGAGAAGAGCATATCAATTGGCTATGCAGCACCAACTGGTCAGTTTTAAAAACATATATACAATTAATATAATAAAGACTGAGAAGGTTGTATTTATGTATTTAGGCACACACACAGAATAACAACTAATTTTAAAAAATTATTATTATTATTAATTACAATTTCTTCACTTTATATTCCGGCTGTAGCTCCCTCCCTCATCTTCTCCCAGTACCACACTCCTTATTTCTTCCTCCCCATGTCCCTCCCCTAGTCCACTGATAGGGAGGCCCTCCTCCCCTACCATCTGACCCTGGCCTATCAGGTCTCATCAAGACCACCTGTATCCTCTTTCTCTGTGTCCTAGTTAGGCCACTTCACCAGGGGGAGGTGACCAAAGAGCCAGCCACTGAGTCCATGTCAGAGACAGCCCCTGTTCCCCTTACTAGGGTACCCACTTGGAAACTGAGTTGCCCATAGGCTACATCTGAATGGGGGGGGAGGGAAGGGGGTCTAGGTTCTTTCCATGCATGGTCCTTGGTTGAATCATCAGTCTCTGCAGGATCCCCTGAGCCCAGATTATTTTTTGGCTATGTTGGTCTCCTTGTGGCACTCATGTCCCATCCAGGTGTTTCTGTCTCCCCCTTATTTCATAAGATTCCCTGCACTCTGCCTTAAGTTTGGCTATGAGTCTTAGCATCTACTTCGATACCCTAATGGGTAGAGTCTTTCAGAGGTCCTCTGCAGAAGGCTCCTGCCCTGTTCTTTGTCTTCTCCTACTTCCAATGTCTATCCTGTTTGCCCTTCTGAATGAGAATTAAGCCTCTTCCCTAGGGCCCTCCTTGTTTGGCTTCTTTAGGACTATAGATTTTGGTTTGTTTGGAAATCAATCTAGTGCTTTTTCAGAAAACTAGGAACAATGCTATCTCAAGATCCATACCACTCCTGGGCATGAATCCAAAAAATGTTCAACCCTACAACAAGAACATTTGCTCAGCCATGTTCATAGCAGCTTTATTCATAATAGCCAGAATCTGGAAACAACCTAGATGTCCTTCTACTGAAGAATGGATTCAGAAACTGTGGTAAATTTACACAATGGAATTCTACTCAACAATTAAAAACAAGGAAATTAAGAAATTTGAAAGCAAATGGATGGAACTAGAAAAAATCATCTTGAGTGAGGTAGCCCAGAAGCAAAAAGACACACATGGTATATTCTCACTAAATGGGTATTAGCCATATAATAAAGGATAAACAACTAATGTTTTTAAAGGGTTACAAACTTCAAGGAGAACAAGAGGCTAGGAGGGATACATAGTTAGGTTTTAAGGGAGGAAAGGGAAGGGGAAAATGAGGCAGCTAAAATATAATCTCAGAAACTGAAAAAAAAATGATAAAAATAAGACATAAGGCATGAAAGTTGGCAACACTACTAAACTCCTAGATAAATAAACTTCCCGGCTATCAAAAGAGCAACCAGATATTTTCATGCGTATGTGTATGTGTGAATGTATACATATAGTCACTGCACATGCGACTCCCTCTTTTGACCTCTGCAGGCATCAGACATGCACATGATATGCATCCATCCATGAAGGTAAAACACTCGTGCACATAATAAACAAATAAGTAATCTCATACATAAAACACTAGGTAGACATATATTACAACAACATATGCTCTATGCTACATTTGATATATACCGTGCTATATATACTGTGTATATGTTACATGCAGGCCAATGGCCTTTTTTAGGAAGAACATTAGCACAACTTAGAAGACAATTATGAAGTTGAAAATGTCTTTGAAGCTATCACACAAACTCACTGGAAAGTTTTCTTATACATTATACATCTACATGCTATAATATATAATATACTGTATATATTATATAATATACAGACTATATAATATATACAGACTATATAATATACTGTACTATACAATATACTATAAAATATACACAAGTAATTATCTGTGTAAGATTCATTGATAAGCATATATGTACAAGTTTATATTGGTAAAACATTTGATTTATATGAAATTTTTGTCTTGTTGCTGTGAGTAAGCAATACAATACTGTTTTCTAAAGACAGTCTAAAGTGTTATATGCTCTAGTGTGTCGACCCAGAGAAGCTATGGTCAGCTAATAACTTCTGACGTAGAGAGAATCAGTTTCTTTAAGGGTGTAAATCAGCTACGTTCCGGTGGAAGACTCACACCCAAAAGCGTATGACTAGCACAAACTGGAGTTGGTGAGTTATAAATTTTTTTAAAGAATAGGATATATTAATATAACAAAACAAAAACTTTGAAATAATTATTTAGTTCATTTTTCTATGGCATGCTCACTTCAAAGTAATGCATCTTTTCTGGTCGAGTTAATAGAAACGGCAAATTCACAAAGAAATTAGAAAGAGCATCCTTGGAGGCTTAGTAATTATGAGAAAGGAAATATAGATTGAAAAGAAAATTAGACTGAGGAAATCATCCAAGTCGTGCTAAAGTAGTGGGAAAGAGTCCCGTGCAGATCTGAAGTGGAGGGTGGAGCCTTCAGAAGTCGGGGTTTCAGTAGCTGTTACAAGATGTGGACCTGCCTCTCTCTGCCTCTTTGTTTCCAGATACTGTCAGTGATGTGGTTTGAATGTGAAATAATGTCTGCCAGAGGAACCTATTTTTGACCTCCGGTTCTCAGCTAGTGTAGTTGTTCAGAAAGATTGTGGAACCTGTATGAGGCAGCCTTTCAGGAAGAAGTAGGTGGCTAGGGGTCAGCGGGCGGGTGGTATGGAAGGCTTTACAGCCAGGACCTTGTCCTGATCACTCTGCTAGGGAGGATGGAGCAACACGACCAACTGGTCTCCTGATCCTGCCTCCATGCTTTTTCTACTCGAGGCCGTGTTTTCCTTACAATAATGGACCAGATTCCTCTGGAATTTCAAGCCAAAGTAAACTCAGCCAAAAATGAAGTCAGTTGCATTTATTGGGAAGTTTTGTCATACCAGTGCAAAAGCAACTAAGGCAGACAATATAAGGAGAGATGGATACTCAAAAGTGTGCAGAGGGGCAGCGTGGTTTGTTGTTTGTAAGAAAAAAAAAACAGCTGCCATATTCTAAGAAAATAAACATGAAAGTGAAGACCAGTAATTCTGAGATGCATAAAGGTAAGAACTTAGTTTGCAAATAACTAGAAAACAGAAATGCATGAAAATATTGAAATGAAACTGATTCCTTAAATTATTTTTCAAAATCTGTCAAGGACAGATTCCTTTAAAGCTTTTTTATTATTATTATTTTGGACTGTGTGCAGGTCTGTGTGTTTGCATGTGGATTTGTGGGCATGAGTGCATATGTACAGAGGCCAGAGGTGTTGCATCTCCTTGAGCTGACGTGATGGATGGTTGTGAGCTGACTGATCTGGAATGGCAACCAAAGTCGAGCCCTCTGAAAAGGCAAGTGTTCCTAACTGCTGAGCTATCTCTCCAACCTCTAAACTCAGATTTTCAAGATGAAGGTGATTCACTTTATTTGATTTACATTTTATTTACATGAAAGACAATGAAAGATGGGAAGTTGGCAGATGAGATGTTTTAGTTGGTCCTCTGAAGGGCAATAATAGACCATTCTAACTGAGGAACATGGACTAGAACGTTGGAAAATGAACAAAAGAGACATTCTAAAGTGGAACTTCTAAAATGTGTACAAATAAAATTATAGTAAAAATGATAGATGGTTAAGGTCATATGTTGAAAACTAAAAGAAAAATATCAAAGTAAGACAGGAGACAGCCGTAAAGAAGCACATACAGGAAAACGAGACAATTTTGAGCAGTGAGAGCCTAGAGTTTATATCTAATATAAGCCTCAGGAAAGAAAATGAAGAAGCAATAGTCAAGGGGAAATTTCTCAGAACTAAATCAGGAAGAGATTTTCACTTTGAAAGTAACAGAGTATATGACATGCCCAGTAGAATAAATGAAGACAGATCTATCAAATTAATCCCAGGTTGTAGTTCTTAAAGACCAACAGTTGTCTGCCTTTAAATGAAACATGACCACAATACAGAGTATACACTTGGAACAGTACAGAAGACATGAAATGAATGTTGTTTTTGTCAACACATGCAGGTCAAAAGAAAACTCTCCCATCTACATTAACGACAGACAAAATAAACTAAAAAATAAAGATGATAAAATGCATAGCTAACAATCATAAAAATTTTAGCAGAAAAACACATAATTTAACATCTTGTCTTATAAAACTTATTCATAATGAAAGAAACTAAAAGCCACAATATTTTAAGGGAAAGATTGCAAGCTTTTTAGGAATAATAGAACTTGTGAGAATCATTCACTCAGTGACAGGGAGAACAATACTCAGTAGTGATGGGACGGGACATCAGAGGTTCCTTTAAATTATTGCAAATGGTTTATTGTCACGTAGGTGAACTAACGGGTTTACACATAGCTCTGTACTAAGGGACATACGTTGTGTCCAAAACACATTGACTATTAAAAGAAATTGCATTGCAGAGGCTAGAGGGTAGCTTAACTCATGGAAATCATTGACTGAGATAATGCAAAATTAAGTCTGTAATAAAGGGTGAGACAACCTTTAAAAACAAGGTCATTGTAAGTTAAATGTAAATGGTAAAAATATTTTCTAAATTGTCATGGGATGAAAATGATTTATAATGCAAATTATGGTGTAGAACAAAATGACAACTTTGGTTTGCAGCAAATGCATGTTAATGTGAATCTAGGCTATAGTCTTAAGTGTATCTAACAGGGAAAAACATTCAAAGTTAATGAGCTAAGTTTACTCCGTAAGAGGCCACAATAATAAACTGAGCAACCCCTAAAATGTTCAAATGAAAAATAAAAACTGTAGGGGTTAATGAAATAGTAAATATTGTTTTACTTAATACCTGAGCTATTTTGGAGAAATACTATAAAAAATTTTTGATAATATTAGTAAAAATAAGTCAGGTATTAAACTATTAAATATAGGAATGATTAAATCTAGGGATATGTGGTGGGGGACACTGAAAACCATCATGATACATGGAAAACAGAGGAGTTAATTCAGATTTTACATTTAGAAAGACAATCCCAAATGCAGCCAGCTCTCTGCAGTCACTCTTGGCCTTCAACTCAATTCCAATGTAAATACCTTTAAGATATTTTATGAAGATTTCGAGGCTAGTTCTAGAATTCAAACAAAGACAAGAACGGTGTGATTAAATTGCTGAGGTAATGTTAACACACACTCAGGATGAGTTCTTTCTGGATGGGTACCAAGCCTGACTGTACTATAAAGTGTCAATAGAGCAGCATGAAAACAGTTTTTTTTTCTTCTTTCTGCATCTTAGAAATACAAAAAGAAAAAGTAACGATAAAAGGTAGAGACGATGGAGGGTCACAGAGAAAAATGAGTGGTTTGGGTCTTATGTCAATTTGGTGACAGATTCTGTAGCCATATCCTGGCCTTGGAAAGCCTAAGCCTAGCTCTGTTTACTGCAATGCCTGCCTCGTGTTGTGGGATCAGTAGTTTATAAATCATGGCAATCAAGATGTATTTTGTAACAAGGATCAGGTCTCAACGGCTTAAAGCCCAATATTCGTTCGGGCTTAACTTACATGTCTGATTGGGTTGTTGTCAAAGCTGGTTCCTTACAGACCCTCAGAGACTCAACAAGCTCATAGAGATCTCATGATCCAGTGCCTAGATTCTCCATGTGTCCAACCACCTGTATCACTATGGAGGATAAAGAAGAACCTAGAAAACCACAGAGAAGTGTCATTTGCCAAAATGTGACACAAACCATTCCTATGGTATTTGACTGGTCCATTTGTCCTGACCACATTAGACTGCAAGAAAGCTGGGGGGTTGTGGGATAAATGCATGCAGGAAAGGAGGACAGGAGAGCTGGGTGAGTCTGGGTTACAAGTTCATGAAGCAGAGAGAAGACAAGTGCTGACTGTTGCCTGGACCGCTGCCCTCTCACACAGAGCCTTCCTTTTTTCTAGTGTATTTCTAAGAGCTGAGGAATCCCCACAGCATAAATCAAATCAGGGCTTTTGTCTGTGTGGCTACAGTCATAAGGGAAGAAGGATGATAACTTTAGACACCGTTGAGTGGTTCCTAGGGATCTGCTTTGTTCCTGGGAAAAAAAGAGGGCATTCCACCAAATCCTAACTTCTTGGTTAGATAGTATTTGATTTGATTCAAAAGTGTTCACCAAAGAGAAGTAAAATGACCATTAGCAAACTCAGAAAATTTATTTTGTTTCCTACATAAAAATGATTGTATCTTAGTTTACAACTCTTTGGGCCAGTGAGATGGCTCACTGGTGTTTACTGCCAAGCTTGAGGACCTGCAGTCAATTCCAAGGCCCCACATGGTGGAAGAAGGAAACTGACTCTCACATATTGTTCCCTTATACACACACACACACACACACACACACACACACACACACCAGTTAACAAAAATATATTTTAAAAAATCCCTTTTGTTCAGAAAATATTTTTGTAGTATGCTTTCATTTAATTCTGTATAATCAAGACCAACAGCAAAAGAACAATCAACCACTCTATAATAACTATTAATAATAAAGCAAATGATATTCAGAAACTAGTATAATGATAACTTTAATCTAAGAGTGTATCTAACATAAAATGTAGATACTTTTCTTTTTTAGATGAAGAGTTCAAGATTTAAGATTTTCCATGGGGCTGGTGATGCAGCTCCACTGGTGGAGTTCTTGCCTAGGACGGAATATGCCCTGGGTCCAGTCAGCAGCACTGGGCATGCTGGTGTAAATCTATAGTCCAAGCACATGGGATCTGGAAGCAAGAGGATCTGTCCAGGCCCATTCCCAGCTGCATCATGAGTTTAAGGTGAGCCTGGTCTACAATAGTCCTTGGGGGGGGTGTGGGGGGAAAGAGAGGATTTTATTTGCTTTAAAAGGAAAATCTCTCAAGTTGGAGCTCACGTATTCTTTTACTCATAGCATAGGATATTCAAGAATTTAATGAACTACTATGTTGTCATTAACATATTAATATAGTCAAAGCCATGGAAAGAACTCTAATGATTCATCCTAAAATAGCAAGGAGAGCAGAGAACAGAGGAGTGGATTGTAAAATAACATGTATTCTATAATCCATTATGCAAAACAGATCCATGGATTTACCAATGCATATGCATAGAGATTGGCTAAGCAAAAAAAGCCATGGCAGCTTGGGTGGTTGTATTCTGGGAAATTTTTTATACTCTTCCCTTTGATTTTTGATATCCTCTTCTTTTTTTTTCCAAATGCCTCTATACATTGCATAAATGTAAATTTTATTTTGAAAAGATAGAAAAAAATGTTCTTTGAAGAGTGGCTTTACAGAACAAACTGTACATTTATGCAGAGGACTCTCTGCAGTATTTTTCTGGAGATGTTGGATATGAGACAACAGTTATCTTTTCAGTAAGGTCTAAGTATCTTTTTTTGAAGTATCAAGTGTCAGACAGACACACACACATGACAGTGTGCAAGCTTGTAGCGCACAAACACACACACACACACACACACACAGACACATCTCACTCTCAGGTTTGGAGAGTAGTTTTTAATTTTTTTTTATTTTTCTTTTTTTAATTTTATTTATATATTTATTTACTACATTTATTCACTTTGTATCCCCGCTGCATCCCCCTCCCTCTTTTCTCCCTAAGCCCCTCCTCTAGAACCCTGATGGGAAAGGACCTCCTCCCTTTCTATCTGACCCTGGCTTATCAGGTTTCATCAAGGCTGGCTGCATCAGCTTCTTCTGTGACCTGACAAGACTGCAGCACCCTGGGAGAGGTGATCAAAGAGTCAGCCACTGAGTTCACATCAGAGTGTGGGTCCCTGTACCCTCTACTAGGGAACCCGCTTGGAACCTGAGAAGCCAATGGGCTTCCTTTGAAAACGGGGTCTAGGTCCTCTCCATACATGGTCCTTGGTTGGAATATTCCTCCCTGCAGGCCCCTGTGGGGGCAGATATTTTGTCTCTGTTGTTCTCCTTGTGGGGTTTGTGACACCTCCAGGTCTTTATATTTCCCTCTTCTTCCATAAGGTTTCCAGCACTCTGGCCAAAGTCTGGCTATGAGTTTCAGTATCTTCTTTGATACCCAGGTGGGTAGAGTCTTTCAGAGGTCCTCTGTGGAAGGCTCCTATCCTGTTCCTTGTCTTGTCCTACTTCTGATGTCTATCCTGTTTGTCCTTCTGAATGAGGATTAAGCATCTTCCCTGGGGTTCTACTCATTTTTTAGTTTCTTTAGGAGTATAGCTTTTAATATGTTTATCCTATATTCTCTGGCTAATATCCACTTACAAGTAGGTATATATCATATGTGTCTTTCTGCTTCTGAGTTACCTCACTCAGGATGATCTTGTCTAGTTCCCACCATTTACCTACAAATGTCATTATTTCCTTGCTTTTAATTGTTGGGTAGTATTCCATTGTGTAAATGTTCCATAATTTCTGTATCCATTCCTTGGTTGAGGGACATCTGGGTTGTTTCCAGATTCTGGCCATTACGAATAAAGCTGCTACAAACATGGCTAAACAAATGACATTATTGAATGGTGAGGCATCTTTTAGAAAAATGCAAATAGATCCATACTTATCACCCTGCACAAAGTTAAAGTCCAAGTAGATCAATTACCTCAACATAAATCCAGACACACTAAATCTGTTAGAAGAAAAAGTGGGGAAGAGCCCTGACCTCATTGGCACTAGGAACAACTTCCTGAACAGAACATGAACAGCACAGGCTCTAAGATCAACAATCAATAAATGGGACCTCATTAAACTGAAAAGCTTCTGTAAAGCAAAGGACACTGTCCTCAAAACAAAAGGAGAGCCTAAAGACTGGGAAAGGATCTTCACCAACCCTACATGTGACAGAGGGCTAATATCCGGAATATATAAAGAACTGAAGAGATTTAACACCAACAAACCAAGTAATTCGATTAAAAAATGGGGTACAGAGCTAAACAGAGAATTCTCTACAGAGGAATATCAAATGGCAGAAAAACACTTAAAGAAATGCTCAACATCCTTAGTCATGGGTGAAATGCAAATCAAAATGATCCTGAGAGTTCATTCACCTCACACCCATCAGAATGGCTAAGATCAAAAACTCAAGGAACGGTGCATGCTGGAGAGGATGTGGAGAAGGGGAAACCCTTCTCCATGTTGTTGGGAATGTAAACTTGTAGAACCACTTTGGAAACCAGTCCGGTGCTTTCTCAGAAAATTAGGAATAGTGCTACCTCAAGATCCAGCTATATCACTGCTAGGCATATGTCCGATAGTTTTCAAAGTCTGAAGTCCTGCATCACATTAGACATGGGTTGAATGAAACTATTTTATTCTAACACCTAATTAATAGCCTTTTCCTGGTCAAGAAGCCAAATATATGATACTCAGTCTTAAATAACTTAGTGACACTCGTCTGCCTCTGAGTGAGGAAGGAACCAAGGTCCACCTGGTGATCTGTGACCTCAAGAAAACTATGAAAGAGACGGGTCACAGACCTGGCTTACCACAGGTTAGGTTCTGTTCTTTGTCCTTCCTGGGGCTTCCTGGGTGCAATATTGATCTCTCTTTTCTCACTTGTTCTCTTAATGCTTCTGTTTCTTCTCTGTTTACATTTTTAGGCTAAGCAGGTTTTCTTTTGTATTGTTTTAAATCAATAACACTTTTGGGGAAATGGCTCAGTGGATGAAAGCTCTTGCTGTGCAGTCTTGAAGATCAGAGTTCAGATCCCCAGAACCCAGTGGAAAGCCTGACAAGCTTGGAGGCCCATGTGCCCTGTGCCAGCTGGCCAGTTAGTGTAGCCATGTAGGCAAGCTCTGGTTCCAGCAAGAGACCCCACTTTTAATAAATAAAAGTAGAAACAAGACAGATGGAGGAAGCTACCAATATCATTCTCTGGCCTCCCTACCTGTGTATACACACATGCATGTGAATTGCAGATACATGCTTGCCCATACACATGTGAAAATTCATATACCTTCATACCCCCCCACACACAAGCAAAATAGAATGCAGTAATGCCTTTAGTGGGTTCCTTGGGGTGGCTGTATGTCTAGCAGAAGTGGTCCTAGAATAGTAGATGGTAAGGGCATCCCACCACTTCTCAGCAGAGAGGGTCTTCTGGCCTCCTCTCCAGCCCCTGAAAGAACCCCATAAGAGCCTGGAGCCTCTCAGGGTGCAGATGAGCAAACACCGTGCTTTACTCTTCAGCATGGAAAAAAAAAAGAAAGAAAGAAAGGAAAGAAGGAAGAAAGGAAGCCAGCGAGCTTCCGGTGTCAGTGTATCTGGCCAAGGGATGCTGAAAAGAAACATGCAACTTATTCAGCAGCCTTCCTGGTCCATTGTTGCTCAGAGATTTCTGTGACAGGTGTTCCAAAGCCTCCCTTGAGCGGATTCCTCCTGTGCCTCTCCATAGCTCCGCCTCTGATGCAGAGGAGGATCCAGGAAAGCCCCAAACACATTTATTTTTAAGAAAAGTCTTGAGCTGCTTTGGCGACAGTGCAGGCCAGGGGTCATCTGTGGTCCGCCTGATCACAGGGGTAATTTCCTTACATCACACGCAGCCTGCTGCAGAGGAGATGGAGTTGGCACCAAGGGATCTGTGCCATCGGAACATTTGGTTTCCAGTCTCCCAAGTCCTCTTTGTTTTTGATCGTGACATTTCTTCACGCTCAGATGCATACATGATGTAACATTCTTTGTTGATGTTCTGCAGTGTGTTTTGGAGTTATTTTGGCTTAGTACAAAATAAGAGTGGGGCTCTCGGCTTCTCTGGTTGAAATGTTACTCTTGCCATATTCTCACCCTCACCCAGCCGCATCTTTCTCCTTGCCTTTCTTGCTTCCTCACCTCCTCCTGTGTATTTCTGAAGCTTGAAACCCACACCTAAGACTGATATTTAATAGACCCTAGCCAGTGTTGCTGGATATAGGGCTGATGAGAAATCTCTCCAGGGAGTATGTGGGCCTTTATGGGAGAGGGGGTGTCAGCCCTTAAGTGGAGATCCTCACAGCCTAATTGTTGAGAAACGTTGCCAGTTCAACAGCACGGAAATCCTACTTCTCGCTTCAGCTGAAAAGGTGCTCATAAAGGTAGCCGGGTTATTCTAGCAATTCGACTTATTTTGAAAATCCAATTTGAGAGCTTCATTAAAGGGCACTAATTTAGCGTCTTCCGGGAATACGTGTTTAAAGGAGCTTGTCAACAGTCTCTCTATTTGCCAGTGTGTAGGTGAGCTCAACTCCCTAGGCTGGGGTTACCTGGTTACAGGCATGCTCCCTCCTTTCAAACACAATGCCAGCAAACACTCAGGGGCCCTTAGACCAGGAGTAACAGCACCTCCTGCTCCCTCACCCTTCCATGTCACCCTTAAAGAGAGGCAATCACTGCCACTGTGACCTTCTGACCCAGTGGTCCAAAACAGGAAATATTGTTTTAGAGAACTCAAGATCTGTTAAGGTGTCAGGCCAAGAGCTTAACTGTTAGGAACCACTTCAGATCATTTAAGGAAATGTGCACACTTGCTGAACGCCTATAATAATAACATTGCTCACTACCTGCCTCATAGCCCCAAGAGGATAGTCCAGTCCCACACCGGGACACAAAGTTTTTAAATTGGATAGTTGAATACCGACTAGCAACATGGCCTCAAATAAACTTGAGCCCTCTCAGGCCACTGATGTGTTGGCAAAATATTAGGAGAGATAGAAAATGAAATCCAGATAATGTCTTAATTCCAAGTGTGCTTCTTATTTCCATACAGAGCTTAAAGGTCCACAAGGACTGGACATGGTCGTGCAAGCCTGTAATCTCAGCACTCAGGAAGGCAGAAGCAGGCAGATCTCTGTGAATTTGAGACCAGCCTGGTCTATGAAGTGAGTCCAGGACAGCCATGGTTACACAGAGAAACCCATGTCTGAAAAACAAAAAACACAAACAGAAGTCCATTACACTAACATTCATTACACTAACTCTCATCACCCAGTTTGTGCATATATTGTTAAGATTTAGAAACTTTGTCAGTATAAGTGTTAGAGGTTAGAGGTGGTTTTGTTTTGTTTTGTTTTGTTTTGTTCTGTTTTGGTTGTTGCTGTTTTGTTTTTTGTTTGTTTATTTGTTGTAACAATTCTCACTGAATTTCCTCTCCCCTTTTCAAAGCCAGTAATTCCCACTCTGGTTTACAGAATTGGATTCTATGTCTATGTGGGGATGGGAGTGGGGCGTATCTTTGTACATTGGGGGGCGGGGGAGGGAGTGTTTTTGTCTAGAAGAGATACCGACTGAAAACTTATAGGACTTAATACAATTGCCCAAGAAGAAGCTTAGTGTTTTGTTCTTAGGATGCCATTTAATTTGAAGAACTGGAATGTGATTAGAAACATTTTAATTGTTTTTCTGTTACATTCCAAATGGCTGGAAAACACTTAGCAATATATTTTGAGCTGCATGAGTAGGAAAGATGCAGCTACCACCCAAAGTGACAGTCGTGAAAGGATCCTTTTGCCTGAAAGTTTATGCTGTGGATTCTCCCTGCCAGCAGAAGTGGAAACTTGGGGGATGGGGGATGGGGGATCTAGCAGCTAGAGAATAACTATCTGTTCATCAAGGAGAAGCCTGACTTTCTATTCTACAATGTGTGTGTGTGCGTGTGTGTGTGTGTGTGACCTTCTATTCTGAAGTGTGTGTGACCTTCTATCCTGAAGTGTGTGTGTGTGCCTGTGCGTGTGTTTATAATCTATATACCTGGTGTACCTGGGATTATGACCATACAGCTCTGTGCAAATCAGACTTCTAGAATACCACAGAAACCATGAGTCTTAAAAACCTGTGTTATTTGTGTGTGTGTGTGTGTGCTGTTTTTTAAAGTCTACCGTTAAAGGTGGGTGTCATTAAATAGAAGTAAAAAAAGTGAAGAGATTTCCGTGGCACAGTTTGTGATGGTTATATATTTGCTGTCTGTTGCTGGGGTTGCTAATCACTACCGGTAAGGGTTAATTTTTTTTTTCAATGTATTGCGTATTGCAGCAGAGCCACCGTTAACTCACTGTCTGCATTTCAGAAGCCTGGGTGTTGGATATTGTCAAAATGAGCTTTGGCAATTCCACACAGAAGTGCACAACTATAATTCCGCTGCCCATTAATAACAGACCAGCCAAAGAGCCCGGAATCAAATGCCTTGCTCTCAGCTGGGGGTAGGAAGCCAGAATGGGCTAACTTGGCTGGTGACCTATACTGTCTGGAAAGTAGGATGCATAGTCGCTCAGGGATGGGTGGAATTCTAGAAATTTATTCACTCTCTTCACTGTACTTTTTCCTCCTTTTGGTAGTGTGCCCTTAGACAATGAAAAATAAATGAATTGCAGATAATAAAAATAGTACGTGTCTCCAAAACAAATGGGTAAATCAGCGCTTTTATTTCTTCAGGTGTCAACTCTGCTCCCCGCTCCAGCCCTACCCCTCTGGGCTCTGCTAGGTTTCTCTCAGTCAGCGCACCAGCGCCCAGCAGGCGGGCAGCAGTGATCTGGGCGGTCTTGCATCCAGAGGACCAGCCTGGCTGAGCAGCTGGACTTGAAGTCACTCTCAGCTCCAGAGCCCGAGCATTTGAGAGCTCAAGGCTGAGAATCATTTCGTGGGTGGGGTGAGGTGTTGCCGCCCTGGGCTGTTCTCTGCACTTGGCCCGGGAGAGTGAGCAGGGCACAGGAGCACTGGAAGCTCCGGCCAAGCATCCCTCAGGACTGGAGGTGGTACCCCAGCGAGGTAGGCAAGGGCTGGGCGCCAGGGCGCGCCTGATGGCTGGGAGGGAGAGACAGAGTGGCGGGGCCGGGGCAGCGCGCCAGTTTCCTCTCTGATTAATGATGCTCGCGCTGCCGCGCGCGTGGCTCACGCGCTTTGTCTCCAGCCCAGGGGTGGCAAGAGCAGTGGGGATGGCAGCGCCCGGAGCCGGCTGCGCTCAGACCTCGGCTTTCGCGTGGTGGCAGAGCGGCCAGGCATCGCTAGGCGTCCCCGCAGAGCCACCTCCCCTTCTCGGAGGGGTCGGGAACACGGGTCTAGGGCTGGAGCCATGGAGGGGCCATGTGCAGTGCTTTCGGTGCCCAACCGGACAAGTCCTTGGCTGGCGGGGAGGAGCTGGGCGACGCCTGGAAGCCGCGCCAGCTGCGTGGGAGGGCATGGCTGGGGGGCGGGCGGGGGGGCTCATCAAGGCTGCTGACTCCCGTGGGACTGCGAGAGTGACCGGCAGGTGGACGCTTTCACTCAGCCCGGGAGAGCTCCAGCGGGCGAGGTAGAGAGGTGGAGAGAGAGAGGAGAAGAGAGGAGAGGAGAGGAGAGAGAGAGAGAGAGAGAGAGAGAGAGAGAGAGAGAGAGAGAGAGAGAGAGAGAGAGAGAACTCAGTGAGAGAGGGAGGGACAGGGACAGCCAGCCCCGCACATTCGCTAGCTCCCTGCAGTCACCTCCTCCCACCCGACCCGGGGAAGTGGCCGGAGCGGAGCGCAAAGTAGCAGAGAAGCTGCGGGATCCGAGTACAGCAAGAAACCTGGTCCCCGCAGTGCTGGTGGGACCGCAGGACGCGGAGGGGCAGACAGAGCAGAGCTGGTCGCTACTCCCGAGAGAGGAGCGGAGCAAAGCTGGGAACACACACACACACACAAACACACACACGCACGCACGCGCGAGCGCACACACACACACACACACACACTTTCCTGGAGCAGACAGACAGACAGACTGACAGACAGGCAAACAGACACAAGGAGCTCAGCAGCCTGCGGTGGCTTACAGGCTCTCCAGCAGCGAAGACCTCCAAGCGTCCAGAGAGGCGACAGTCCGACAGCCACAGCCGGGCAGTCCGCACCAGCAGCGCCACTGCTGGGCAGCGCCAGGACCCCTGCCTCCAAGCCGAGTGCTCCTTTCGCTAGCAGTTAAATAAACCGGCCAAACAACAAAGGCAAGCCACAAACCAAACTGACCCTACCAAAGCATTCACTGAGAAACAAATTTTCACAAAAGCCCCAAACGAAATCCAGTCAGTCAAAGGCACCAGGACGCTGGGTAACTCCACCTTTCCTTCAGGTAAAGAGCCAAGTCTTCCGACGTGAACATCGCAAGCCTTTTGTGTCTCGCTGCTGGGGTTTCTGCTTTTGCCGCCCCCTCCCCTTTTCTTCCTACCATCTCTCTGTGCTTTCCCTTTGACCTGTTTGCCGCCTCTGTGTTGTTTATCTTGTGTCTATGTCTCTATGTCTCTCCCGCCGAAGGCATGGGTGGACTTTTCCCCAAATCAGGCAGAATTTTAAATTTGGGGATGGAATTGAAAGGGGCTTTGCTTTTTCTGCAACAGAAGTTCCCAGTAATTTTCTGTGGGGTTTGTGGTGCCAAGTTTGGCAATTCTCTTAATTAAGTTGAAAAAGACTGTAGAGAAAATGGAAAGTTGTCACTTTCGTCTATCACCACAGAGGTCCTGGGTCCCAAGAGGTTGGAAGGGGGAGGGGGAATAACAATACTTTCTGTTTTATTTTTAAAATCTTGAAGTGATTTTCATGGCAGCCTCTGATTTAAGGTTCGATATCTCAGTGATGAATGTGGTAGTAGGATTGGATTTGATTCAGGCAAGTGTTTTAAAAAGTTTATTGGGAGGAGAAATTATATGGCTTGGTATTTATGTCACGGATATGTTGCAGAATAAGACTAGGGTGTGAGTTCAAAAGGAGAAACAAAGAGAAAAGTTACAGGGGTGTTGTGATGGGAAGCACAAGGCAAGGCTCCTAGAAATGATCTCCCTAAGAATGTGTTACAGATGGCGGAAATTATTTTACTGTCTGATTTCTCAAGGTACGCAGCTTCTGCAAGCAAGAACGACAGTCTCTAAAATTGAAATGAATCTGTATGTTTTCTCAAAAATTTGCCCCGATGCAGAATTAATCTAAAGTGTGCCCACCCCTTCCTCATTTGATCTGCCCTGGAGATCAAATCTGCCCTTACTGCTTTAAGTAAGCAGCCAAGTAGACGTGGAAGGAAGGCGTTCATTCTTTTTTTAATTCTGTAGAAGTCAGAAAGCCTTTCATACACACTTCAGCATAAGCAGACCCTCTCCTGTCTTCTTCGGTATTATATTGCCATAGGGCTTGGATGTCTGAATAGCATTTTAGCTAATGTCATTTTCACAAAAGACAGTCATTTGGAAGGCACAGAGTCTGGTTGTGCTTCCTTCAAACGGCAGAGTGACCTTAACGTGGGGCTGTCTGTGCGGGACCCTGTCTTCGGGGTTTTGTAGCTCTTAAAGGTATGTATCGGCTTGCACTTGATTCTCAATTTCCTTTGTCCTCATCTTCTTTTGCTTTTTTTAATCGCTTTGACTGACAGGCTATTTTTATATTTCTAGAGAATAAATGTAGGTGCCTTTTTAAGGAGACGGATGCACTTTGTTTTCATTACAAAAGATTGGGGAAAGATCATCTCTTGGGGTCTGTGCTTGTCTGTGCAGTCATGATTTGGTTCCAATTTTAAAGGTATTGCCTCAGACCATCATGCTATACATGTCTTAAGTTTTCCTCTCTGGGTATGATTTATGTCATCGGAATGATACAGTAACTAGTCCTCTCAGAGAATGCTTATTTAACAGTACTTAAGTGAGGCTTATTTACAGAAACTTACACAGCTCTGAGGAACACCTTTAGGTTTCTCGGTGACTTAATATCACTACGTAGTGATTTCTTTTTCCTGCTGCTGATTCAGTTCAGACTCAGGCAAGTAAGTGTGTGTGTGTGTGTGTGTGTGTGTGTGTGTGTGTGATTAAATTTTCAAATTGCCAATCTCCCAGTGACTGCTTGTCACAGATCCCAGTAGAGTGTGGTTACCTTGAGAACTGGAGCAATCACCCTGTGAGAACATGCAGCACTGGGGATTTGGTTGCAGTCTGGTTTTGCATGCTGTTCAGTGAAGGAGTGAGCACCTCACTCTGCAATGGAAGAAGCATGATAAAAAGACAGAGGCCAATGAGCTTGTGCAGACTGCAGAGCAGAGGGGAGTGGAAAGGTAAAGCAGGATGTGGAGGTGGTCCTCTGAATCAGAGCCTTATATCTCATCAGTGGGAATCAATGGGTTTGGGCGAGAGAATGCTCTCTGAAGAGTTGGTTAGGTAACCAACATCTTCAACATCTTCATTGGTTCTTAGAAAGAAGACTCAGTAATTTGAGTTCCTTAAAACTTGAAGGAGATGCTAACTGGAGACTTCCTGTGTGTCTACTATTTTTAATATAAGCTGTGAGAATGTTGGGTAATGAATGCAGACGTAATTTCAAATTCCTGAATCATTGTTCTGCTGTGGCAGATGGGTGAGACCTTATGAAACGTTCTGATATTCAAAAAACTACTGTTATTTTCATATGTGGTGGTAAAGTGAATTTTTGTCATGGGGATTGTTTGATTTTTTTTTCTATCATGAACCTGAAACTTTGCTTCAGAATGAGACAACTAAGGGATGCAGGGAGCTTTGGATGGACTCAATAGAATGTTTGGGTTGTTTTCTTTCTTAACTTTCAGGTAAACACCCAACATTTATCTTTCCAAAGACTGCATATTTTAAAATGTCTCAGAGGTAGCGTTGCTCACCTTAAGAATGTCATCCTCAGGGGCAAAATATCTTCTCAAAATAGCATGTAAGATACAAGAGCCATCTGTCTGCATTGCTGGCACCTCCACAGAACACCCATCTTAAGGTACAAAGTGGGAATGTTTAATAAGAAAGATATCTGGCTCATTTTCATCTTAACAGCATGCAATCATCAGGCCACTCTTTTTTTTTTCCACAAAATGAAACTCATTAGACAAAACACTTAAGTAGTTTCAGAATTATTAAACATAATAATGTGAGCAGTTTATCTGGAATGGGGAGCTAAGTCATACCATTTTGTACCAACGGAACTTAAGAAGTCAATGTGGATGTGACCAAGTTTAAAATAAGACAAACCACTAAGAACAGGACTTTGCATGGAGATACTGCTGGATTTTGTTTGTTTTTGTTCATTTGACTTCCAACATGGTATTTCTAGAGGGGAAACCACCCACGCTGGCTGTTACTACTTCACTCATGGCTCTGCCTTTTGCACCACAGTACTGGTGCCTTTCTTGAGCTTTTCATGTCCGAGGGCATTCACATCTGAATTCAAAGTGCAGTTTTGTCTTTGGACAAGATAATGATAAGCTACATGAGCAGAGCTTGGAATGAGTCAGCTTCTGAAGACACAGAGTAGCCAACAGCGGGGCATGGATAAGATGGATAATTCTTTTAGGATGAGGAGACGGTTTAAAGTCCACTGGGCTGGACTGTACAAATTTAACTATTTGTTCATCAATCAGTTTTATTTGAATCTGGTCTGTGACAAGATTAGGCAAGAATGGGGCACCTAAAAGTGTTGTTGATACAGAAAGCCATTGCTTCGGGGGTAAGTACCGGTATCATTTGAATTGGATTGTGCATTTAGGAAGCTTGTAGCTCTTCTGATTACAGGACCTGGCTTCCACGGCAATGCGTTGGGTCAGCCAGGATGTGTTCAGCATACCTTAAGTCAGTGATGTTGTATTTGTAAAACATCCACTTCTTCCCTTAAGATAACCTTTGTATTTTAAGAAACGCTTAATCCATGTTTCTATGGTTTTTACGTTTTTGTACTGCACTCCAACATATCACATTAAACATGAAAAACATTTTAAACAGTATTATAGGTATATGCTAAAGCATTGTGGAATGCAAAAATAGAGAGAGGCAACACACACAATGCTATGTGTGACTGAACTTATTTGTATTTTTGCTTCTAAGTTTTTTTTAAGATATTTTTATGGTAAGTTTTAAAATATTGATTCTTTTTCAGTTCTCGGTCCGGTCGTAGATTAATTTAGATCACATTGGACTATTGTTGGCCATAGATATTGAAGTCTTAATTATTTATATTTACATCACAGACAGCTCCTGTCCATGAAGATCCAGTATGAACCGCAATGTGAGATAAATCACCATTCACTTACTGAACTTGATAAAGAATAAATTCCTTAAGTATCAAGCTCATGCAACAGCTTTTCATGTGGACAAGACTGTTATGCTACGGTCTCCCAATACTCTTCCGTCTGGAGATGTTTTCTTAGTACATCAAACACCTTCTTAGCATCTGCAGTATGTCATTGCTGAGACATATCTGTGTGACTGAAAAAAAATAATAATAAGTCTGGAAGCAAGGCAAAAAAACTGAACTGAAATAATTACAATTGAAGAGTTAATGGAAACCATAGGTGTCGACTTAACTACATGGTATTGGCTTACTGCATTCAGACTAAGTCCTTAGCGCCATGCTAAGCTTCTCCTCCGTGCCCCCCCTTCTTCCTAGCTGCCAGGATAGATCCCAGTACTGCCAGGTGGGGAGAATAATAACCAGTGCCTGTGGTCACAATAGATTGATACTTCAAATTCCATCTCTGTATTTTCCATATGAAAATCTCTCCTGGCAGCATTTATAACCAAAAACTTGATGCATATGACAATGCGACAAACTTTCAAAGTGGTTGTGCTCTGTATAATCAAAATGAGAATCAAATGGCCATTGCAACTTACTGAAATGCTGATCAGTTAATCTACAAGTGTTTCATTCAAGGCATAAATTCATAATTTCTCCCCAGTCATAAATTCCTATCCACACATTTAAAAATATCACTATTACTCCTTTTACTTAATGACAGATAATCATTAGCTTTTTTCCAGGTTATGTGAGACATAAATTGTCTCTTTTATAAGCAAACCTTCTAGCACATTCTCAGTTTTTCATACGACTTCAAGATGATGCATGCAGTTCTGAAATTAAAAATAACTGAGGATGATATTGAAGTTATTACACTTGTGCCGATGTTAAAGCCAATAACTCCTTAGGTGACATTCATTTAAAGGTAAAACCATGCAAATTTTAGTTCTACTTTAAAGAAAGGAGTGAAGAGTTTTAAGAAAAACAATGACATCATTTTAAAATTTCAAATATTTTGGCAAATTTTATAGAGGTGTACTTGAAATACCGTGGGCTGTGCTGTGAGGGAGAAATACATAACCTATGGAAATATCAAATCACCTCTTTATAGCTGCTTCCTAGAGACCAGTTCACAAAGCTCATCTATCTAAAGGAGTCTAGACTGATTTGCTCATTGCCCCTGTCATCCATTTTAATGCTGGAGTTCTTAATAATCTGCATTCTTTTATTTCCAGGTCACTGGTTGCTTGTTTATTGTACACTAAATACAGAAAATAGATGCGGAAATAATAACCAGCCGGGAAGGTGGCCTCCTGACACTTAGGAGAGTCCCTTCATATTGCCTAGACAACAGCCCTCACTTCAAAACATTCTGAAGTACAGCCTTCCAATGAAGAGGAAAATAAGCTCACTCATTCTGGCATTTTGATTTAGAAGGCGTTAAGAATCAGCAGAAGGGAGAGGCTAGAGAGATGGCTCAGTGGTGAAGAGCACTTGCTGTTCTTGCAAAGGATCCTAGATCTGGTCCCAGTAACCACACGGTGGCTCGCAACCATCCACAGAAACATGTGGTGCACATGCAGACATACAGGCAAATGCTCAGAAACACAAACCAAATAAATCCAACAGTCATTTAACATTACGTAAATAGAATCAACATGCATGAGATGAAATATTCAAAAAAATTTTAAATACAATGTGGAATATCAATTTCTAAAAGGTTTTCTTTCTCCCAGTTTAAATAAATTCTGTTTTCACAAGTACATTAGGTGGCTCAGAGGCCATCCGCACACTCAGCCTTTCAAGTAGCAGTCAGAAGATTTGCTTAACATTACAGATTTAGAAAAATCTAGATATGGACCACTGAAGTTAAAGGAGGGACAGGTTAACTCATTGGCACTCAGACAGGTTAATCTTAATTTTTTAATTTTTTTTATTTGCCTATAATAAGCTCAATGAGAAAATTAAAATCAGTCCAATGATTTTTCATGTTTCTAAAAGCACAGACAAAATTCTCACAGTACATTCTAGCACTTATTTGCAGGAAAGCACATCGAATGATGTTTTCAGCTCGTGTTTTGTTTGCCGCTGTGTGTGACTTGGGTGGGAATTCCGGTGCTGCTGTGATGGCCTAATGACATCATCAGCTGAAAAGAAAACAATCTGATCCACATACGCAGCAGAATTAATCTCTGCAGCACGTACGTTAGCTAAGGACTGCTTCTCTGAAACAAACGGTTAAAAGAGTGCTAGGCAGGCAATTTTGTTGCTGGAAACAGCATACTTTTATTTATTTGTTTGTTTGTTTATTACAAAATGAGTCTATATACTTTATTATCAGATCATGACTCCTGAAGCCAATATGGTACAAAGACAAAAATGATATTGCATTCTTCATAATGAATTGTTAGAATCCTGCAGCAGGGGGTTAGGGATGGCTGAGCTAAAACAGCAAAGAGTTGATCTAATGTTTGTTTTTTTTTTTTGGGGGGGGGAGTGGTTATTTTTGTTGTTGTTGTTTTGCTTTGTTTTCTCTCATTCATTCCCAGGCCTCTTTAATTTTGCTCTTAACACATCTCTTCTGTAAAGACTGAAATCCTTTTCAGTCCCGAGGTTTTCACGTACTCGTTAGGGTTGATCTGGAAACGTCCAGTAATTCTTTGCTGCTCGAGCTGCAGGAGCATTCTGCAGAGTCCTGCTTGCCCCAGAACATCCCATGTTCAGTCTCACAATTGTCGCTTTCTCCTAGTACTATAAATAACTTCTGTTTAGGAATTCTTTTCCGCATCGGGAGGTCGGAGACGAGACATGGTGTGCCCGTTCACATGTCACAAAAATCTTGGGCTCAGTGATGTGAGCCTGTGAAGGTCTCTGCCTCCAAGACTGACTGCCCCAGTTCAATCCCTGGGACCCACGCTTGGAAGGAGAGAACTGACTCCTGCAAGTTAGCTTCTGGAGGCCGCTCACACATGGTGGCGAGGGAGCACACATAAATAACACATTGAAAAATGAACTTAAACATTTCTAAAAAATTATGCGTCTTCTAGGGCATTCATATAGTTATCTTTCTACAAATGGTTTTTACATCTGTGTGGTTAAATGTGATGCAGGAAGGTAGAAGCAAAAATATTTAGACTCACGCGGAGCTTGTGATTGAAACTAAGGCTAGACCCGGTGGAGACTATGCGTGCACAGATAAGCTGGGCCCTCCTGTGACAAAAGCAAGGAACAGCCTGGTGAGATGAAGCAGTGTCCTTCCCAGGAAGTGTCTATGGCCTCTCAGATTCTGTGAACAGAATTTGCATTACAGTCAAAAGCTCAGTGAGAGGAAGCCAGCCTTCCTCAATTCCAAATCCCAGGTCTTCTACCTTCTGACCCCCAGAAATGCAGCTGATAACCTAAATTGGCATTTGGTCTAGATGTCTAACTTCTCCCCCAGAGTAAGTAACTAACTGTAGGACCCCAACTTACCCACAACACTCTAGTCTTAGCAATCTGCTAGTTCTATGACTAGCAGTTCCACTAAATACTTACTCCTTCCGACGCCCATTTAGTACGAGGAACGAGACTCACCTCCCAGGGTTAAAAATCCCTGCTGAGGCCTGTAATCCGCTACAGTGAAGTAGCATTGCCACAAATTACTTATTTGTTTGTTTATTAGAAATATCTATCCTTTAACACAGAAGCGCTAGGCAGAGATTCATTTTTAAAAGAAAGTTGGGGTTCAGTACCTTTCCGTTAATAATGAATACAATTTCTTCTCTTTCTTTCTTTCACACCTTTGGTTTTTCAGACAGGGTCTTGGTATGTGTCACAAGCTATCCCAAAATTCATGATCCTCATGACCTCCTGATGCTGAAATTGTAAACACGCCACTATGCCCAGCTGCTAAACATGAATACCAATTTTGGTGCTTAAAATTAATGAGCAGCTTAATATTTTCTGTCTATGATGTACCAAAGGCCTAGGTTGTGAATAAATCTTGTGGAAAGGGCACAGAATTTTATAAGGTCCCATCTTCTATCAGCTCCTTAAGGAAAGGGGTGTCTGCCTAAGAGTTTCTCAAACCTATTATTTGTTCAAGGCATTTTAGTTATGTAATTTTGAACATTTAAAATGGACAGCCCAATTTTCAAATCTTTGAACAGGTGATGATTGGAATGGCTCCATTAAGGAATAACTTTTCAGTCAACCTTAAGTAGGAGGAGCTAGTCAACAGAGTTCAGGTGGTATAGGAGATTTAAAAAAAAAAATTCTCTAACCTAGGACAAAGAGAGTAGAGTTTAGGGATTTCTGAGCAGCTCCTGTCTTTCTCCCAGACTCCAGCTTCCTGTCTCCCACACTGTTTGGACAGAGCAGCTGAGCTGGCCTCTGATCCCAAAGAGTCTGCGGATAATTTTGTTCAGTGAGTCAGCACTGTGCCTGCGAATACGGCGAGAGGAGGAAGGACACCGCTGCCATGATGGGGGCCCCACTTACTTCCCCTGCCAGGAAACAGGGAACCGCAAGCAGCACTCAGTATAGAGGAGAGTGGGCTGCCCAGTGCGGTAGCTGCCTCCGATAATTGCATTGTATTTTCTATTGCGATTTGAATATCTCACATTTTCTCTGAGGAGATAACACCATCAGTTATCCAATGAAAATTCTCAAAAGCCTGAGGGTATGCTTACAAACTTTTCCTATTACAACATTTTCTGGGAAACAAATGAAAGAATTACATGAGCACATAGATGCATACAAATTCAGAGAGAGTACTCAAATCAAGGAAACACACCTGCCCCAAAAGGCTAACTTCCTCACCTATTTTTATAGTCTTCAGCAATTTCAGATTATGTATGGTAGTTATTTAATCAAAGTTTACTGAATCAAAATTTGACCTTTGTTATTATTGTTTGCAGCTTTTCAAACAAGTTTCTTTTCCCATTTCAGGAAGCAAGTAGGAATTCCGTGGCCATCACCAGGCCCCTCCATTGTCAGCCTGCGTAAACCCAATGAGTACCTGCATGGGAGGAATTACAGTTTATACTCAGTCAGCAAAGTGTTGGGAGATGGTGAGGCGAAAGCAATCACGAAGGAAGTTCTGAATTCTGGGCTCGCGGTGCTGGAGACATTTGGGATGTCTTTCCGGGATGTGAGCACTTAGCACTTATGAAGGGATTAGGTCTGCCTTGTGAAGGAAAGGTCAGCCCCAAGGACTGGGCGAGTGGGCAGCCAAGTAGCAGAAGTCAGGCTCAGAGGGAGAGGGCAAAGAGTTTTAGCTCTCCAGGCCTTCCTCAGGCAAGACCGCTTTTCCTCACCTACGGGAAAGTTGGTATCCTCCTGTCTCTTGGGAAGTCAATAGAGTTAATGTGGGTTAAATGCCAAGGGATGAAATGCTCCCCAGGCCACTGATGACTGGTTTACGCCTGGCTGTTAGAGTGGTCTTACTTTTGGCTGTAAGGGTGATAGATAAATAAACAGATGACAGATAGACAGACACATGATAGGTAGTTGGTTACATAATTACATAGATACATTGATTATAGATATAAATGATCTCATATTTACAAATAATTGATTATATGTAGTAAAACATATATGTGACTATACAAAATTAAACTGTAGGTTTTCTAAAGAGAGACTAAAAAAATGGATCCCTAAAAAATTGTCCAACTGTTCTCAATAAATAACATCTTCAACTGGACACTGTGGCACACACCTGTGATCCTAGCACGAGGGGAGGCAGGGGCAGGCAGGTTTCTGTAAGCTCAAGGCCAGCCTGGCCTACAAAGCGAGTCCAGAACAGCCAAAGCTACACAGAGAGACCCTGTCTCAAAAAAACCAAAAATAAATAAATAAATGCATCAATAATACGTAAATAAAATAAAGAAATAACAGCTTGCTGTCTGGTTAAAAGGAAGTGGGATTAGATTCAGTTTTGTAGGGAAGACTTCATTCCTAGAGCAGGGTCTAACCTGTGGCTACAGCAGCTGCATCAGGTAACTGCACTGTATTTTGTACTATATGTATCTTCAACGTCCCTTCGTTCCTCCTTGTGTGTTTGTGTGCATGTGTGTGAGCACATGTATATGCTGGTACATAGTGGAGCAGAGACTGACATTGGGATGTCTTATGTTTTGAGACAGGGTCTTTCTCTCCTCTCTCACACTGAGCCTGAAGCTTTTGGATTCAACTAGATTGGCTGGCCAGCCAGTGACTGGGACCTACCAGTCTGTGTAAGCAGCAATGGGGTTACAGGTACGGGCCACAACACCCAGCTTTTTACTGGCATCTGAGGGCCTCCTATCTTCCTCACCTCATCTCACAAAGGTTCTCATTCTTATGCAGCAAGTGCTTTGCCAGGGGCTGACCCATTTGCCCAGCTACTCCTGAACCCCTTCTTTTCTTTATTTAAATGCTGTTCTTTCCATTGATAGAAAACATCCAAACGAAATATCCAAGCAAAAGGCTAGGACTTTAAGGTGATGCTTCATTGATGTGTGAGGATCATAGGATAAATTAAGTGTGGTGACTGAAACAAGGCATGGCAATGTGAGTCTCAGGATGTTTTTAGTAGAGAGGAATCTGGATTCTTTGCCCCAACTTGGTTCATGTCCAAGGACCTTATCCCACAATATTACACTGAAGGGGGAAATATTTTAGGGGTACCTATAAAGCAATCCATGTTTTCTAAGATCTCTTTTAATTTATAATTTTTGTGATTCAATGATGCCTCTTGTTGTGATAACGGTTGGTCTGTTTTTATATTGTGTTGTTCATGAATTTTTATTATAGCTTTTCCCTTTAGGCTTGAGAGCAAGCACGGGACTGTGAAATAGGAGCAATAGTTTAGACAGTGCTTTTATCAAGATTAGTCAGCAAAGACATAGGAGGTTGAGGTCCCAAGAACTGGGCTCAGATCCAACTCTGTCAAGTCCAAGTTCATTTCTTAAGTATTCTGTACTGGCTACTTGGTTTCTGAAGTAGGATTGCTGTGAGAATGAAATACAAAGTGTTCACCCCAGTGATGGGTTTAACTTTAATTTGTTCCCATATTTTCACGCTTTGCCTGGGTGCTTTAATAATGCCTAGCTGGAATCCATTTCTAGCACAGCCACACTGCACATGTTTGGGGCACAGGACTCCGTCATGTGGCCACCTAAAGTCTAAGTCATCTTTCTAGTAGACACCCCTAAGGCAGATAGCATGGCTTACCCTTTTTAAGGCCAGCTCAGCTGAGATGCCCCAAAAGAGAGATCTGGGTAAGGGTGATTCAGAATTCCACACAGCCCTTTGTTGCCTGACTCATCGGGGGTGAGACCATGTCTTTTTGCTAATTTTCAAAGGAAGATAACTAGGCTCCCTCCCAGACTCACCTTGTGATAATACTGAGTTCAGTTCTCATACCCTCCAGGAGCAATTTGGATTACTATCTAAGAACCGGAAATTATCTCAAATAAAACACAGTCTGTAGATTTGTGACTCGAGCCATGGCAGAGAAAACACGAATCTATCCAGCACATGCCTTTTGTAAAATCAGATTCATCCTTTGGATTTAGCCAGACAATGGCTCTCTAAAGTAATTTATATTTTCCTAAAATCACAAAAAAACATGACCTCACTGTGTTAACCTCACTGTGAAGATAGACGTTCTGATATTTTAAGATGATGAACATATTGCTTGTTTCATTGTTGATTGATTAGATCTCTGGACCTAAGCAAGTATCAGCTGGTTTGCTTTGTATGCTAGGGGTGTGTGCAGTTTGGAGAGACGAACCCCAACATGCAGACCTGTGTCTGATGATGTATTTTACTCTGTGTATTTTACCTTGTACACCTAGAATGTGGAATTAACAGAAAGCCCGTGAACTTGATGGAAGAATACTGAGAAAGACAAAAAAGAAAAAAGAAAAAGAAGAATGTGGTATTTCTTTTTTTTTTTCTGAACTGGTTAGGGAAGCTACCTGTGGTCGTCTGTAGTGGCAATCACACTTCCTTCTGTATTGACTAGCTCATTAGCAGCATTTGTTCTGTTCCCTGGGAATGAATGGCTTGCCTTCTATGCTCTGGATTACTTTGTTCCTCGAGAAAAAAAAAATCTAGCCAATGTAGAGAACCAAAACCTCTGTAGGCTATTCACATTGCTTGCTAAGGCCTCATGGACGAAGAGAAGTAAAATTCTGTTTTTTTTTCTTTTTAATTGATTCTAAATTTGCATTTGTGATCAGATCTCTTTATACAGTCATCACTTGCATAAATAATTACCTCTGTTGTTTTGTGCTGAAGACTCAACTGTGTGTGTGTGTGTGTGCTTGTGCGTGTGCATGCCTGTGTGTGATGTCCAAGCTGCCCTACCTTCTGGTAACCATCACACAAGGCTAGAATCTACAATGTGACATCTTTTCTTCTAGAGAAATAAGACAAAAATCACTTTTTATTCCTTCAATGATCTTTCATTGTGATAGGAACTATACTGTATCATGTAATTGTTATTTTTAAAACCCCACAAACACTTAAGTGGTATAGTCTAGAAATGAGAGGTTGAAAATCCCAGAGTCAAAGAAGGTTATGTAATGGAATTCTGGTGGAGAAAGAAGGCAAAGGAAACAAGTACAAATAGGTGACCTTTGCCTGGTAATAGTGGGCATGTGTCCTGTGCCTTTGGCCCCGTTTCACCTGTCCTTCTGACATGGCTTCTCCTGAGGTCCTAGACAGGTACTCTACCAGATGTGGATTTGAGTCTCGGCTCCTCCTCTTTCTCACCTGCCCAAGTTGGCCAGGAGGAGCTTGGGGTTTTCTTAATGAGTCTTGCATATAAATACTCCCCACATAATAGAAACACGAGCTGCCCCTCTCTGTCTACACAGGGGCTGACTGTGAAGACAGGCTCATGTGTAGCTCTACTTGCCGAGCATGTTCAAGGCCACTTTTGATTCAACTCCAGGCATCACACAAAAGAGAAGGAAAAAAAAAAAAAAAAAACCGAAAGATGTGAGAATTCAGAGAGTGATGTGATGCCAATTTGTTATTTTAAGCACTATAACGTTTTAGTTAGAGACTGCTATATGGCAAATATTGAAACGAAACTATTTTGTAGATGTGTATTGAGTAATGAGTAAAATTTAAAAACGACCTTCTCAATTTTTTTCTCTAAAGGGTTTTCAGCCTTAAGATATTGAAGAAGCTGTGCTATGAGGTAGCAGGGTTTTTTTGTTTGTTTTTTTGTTCGTTTGTTTTGATTTTTTTTACAGTGAAGGTACATTGCCTGAGTCTTCATATGTGCATTCTGAGCAATCCCTCCCTCCAGCTGGAGAAATATACTGGACTGTTCATCTCTGACCTGCTTTCGGGACTATTATTAACTAGTACAGGAACTTATTTTGAACCCAATGTGGACGTGTTTTATTGATAGTAAGAAATTACCACCATTTGAGATCACCACCTTCTCTCAGCATTATCCTCTAAGAATGCTTAATGGAGAATTAGCCAGTGTTGTCCCCTGTCAGATACTGTTGGTCCTTGGTGTGTTTTCTACCAACGCCCCCCCCCCCCCAGCACCTGGGACGCATGTGTTTGGCCGGGGTATCAGCTCTCTGCCGGTGTTTGGCACAGGGTGGCAGTTACTCTGCAGGTGTTCAGGGTCAACCTGGTGTTTTTCTCTCTCCCCTTCAACCCCCAGAAGTCAGCTTCTCAGGCAAAGGAAGTGGTGAGGCTAACAGAAGGTGCAGCATGCCCCTAAAGTAAAAGTCAAGTGCAGTAGGTATCAAGGATTTGTAAAAGGCAGTAGGCTTTATTAAAATATTCTAACAGGGAAATTCAGAGACAGTGCTTAATGTGCTGCTAATGAGATGTTAAATCTTATTTCATGACCTGAAGCAAAGGAACAACTCAAATAATCTTACTTATTTTTTTCCACTTAGATAAACTGAAGAAACACAAAACTGTAGAAATATTCATTAAGGGTAAATATGTTTATTTTTTCCCAATTTAGTTTAGAAGACACACAGACAACATGTTGCATTTGTCTGCTTCGTCGTCGGCATTCGCTGACACTACTCACAAAAGCAACAACTCAACACCAGCACCAGGAGGTCAGTTTAATTTTAGAATAAAGAAACTCTTTTTGAATAGAGAAAAGAAAGACAACAAATATACCTAAACTAATAAAAAAAAACCCACATATTTCTATGTTGATATAAACACACTCTGTAAATATATACATCACTATACATCACATATAAACTAATAAGTAGAATTTACTTATGTGCTTGTATACATCTGGGGCCTTGTTATACTATGAACGTATTGGTCTCTGCTATTACAGAGTCTGGGGTAGAGTTGGACCAGGCTCTCTGAGTTTCTGTTCCTTATGCATTCACTTATTCTACAACTACTGAATGATAATGTCCCATGTAGAATAAGGTTACGGAAAATGACAGAGGGGAGAGAATTTGCCTGTGCTTCTGGTTCCAAAGGCTTATCCCTAGTAAAGTGTAAAAACACATAGAAGGAAAGGAGTTTCAACTAGCAGCTTATGAATATATATACATGTGATTTTTTATATTATATCTCCATTCCAGGGACCAACATGAACACTATTTCCTGTCTGTCTTTTATGCTCATGGTGACCTAGGGGTCATATTCCGTAAGTGAGTCCTAGTGCAATGGAACCACATATGCTCCCTTACGTCATTTCCAGGGGATACCTCAGGTTGTAGCACTTTGATCTGCCACACCCAGGAGAGTTCTTGCCTGCAGCAGTTGCTCTCAGACCTGCACAGGTATCAGCAAACATGAAGGGATTTTTAAAATAGAGAGCGTCTTATCTCAGTAGGATGGGTGGAACTCAGATCCGAATTTCTAACGAGATCCCAAATGATGCCAGTGTTACTGGTCCAAGAATCACAGGCTGAGAATACATTATTTAAAGCCTAGACTTCCTTCATAGAATGCAGTTTGAATACTTAATGGAAGTCCATAATTTCACAGGCTGAAGAATTAAAGGAATAATGTAAAAATATCTCAGAAACAGCCCAGCTTCTAGCCTGGCCTGGTAGCTCATTCCTGCAACCCCAAGTGGCATTTAAGACACCTTCCAAAGGAAGCCAGTGCCCTTCCAAAATAACTACAGTATTTGAAGCCACTGGGGCCTCAGAAATGCCTGGAAGGTCAGAGCCTCCTGATGGCTTCCACGTCCATTTTAACCAAAGCTGGAATTACATAAGGTGGACACACAACTGCTGAATGGATGCGTCCATTTTTCTCCCTGTGAAAAACAGGAAGCGGCTAAGACATGTAGAGCCCTAAGCCAGTGTAATGGGGACTCATGGTTCCTATTTTCAGATGAGGAAACTGAGGCACACAGGGTACCTGCTGGGTCAGAGGTGGAGTTGGACTTCCACTCCTGGGTGAGATTTAAGACTGAAACACAACACCTTTTCTCTGGTTGAGGTTTTTCTTTTCTCTGCATTTCTCTTCTATGACGCAAGCCTTGTTAATACTCCCTTCCAGTTCACACGCAGCCTATGAGCTCTGACGGCACCTGTAAGCCCTTGTCCAATTCTGATCTTGTGGAGGCGCTGGGGAAGAGTTTTCAGATGTTCTCATTTGAACCCGTCACCCAGGAAGCTGTTGGGCAAAGTGGGTCTGCCTGTGTACCCACCGATATGGCCACAGCTACAGCTGTGACAGAAGGAAACACCTGTTAACACGGTCTGGGGGAAGGGGTGGGCAGCTCACTGGTGGATGCCTGGGGATGCTCTTATTGTACGACCAGCATGGTACTCTCTGCCAGCCACAGCAGATGCTCCATGACAGAGTAAAGAGTGTGTCCTAGAGGAGGCTGGGCGATTGACCAGCTGCTGACCTGCTGAGCCTGCTTCTCCCACTTCACACCCAGTAATCAGGCAGGACCTGAAGGCACAGGACAAGAAGGCCCTGCTCCTCTCTTGCTCTGACATGGATGGTAGAGCAGCTGGTATGATGTGAGGCCTCTATCCAGATGTTAGAGTCAGAAACTTCTTTCGGATCAGAGAGAACCAGCTGTTTGTCTTCTACTCCAGTGAGGCTCCCACACAAGCCTGTCAGAGTCATCTCAGTAAACTCAGTCCTCAGGGACGGCTATGGAGTGAGCTCAGCTCCCCGTTAGGGTATTACTCTCCAAAGAAACCTCCAAGCTTGGCGGTCAAGGTAAGACACCACGAACCTTAGAAAACCCTGCGCTAAACACAGTTGCATTTTGGGTTTGGTACATGCACGTGGTAGTGACAGGTATGTTGGACAGAAGGACTTCTTACCTGTTAGCTCAGCTACAGGGAAGACAGGTGTGTGTTTCCGGGTAAGGGCTTCATGAGCGAAAAGCAATTGCATGTTTCTAGCTGTGGGTTGTGGAAACGGCACCGGCTGATGTGGCGGGCTGCATTGTGATGTGGCTTGGTATCTTTCTGCAGGAAGTAACAACGGCTCTCTGCATGGCCATGGCATTCATTCTGAGTAAACAAAACCCAGGTGTATTCATGGGATGATGCAGTGAGGAGCAATGGGCAGAGCATGGGTTTCCAGACCTGGATGGATGATTTCAGTTTTGTTTGACCTTGGGCAAGGACACATCCTTTTACATCTCGACGATCCCTTCCATTTCTCTCCCTTCCCTGCCACTGTCTTTTCCTCAACTCCCTCTCCCACTTCTCCCTCCTTTCCTCTTCCTCCTTCCTTCCCTCTCTACATATTTCTTTTCTTCCCACCCCTATCTTGTCTTAAATTACATTCAATCATTCCTTTCTTTGTCTTAAATTACATTTACTTATTCATTAACCAATTCATTGATTTGTGTGCGGCATAGCTTATGCATGCCATGACATACATGTTTAGATCAAAGGACGATTTTCAGGAGTCAGTTCTGTCCTTCGCCCAGGTGGGACCTCAGGATAGAACTCAGGTCATCAGGCAGCATGTGCCTTTACTCAAGAGTCATCTGCACAACCCTCTTTTCTGTTCTTATTTTTACTTTCTTTTTTCTTCCTCTTTTTCCATTCTTTAGTATGTATAAATAAGTTGTACCATGAACCAAAACATTAATATATAAAACAACTATTTGGGCACTTGGCACATGAAATATAAATGAAGCCACAAGAGCTCTTATCTTTAAGGGAAGTGTAAATGCTCCTGTGTTGAAAGTGAATCAAATGTGAACAGCGATGGGGGTTGTGACTAGCACTATCTAAACACCAGCTTTGTGGGTCAATTTGTCATAAATATACTGCATCATTTTCTCTAGTGTAGAAAAAAATGGACCCAAGTTTCTTTTCCTTAGAGCACATCAGTGAGTCCAGTGAGCTTAATCCCAGGACTTCCACAGAGCTGGCACATCCAGCTATGAAGCAGGACGTCTTTTAAGTAGCTGCCTCTAAGACAAGGTCATTTTTGAACCAATCTGTGGCATTGGCTCTAGTTGCGTGGCTGATGTGTTCTGTGCTGATTTTCAGGACTCTGCAAATGTGGTCCCAGTGTACGTGCTGAGAGATACCCAGCCAATCTTCTGCAGCTGGGGAGAGCAATTAGCAGCTTCGTGAATTAGGGTCTTGTTTACGATGCTGTCCAAGATAATCATCTGTTTGTTTTAACTAAGATGCTCTGTCTTTATCATCGGCATCAATCCTCATATTTTAATGATAAGGCCTTTGAATCTCACAATAGTGTTTGGATTTCACGGCGGGAACCCCAGCATAACTTGCATTTTCTCTTGATGACTCTGGAAATCAACACACAATGTGCGTATATTTCTTCCATCATTCCTCCTCCATCTCAAACAGAAAGGGAAACATGCTGAGATCTATAGCAGAAACCCTTTCTTGGCACATCTTTATATGAAATGTCTTATTTCATTTGGAATACACACACACACACACCACACTCTTGCACACATGTGAAACAAAACTATGTGTCAAGCCTTAGCGCATATAACATACTCTTAGCTCTCATTCTGCAGTCAGACACGCTCTATCCACACCTGCGATTTCTATCTATTTTATTAAAGCTGTCCAGCGGGATGTGGCTCAGTTGGGAGGGAGCATGAAGGGAGCCCTGGGTTCTAGCCCCAGCAGCCTGAAAACAGGACACGGCAATCCCAGGACTTAGGAGGTAGACGTAGGGGGATCAGAAATTCAAGGTCAACCTCAACCTCAGTGAGAAAGAAAGAAAAGAGAGAGGTAAGTGAAAAAACAAATTAGGCAATGGCCAGTCTTCATGACTTTTTAATAAGTCACCCTAAGTGAAACCCAGTGACCCACCCACAGATGGTCACTCATGGCCCCTCTTCTCTCTCAGAGTTTGCAGAACAGAACTCTCCTGCAGCCTGATGGTGAAAACTGACAATTTTCTCATGAGTGCATAAAATTTCTTTGAAGACAAGAATCATGCCTAGGCATAATTAGTATTTCTTGATGAAACTTATAATTTCTTTGGAGGAAACTTGAGTTATGAGCCAGTAGCTGCCTGATGTCCACTTGTGCCAGTAAAGGATTTCTTGTGTGGCTTGGTCCACACATACCTGACAGATATTTCCTGTTCTGTTCTCCTGTCGCAGCACGTAAGCTCGGATTAGCTTCTCTTTAAAATCCATGTCAGGATATGATAGCAAATGTTTAAATACAAATAGCCAATATGTAAACTGTTAGAAACATTAATTCCCCGTTACTGTCCAGGTTCTCTTCTAGGTGCTTGGCACCCAGAGGTAAGAAAGCAAGCCTATGACCATCCTGGCACAGGGACCCTGTCCCTGAGGTGAAGTGGAGATGTGTAGCCCGGTGGGAACATTAGCGTGAAGCCAGGAGCAGCCAGGGGCTTGTCAGAGAGGTGTCTCCTGAGTCATTCTGTGGGCACAGGTTCATTGAAGGGGGAAACAGGAGGCTGAAGGTGAATGGGATACAATTCTGCCTGACACAGAAGCTCAGTGCTTTCCCCCAGGCCCTGTGACCCTCAGGGGCAGCTCATCAGGACACCCTTGGGTGGGGGTGGGGAGCACAACACAAGGACGCCTGTATATGTAGAGACGCACTCACGTAAGGTCTCGTAATAAAACAAGATTACTTTGTGACAGGTGTGCATTGCTCCATCTGCTGGCACAGGGATGCGTGAGAGCCGTTGCCAGGGACAGAACAGAGTTCCTGCCGGGACAGGCCTTCTTGGCTTCATGCTCCTTGATCTTCTTCCATAAACGCAGACTTCTCAAAGACGTTTTTCAGAGGAGACCACTAGGTATCGCTTCTGATGGACAAAGCTTCTGTGAAACATTCTGACTGAAATGGTGGGTCTCCTTTTCTCCAGGGGACACAGGAGGCTAGTAGATTTACACCTCTGAAAAATTAGCCTGGTGACATCTGTCACAGGTGGCAGGTCACCAGAGGACCTCCTGCTCTTGGCTTCACCTTGCTGCTGGCGTAGTCTCTCTAAAAGCCAGTAGCCTGAGCTCTGACTGCTTTTCTCCTTCAGGCCCTAAATTTTCACCCCAGCTTTGACCTTTTTCTCTTTTAAGTCATGTCAGATATTGGATGTAGCCTGTGCTCTCACTAGAGAATGGCCACACTATCTCTAAAGAACAGGCTAGGGCAGGAATGCAAGCTTTGACCCTGGTGTGGGAGGCAGAAGGGTGGCTTTGACTGACTCTTCAGTGTGTGAGAACAAGTCACTGCACTCTCGGATTCTAATTCCTAGTGAAATTCCAAGAGAGAATTACTCCTGAGGAAAGATGCTACTCCTGTTATTGGATGTAAGAGGGATTCTGTCTTGTCTGTCTGTCTTTTGTTTTCTTTCTTTCTTTCTTTCTTTCTTTCTTTCTTTCTTTCTTTCTTTCTTTCTTTCTTTCTTTCTATTTGAATCATGGGTTAGTCTGTTTTCCTTGAATGTTAGGAACTATATGAAAAGGATTTATTTCAAGTTGTTTTCTACAATACTTATTGAAGAACAAAATACTTAGCAAAGTTGTGTATTTATTTAAGCTGATTGCAGTTTTCTTTTTTTTAAGATTCATTTCTATTTTATATGTGTAAGTATTTTGTATATATATATATATATATATATATATGCATGGACTGACTGTGTATCTGTTGTATATTATACAGAATATTAATTGTAGATGTAATTTTTGAAACGTCCAAAGTGAGATTTAAAGTTTTGGTTAGTAAATTAAATACTCTTCGAATGTTAAGGTGAAAACAAAACAAAAACAAAAACAAAAACAACTTAATAACTTTGCAAGTGTAGATAAGCATTCACACCTTTGGAGGAAACCATGTTTTTTATGTGTTTGCTTGTTAGTTTGTTTAGAATTGAATACGTGGTGACGTGAGAACCAACAACCAGAAGTTATGACAGGCGAGCAGGGGCATCTGGTGCTCCTTTCGGTCCCTTACAGATATTGTACAACTCCTGGGTCTTATAATCACTGCAGTGTTTGGAAGGCTGTGCTGAGTGACCATAGGCAGGGTCGGTGGAGAAGTTTCTGAGATTGAGTTCGGTGTGTAGTTAGTTACTAATGCAGCTCTGGAGACAAACAAGCTGGAAAGAGCCACAGGGTAGGCTGTCGAGAGTTAATATGAAGAAAATGGCCTCTTCCGGGCCCAAGGGATGAGGTGGAGCCCAAATGGCCTCTGGACTGTGGATTCTCATTCTTTGGTAGTCCCTAATGAATTGGTTGTTTTTTTCTCACTGCTATGACAAAATAGCTGACAAAAGCAAAGAAAGGATGGAAGAATTCAGTTTGGTTCAGTGCTTGAGGATTTAGTCCATCCTGGCAGGGAAGGCATGGTGGCCGGAGCAGGAGGCAGCTGACATCACTGCATCCACAGTGAGGAGTCAGAGAGAAAGGAAAGGTGTGATCAGCATCATTTCCTGCCTTTCATTCAGGGCAAGGCTCCAGCCCATGGGATAGAACCACTGACATTCAGGGTGGGTCTTCCCCACTTAGCGAAGCCTTTCTGGAAATGCCCTCACAGACACCCTCAGAGCTCTGCATCCTAAGTGATTGATTCTGTACCCATCAAGCTGACAACAAAGGAAAAGGTGGCTTGAGGTGAGCTGGCAGCATTTGAGAGGATCTTTCAAGGGACACAGTCAGGGTTCTGCAGGTGGTTTGGGATAGTATCTGCTAGGCAGTCCCGAGGCTGGACACTGGATCTTCATCCCCCAGGACCAAGATGGAGGCATGGCAGTGTACAACTGGAATCCCAGCACTGGGCAGGTGGAAACGGACAGAATGCTGGGATTCACTGGCCAGCCAGCTCAGCCTGACTGGCAAGCTCCAGCCAATTAGAGACCCTGCCTCAAAAAACAAAGTTAATGGCACCTGAACAATGAAACTCAAGGATGACCTCTGAACTCCACATACATGCACACATGCACGTTACAATTATACACCCACATTCACACTGATAGATTTTTTTCTCCCTCTTACACACACACACACACACACACACACACAAGGTCACAAATCTAAGAGAACTTGTCCTAGAAGGGAGATTTGTGTCTATCTAAAGATAAAGACCAATACCAGGTCTGTCCTTACGCCATTAGCAGGGAGAAAAGCCTTGACTGAGGCCAGCAGGTTTCCAGAGCACCTGTGTATGGGAAGTCTGCAGGCCTCTCATGCTCCTCCTGGGCAGCCTCACTCTCCTCCAGATCAGAGCCTCCCACCTGGCCTGCGTCTGAGCATAGTGAGTCCAACACATGGACAGAGCAGGATCACTCGTTCTGAGCTTCTGTATGCACACCAGAGTATCGGTATTTTGCCTTTCTCGATTCTAGACATGCCTATAACAGCACCAAACACAGCCACTGGTGTTGCAGAGCAAATGACCCGAAGGGAGGGTGCAGCCTCAGAGCAGGAAGAGGATTGCCGGTGTCTGAAATCAGGAGTATCTTCGTACTGACCTGAGTAACAGTGAAGGCATTGGAGCTGTAGTTCCGAGAACTGGGAAATCCACTGCATAGCCCCTGGGCAGGGCAAGCTACCCACTTCTGTTTTCAAGGTTCAGAGTCTACAGAAGCCCTGGGAACTGCATCTGACTCTGACAGTTGAGGCTGCCTGCCCCAGTGTCGTGTGGCACTCCAGATGGCATGCTCTGAGTCCGAGGCTATGTGAAGGCACAGACTATCCGAAGTGTGTGTTTCATTTCGTCTGTATGTGTTCTTGACTGTGCATGCAATAGCATACGCACACATATGTGGTGTGTGAGGGAAAGTCAGAGACAACCTTGGGTGTCCTTCCTAGGACACTGTCATGTCAGCCTTTTTTAGATTTTGTTTGTTAGGTTGGTTTTGGTTTTTCAAGACAGGGTTTCTCTGTGTAGCCTTGGCTGTCCTGTACCCACTTTGTAGACCAGGCTGGCCTCCATCTCACAGAGATCTTCCTCCCTCTGCCTCCCTGAGTGCTGGGATTAAAGGCCTGTGCTACCACACCCGGCCTTTTTTTGTTTTGTTAAATAATGTTTCTAACTAACTGAGAACTCACTGTCTAGGCTAGACTGACTGGCCTATGAGCACAAGGCATCAGCACACCATTACCTGCCCAACAGTGGGATTACACCCATGTATTACAATGCCTACCTTTTCAGTTTGCTGCTAGGGGTGAATTTAAGTCCCCACCATTACAAAGCAAGCATTTTACCAACTGAGCTATTTCCCCAATCCCCTTGGGGGGGTTGTGTGTGTGTGTGTGTGTGAGAGAGAGAGAGAGAGAGAGAGAGAGAGAGACAGAGAGAGAGAGAGACAGAGAAAGACAGAGAAAGATTATGCTGCCTAGTACAGGGGCCTTCTTCTGGAAATCAATGAACCTAAAAGTTACTTGAACAGACCCCTACGTTTCTGGCAGATTTTCATCCCAGCATAAAATCTAAATGAAAAAGGGCGGGTGTTGTGGAAAAATCCACAGGGAATATTAAACGCAGTGTCTGGCATCTGACACGAGCCCTACCACTTGAACACGCAGTTCTGATCCCCCACAACTGGGATCCACAGATGTTTGGCCAAAGTGCTGAAGATGACCTCTCATGCCCAGCTCTGTCCTCACTGTGAAGGGCCTGGGCATGCCTCCGAGTGAATCAGCAGCTGTTGTGCCATGAAAAGGGAGAGGGCTGGTGCTGCTGGTTGGGTGGCTCTGGAGCAGGTGGCACGGGGTGGGGGACAAGGCTATAGCATTTCCTCTTTAAGGTGGGAGCTCAGCTGCCTACTTGGTCATGTGCCCCAGTGAGTGCCTGGAGGAGGCAGGAGGCCAGGAGTACATGGAGACAGCAGCCAAATCCCAGCAGCTGCTGCTCTTTTTTTTGTTTTTTTTTTTTTTTTGAGCAGAAGCAGCTCCCACCCTTTATGTGGCCTGATCTGGCATTTGGGGAGGGACAGCAGAGGAATGTCACTTGAATAGTCTGACTTAAGTGACTTAACTCAGCTGCTCTCTCTCTCTCTCTCTCTCTCTTTCTCTCTCTCTCTCTCGTAGCCTAACTTAAGTAACACAAATTACTTGAGAAGTTTATGACAGACAGTGAGAAGCAGAAAGGGCGTGCATGCTGGCGGAGGCCAATGAGTCTGCACATCTTAAAGGGATGCTTTGCAAGAGAGAAGGCTGAGCCTTCCATCCTGACACAATGCATGAGTTTAGCACACTTGCTTAGCTTCTGTGCGCCTGTCTGTGGATACACAAAGGAATTCTCGCATCACCTCTGCATGGTGTGCCTTTGTTGCGGCCACTGGCCACGCCAAGGCAGGTGTGTAGAGGTCGGAGCAGAACTTTTTGGAGACAGCTGTTTCCTTCCATGTTTAGGTGAGTTCTGGGAATCCAGTACCTGTTGCCAGGCTTGTCTGACAAGCACCTTTAGCAGCTGATTCATTTCAATGGCTGACACCATTGGTTTTTGAGACAGAGTTCCCTCTGTGCATTGGTTGATGATGAAACTTACCAGGTATTTCAGGGTAAAATGCACCATGATCTCCCAGATTCTGCTGCCCAGATTATGTACCTCCAAGCCTGTTTTGGCTTTTGCTGTAGTTGTTTTGCTTTTGAGGTAGTCATTGATATAGAACTCAAAGGAACTTCTATCCCGGTAATAATAGGGAAAAAAAAATCTGATAGAGAAGAAATTCTCAGGCAAATGCTTAAATGGGAGCGTTTTCTCCAGAGCAGTGGTTCTCAGCCTTCCTAATACTGTGACCCGTCAGTATAGTTCTTCATGTTGTGGTGCCCTCCGGTTATTATTATTATTTTCATTGCTATATCATACCTAATTTTGCTACTTAGGAATCAGAGCAAGTATCTGTGTTTTATGATGGTCATAGGCTATATCTGTGAAAGGGCCCCCGGGTCCCCAAAGGGGTTACAATCCACACACTGAGAAACACTGCTATAGGAGAAGAGTGATGGGAGAAGGTGATGGGAAAGGGGAGAGGCCCTTGGGCAAACACTGGCAGAGAGAGGCTGACCCGCCCATGTCAGAGGAGGAAACCAGCCATTTTATATAGTTAGTGCTTTACATCATTTATTTGCCACACACAGAGTCCAGTCTCATTATGCATTTTCAAATGTGTGTATGTGTGTTTATTAATTCTCATCCTTACCTTCTCTGCCAGACTCCCCCTCCTTTGGATGCCTCCCTAGTCTCCTTTCTACTTTACATCACTTGTTCCATTGGCCAACCCTCCGCATGTCCTCAACACCTTTTCTTTTTAAAGTCTTAGTTTCAGTGATCACAGACGGCCCCACGCTCTTCAGACTGCATATGCACAGATAAGCCTTCTGTGTTGGTTTCATCAGGTTGCTGGGGTGGTTCTGGGTCTGGGGTTTTCCCATAAGTCATGAGGCTGGCATTTTCCTGTTGTAAGAAATAGACTAGTAGGCGAGTTTATCCTTAGAGAAGTCATGCCTCTGCCCTGCACCTGGTGGTGTTCATCTTTGTGATAGGGACAGAGACCCAGACCGGCATGTCAGCATTCTGATGGGTGCATTCCACACATGGCTAACGAGGGAGGTCTTTGCTGTAGTGAGAAACTATGAATGAAGGACTGGAGAACATATTTTGTCCTTTGTCTCTGTTACGGTCCTTGTCCACTTCAGTAAAAAGATAGTAACCCTTCTAGGCCAAATCATGACGACTTCACTACATATATGTTATATACATACTTATAGATATAGACACACACACATGCTTATTTGTGTGCATGTATGCACTCACACTGTGTGTCACGATGCATATGGTGCTCAGAGGACTTGCAGACCTTCGTCCTCTTCTTTCAGATTTTCAGCCTTAGCTACAAACCCCTTCACCCACTGAGCCTCCTCACTGTCTCCATAACCCTTTCTTTTAAAATTGATGTAAGCAAAGCTCTAGGCAGAAACTATGTTCATAGATGTCAATAACCCTCTGTGGACTCAAAATGCAGACTTAGACACACGCCCATGTCCACATGCTGCTTCCACTCAGCAACAGTTAATACATCGTTTGACCGTCTGCCATAAAGCTGATTTATGTGATATCCACCTCATTTGGGGAGAAAAGATTACATTAAGCATTTGAGACTCCCATCTGTCTCTTGTTGGAGAAACAAGAGATACCTCTTCTGAGTGACTATCCACAAGTCCACAGGCCCATCCCCCAGGCTGAAGGCCGCTGTCAAAGAAGAGGTGTTTAATCAGCCCAACCCATCTTTGTAGAATTAATACATCTTGAAGAGAGCTCTGGTGGCTCTATTCTAGTCCTGTCTGTGATATCTGCTCCTGCCAAGCCCTTAGCAACAAGTGGTTACCGGTGTCTCATGGGTCTTTCTCCTAAGTAGGCCGCTAAGGGCTTTCCTAGAAACAAGGTTTTCTCTGAAATGCTCTCATCCGTGTCTTACAAAAGAAAGTAACCTTAAAAGTAAAACAAGTCATTGGCCTAGCCAGGTCACATATGCAGCTATTCTTGGCTTTGTCTTCAGTGTACTTGTGTTGTTCTGGTGGTTCTGATATTTATTCCAAGCACAAAACATATTTTCTGTTAATCTAAATGATTATTTAGTAAGCATATTCTTTTGGCATTTCATTAAATAACTTAGTTTGTAGATGAGGCGCTTTTCTTCAGTTTTTTCTTTAACAATTATTTAAAAAACGTGTTCTATTATTTTTTTCTTGCACATTTGATTGCGCACACTCACATTTAACTTTCAGCTTTATTAACAATCTTTTGCATTGTGACAGATTTCTTTTCTCTGTTCTGTGGGCTGTGTGTGTCTATGTGCACATTAGTGTGTGTGAGCACAGATACAGGGATTACAATTGTGCACCATCACACCCGGACTATTTACCCCTGCAAGCCAAGCACCTCACTAAATGAACCACCCCCTCAGCCCAGTCCTGCTTTCATTAGTTTTTCACTTTATTCCTATATAAAATATCAAATTGCACAAAAGAGAGCAAGCTCTTTTAACCAATGTGGGTTTTGTAGTGATAATGAGAATGGGTAACTGTTGGCTTGGAAATAAGTTGGCAGTGGCTTCAGTCTATGGTTAAAATTCATAATCTTATAGATAAATTTAATTTCTAAATCATTTATTAACTTTATCAAGACATTACTGAAGGTCATTAATGTCAGTCTATTACGTGTCTCAGGACAACAAAATTAAGGGTAGTCTTCACTTTAAAAATGACTGCTAGTTGGTTGTGGTGGCTTATTCTGAAATTTCAGCATAGCCATGAGTTTGAGACCATCTTGGCTACATAGTGAGCTCCAGATTAGGCTGAGCTACAGTGAGTCTCAAATGTCAGCCCAGTGACCATGTAGTCAATCAGTGTGGGCTGCTCACCTGAGAATAGAATAAGACACTTTCAAAGTCCTCCTGAACGAGCAGCAAGCAGGTCTGCAATGACTGTTGGAATCTGGACTCCATCTGTGGCTGTCTGCTGCTTTCAGTGCCCTGTGGAGGGCATCGTATGGGAAAGAGAGAAAAGAGCAGGTGAAATGCCTTGTGGGCAAATAAAGAGAAGTGTAGTCTCCCTGAAATGTGCTTATGTTACCTGACAATGTAATTTCTAATGACATTTCAGAACAGCATTAACATGTAACTCCCAAACGACGCACTTTGAGAGTTTACTGTGGCACATACCTCGTGGCCTCGTATATACCGTGACTTAAAAGCAAGCAAAGTCATACCAAGCAGGCCTGCCTGCATAATATGGGTTTCAGGCTTTGATGTTCTGGTACCTAGACCTGGACCAGCTCTGGCAAGTTGAATATCACCTGTTTAAAAAAACTCCTTTTTTAAAAGAAGCCTGAAGCCAAGCAAAGGAAACTAGAAAGTCCTCTCCCAAAATGAAGCTGTGGTCTACAATGCCATTACCTTTCTTGGTTGTAAACAGTCTGTTTCCATCCTTGTTGAGTGACAGAACAGAACATTTTAAATGTGGAGATGCATATCCTTAGGAATGAAAAAGAAATCATAAGTCTAAAAATCTGTGTTCATGGAAGACTGAATGTGTCCCTTGCTTATAAATGTTGCATTTGCCACATCCTTTATTTATATCCCAGCGGCTAGGGTGTGTGGATGTATATCTGAACAAAGTGCTGTATTAAACTGTCCAAAGGCTACACAGCTGAGCGTGATGACCATGGTTTCAACAGCTAACTTAAGTTCTGCTCTGTTATTTCAAGACAAGATCAGCCTTGCAATTACCTTTCAAAATCTACCAGAAAAAGAAGAAGAAAAAAAAATCAGTTGTTTTAAAGTGAGGGTGAGAACAACCAACAGGATAAAGTTACTCCTGATTTCTATATATTTATTTTTTAAAAAATGTCTGAGGGGCTTGGGAGATGGCTCAGGGGGTGAGAGCAGTGGCAGCACAAAGGAGGGTTGGAGTTGGGACCGCTGGCAGTTACTGGGCAAGCAACCCCAGCATGGCTGCGGGGGTGCCCGAGTCTCCAGAGCTATTGCGAGGAGCAGAGACAGGAAGATCAGTGTGGCCTGCTCACACCGGGCCACACCAGAGCCTCACACACTGTTCTCCAGCATCTTTGAATGCGTATGCACAAGAGTGTGCACTCTTCAGTAGCGTGGGCGCGCACGCGCATGCACACACACACACACACACACACACGTGCGCACACACATGAAAATGGTGCAGCATAATAGCTAGTTTTCCATCATGCCATCAGGACACACGTTCAGAAACAAAACACCTCTGTTCATTTTCTCTTGAAGAGAAAATAGGGTCATACAGGGAGTTTTGCTTCAATGAGGGTATTTTTTTTTTAATTCTCTTGTAAACACATCATTAATGGATTCATGGATGGGGGTTACAGCAGGCACAGTACAGTACACTCATGTGGGTGCCATGTGTCCTGCAAGGTCATCTTGAGCTTGGTGCCTTAGGGACTCGGTGGTCCCCCAATGGCACCTTAACAGGTGTGTCCTCAATCCTCCTGTCCAGCTGAGGCTCTGATGTTTACAGGAATCTTGGTGTGAGCTGGCCCTCACATCAGCAGACATGCTCAAGCGCCACAGGGAGGAGAGCTGGGCCTCAGCGACCCGTGCCAGCTCCCACCTGCACAAGAGAAGCCAGCACATACGCTGCTCTGAAGACAGTTTTAGACTGCATAGGACTTCAAAAGCCTGGGGTCTGGCACGGGTATGTGTACAGATAGCCAGGATTCAGACTTCTCACCAATTTTATGCGGATCCAAATATTTTAAATTAGGATTCCAATAATGGCTTATGAGGCAAAATGCAGTCATCTATGTAAAGAAGCTTAAAATTCTTCAGTGCTTTTAGAGGCAAATTGCTTCCCTTGTCGTCATGGAGAATCCTATTATGTTCTTTGTTTCTTTCCCGTGTCGAGCTCTTCATTAGTAATAAGTGAGTTATCTAAAATGCTGGACACATGCTCCTAGACGCTGTATTTTAACAGTGCTATGGAATTGGCATTCCCACCTCGCTTCTTATCTATAATTATGAACAGTGTCCTTTCTGCTAGGTGGTAGTGATAAGGCCCAATAGCTTTCTTCAGTGTCATCCTTTTAAATCTATATAAAAATTACATCCAGGACTTGCTGTATAGCCGGAGTACCTAACTTCAGGCCCCGGGATTTGTGTGAAAGGCCACGTGTGGCAGTGCTGACCTGTGACCTCTCTGCTGGCAAGTGGGGACAGGCAGATCCCTCGGGCTCCCCGGCTAGACAGTCAGCCCGATTGGTGAGCTTCTGGTTCAATGGGAGAGCTGCTCTTAAAAAGCAATGTATGCAGCTACGGAGGAAGACACTCAGTATTCATCTCTGGCTCATATGCATACCAACACTTTACACAAACACATATAAATACACATACACACTACTAAGAATAAAAACTAAAAAAAAATTAACAGAATAATAAAACAAAATAAAACTTTTTAAGACGAGGCTTCACTAAGTAGCCCGCAGGGGTCTGGAATGCACAGAGATCTATTGGCCTCTGCCTCCCAGATGTTGGCATTAAAGCGGTGCCTGGCTTAATTAACTTCAAAGGAATCTTCTAACAGGTTCATCACAGATTCACTCTCTATGTATGCTTTCTTCTCCCTCTCTGAGTTAATGCCACGAGGGAGGTCTGCCAGTTATCCTTTCTGCTCCCCTTCTGTCTTCCTCCCTTGGATCCTTTGCCTTCTTCATTCTCTTATTGTTTTTCTCCCACATCACGTAAGTTTTCCTGTGTTTAGGCTTTGCCCTTTACAGTCAGGATACAGTAAGGCACCCAAAAAAAAATGCTCCAACTTGGAAAACCATGGATTATACTGACTTCTCCTTTTTTGTCTATGCCTAAAATCTCAAAGGTTTTACAAATAAGACCATAGTTCAAAAACTGAGCCATGTGTATCCTTCAAGATTGGCAGATAACTCATTTCTGTGATGTGCCTATCTGAGTAACACAGCCCTGGAACTTTCCATTGCTGTATCCTGGATACGAGGACTTTCAAACTTTAAAAACTACGCTGTCCTGTGTTCTGCTTTGTGGTAGAGTGTCAGGTGCTCAGCTCCTACTGGGGAGGCCAGGCCTTAGTGCAATGATTTTTATACAATGAGAGAATGAGGCAGGTACATGTTTCTTCCTGAAATGTTGGTTTTCACAAGGCTGATCAACAGTTTACTTCCATTGAAACACACACACACACACACACACACACACACACACACATACCATGACTAATCCATTTATGCCACATCTGTGCAAGGGTGATAGTCCCTTCCAAGCCTTTAGCTTGGGCATTGTAAAACTCTGTGATTACATACCCTCAAATATTCAGCCGCACCATCAGGAAAACTCCCAGAATCCTTGAGCACATCTGAACACTTCTAACAACAGTCCTGGACCCATTTATCCTTAACCTTGACACCAAGATCTCTGATAAAAGGCCTGAACTTGAGGTCCCTGATTTGGTTCTGTTGAAACTGGTTGCTATCATCCATCCCAACAGGAATAAAAATAAATCTGATAAACGAAAAAAAAATGAATTTATTCACAATGTGATTAAACTTGGAGAGCAGCTAACCTGTTCTCCCCCAAATCAGAGACACTTACAACAAGTTCATTCATATGGAGCAACCCCTCCCCCAAAATATCCATAGAGGTCAGTTCAGCTAGGCTGTGGAAGGAGCTGAGGGAAAGGATACATTGAAATTCTAGTTTTGTGGTTTCATGAACTTAATTAACTGATGTTTCTTGTTATACATGCTATTGGATGCTATCAGTGCAGGCGTGTGCAGAGGCCAAAGGCTGACATTGGCTATCTTCCTCAATCACTTTTCTGCCTCTTACTAGAACTGGAACTAATGGATTTGGCAGGGTTGGCTGGCCGGCAAGCCCCCAGGGTCTGCGTGTCTATGCTCCGTGCTCCTGACCCAGTGCTGGGACTTATAAATATGTTCTGCCATGCCTGGATTGTATGTGGTGCCAAGGATTTGAACTGAGAGCCTTGTCTTTCCATTCTTGGTTTTGTGATTTCTGAAGAAGCCTACAGCATGTGGATGCAAGGATCAGAGATTTGGGGGAGCAGTTTTTACTCTTAGAGGGAAATTTCTTCTAGGAACTGAAAGTGACTTTGAAGTTTTAATTTCACGCTACATACACTACAGAGTCACACACCACCTTTCATCCACCAAGGCCAGGCTGACCTTGTGCCTCTTGGCATTGTGTGGACCTTCGCCAGTTCCTTCATCCAGAACGGAAAGGAGCCAGCTTTCCCTGTGTCCTGAGTAACAGGCAATGCTGGCAGGTCTGAAGAGCTTTCAGAGCTGGTACGGGCTGTCCTTTACTAAGGTCGTTAACACACATTATTTAGTTTAAGACGTGGAGAATAGCAAAGAGCAAACTTCCATTCTGCCCAGACTGCATCATGTCAGGGTAGAGGGCTGGTAGGAACCGGGGCACATATTTTCTCATGCAAATAGTTCAGGTTTGAATGACAACAATTCTTCAGGCAAGAACATTTGCTTAAAGAGAATTACATAAGGTAATTCTTGGAGATGGGAGGGAGTGATGGCATCACACCCAGCCTTGGACCATGTGGTTTCAGTTCTGGCACTGAGCGATAGGGACCAAACTAACTTTTACTTTAAAAATGACAAACCAAATAGTCCCCTTGTGTGACTCTCTAAACAGGGTATCTAGAGGCCTGTCATCATCTCCAGGGATGGCCGCAGGCCCCAAGTACTAATGCAAATAAATGCATACAGTGCAGCACCGGGAAAAGAAAATTACTTTTTGGTCAGAAAAGGTAATTATACTTTGGGCACATGCAGATGTCTTAAAATATCTTCTCCACAAGGCTGTATCTATCTTCTCAGCTAACCGTGTCAGTTGTGGTCCTGTTCAGTGTGAGGCAACAGTTGGAGGATACACTGGCCAGAGGCACCGCCTGTCCAGGGAGCTTAGGATCCAGTGTCCACATTCACCATTGGAACAGTTTATTAGAACATATTTATTTAGAATACAAGACAAACACAAGTAAAAACCCCAAAGACATAGAAATAAGGACTTAGAGATATTCTGCACATTGGCTTTCACAGAATGTGCCTGGGTCCCACCAGAATGTCGACAAGACAAGATCCATCCGAAGACCCAGGACTCTCCTGCCCAGCTTGGTCCAGGGTAGGCAGGATTGTCATACATAGCATTCCATCACCTTCTTTCCCAGAACTCAAGGTATTGAACTAAACCTTTTTCTTTAGTGTATACATGGCCAATCTGAGCTAGCTCCATTATGACCCTCTTGCAGCTAACATCTTTGTAGATTTTTAGCACTTTAGCTATGATGGGAGAAAATTTCCAACACAATGCTGCTGCCCATTAGAACAAGGTTAAATAAACAAACAAACAAACAAAAAAACCTCTGTCGATGCCAAGAGCACCCATGTATCTTGAATTTCAAGTTGCACCTTCTTATAGGACATCTGACAGAAATAATCATTATTGAATATATTTTACTGTGATTTATAAATATGTAAGTTATTTCTAGAAAATGTGTTGATACAAGTTCAGTGGCTTATACATTTTAATGACCATGTATATAGTGCCATCAATGTGGAATTTTAGTCAATATTGTGTTGTGTGGTGTAGAGAAAAAGGAAAAATTACACAGAGAGGGGGATTTATTGTCCTCAAGCTCTTATTTTTTTGGCTCAGTCCTCCGGATTGCTTTCTTATTTAAGTGACACCACCTCTTCCTTTCCCTGGTATCCTCTTCCAGGGCCATAAAATGTTCCGCACGACAGATTCTGATGAAATGTGCTTCAACTCTCTTCAGGGCAGTGTCCACCACTGCGGAGTTTGCCAGGGCCTGCATTCCCGTAACTGGAGGCATGCCGCGGCTTTCCCCTCAGCACCTTCTAGTGACCATTGGTTAAACTTGTCGAGTCTCTTCTCTGGTTTCTGAGAGTGACCAGAGGTCTCCCTTAAAGCTGCAGGGCTCACAAACACGGTCCAGGCTGCCGGTCCACCACTGGCCACACCGCCAGAAAGCCTGGAGCCTCGCTCATCTACTAAGTGATCGAACGCTAATGTGAGGCGGGCACTGTCCCCGGGCTTGGGGTTACTGTAGAGGACGACTAGACAGGTACAAATTTCCATGACTATCACCTTACAAGACAGTGGGAAGAGAGCGATGTGATGCCTCGGTTCACACGCTGAAATTTGCTACAGGGTGATTATTTGGGGCCCCAAGGGGGTCAGGGGTCATCATGTCACCTGAATTAACACCAAGGAGATAAGGCAAGCACGAAGGGCATTTCTGCATGGTGGCTGACAAAAATAGAAATAGTTGACACAAGGATAAGTTGTGCAACCGTGAAACTCAGTTTAAGCTGATCGTGCTATAAACACTGAGTTGAAGGTAGTTGTTCTGTTGGTATAGATAGTGATTTTTTTTTTTTTTTTTTTTTATCCATACCAATTTTGTATCTGTCCCGGGAGATTGTTCTGTGGTTAAAGTGTTTGCCACGCAAGCATGAGAATGGCGAACCCATGTTGGTACTAGATGGACACCCTGGTCCTTTCAAACCACCTAACCTAGCTAGCATGACCAGCCACACGGGTGAGCTCTCACTTCGGATGAGAGACCCTGCCTGAAGGAATAAGGTGGAGAGCACTCAAAGATGTCTGCATGGGTCCTCCAAGCACACATACGCACATGCGTGTATTTCTGGGCTCGCACACTGGACCACACACATACATGCGTACACGCTTGCATACATCCCGCATGCACATCAGAAATAAAGTCTTTTAGAGTGGCTTTCAAGATGCTAACACACAACTTAGTCCAGAGCGCACTGTGTGACTGCAAAGCCCCTTTGTGTGTCCAGAAGTTCCAGATGTCCCTTGTGGGATGGCATCTCTGTCATAACCAGCGTTCTCACTCTCTGCTCTTTCCCTTCCTTCCTCTGAGAATGAAACCCGTCTCCACAGGGAGAGCTTCTGCAATCAGAGAGATGAGAGAGAGAGAAGGAGGGGGGGGGAGGAGAGAGACAAAGGAAAAGGGAGAGGGAGAGAGGGGGAAAGAGAGACCCTGTAGACAAGCTGTTCTCAGCATAGGGTCGTGACCCCTTGAGATCCTGTGTATCATATATTTACATTACAATTCGTAACAGTAGCAAAACTACCGTGATGAAGTAACAGCGCAATAGTCCTATGGTCTGGGGTCGCCAGGACGTGAGGAACTATATTAAAGGGCCGCAGCACTAGGAGATTTGAGAACTGCTGCTTTAGAACCACGCTGCTTCTGCTCCCCTCAGAGATGCACTTCCATTGCCTAGCTTCTAGGGAAACTTCATTACCTTGGCTGAGGGGCTGGGATCTATGATATGCAGCTAAGGTGCCTGTGCTGATACTAATTCTGAAAATTAGATGTTGAGGCCGGGATTACTCATTGGTGAGACCCAAAGGTAAGTATTGCCGTAGCCAAAACAAGACTTCGTGCGAATGGAGCTCTGGCTCGTCTATCCAGGACTACGGTCATTTCAAAACTCCAGCAAATAACAGTGCCCTGTGCTCACGCTGGAGAAGCTGCTCTTTCTCTCTTCTTTTTAATGCTGCAAATGCTAAGCTCCCACTCTGGCACCTGAAGCCTCGTCACATGGACCAGACTTCATTGTTGTGAAATGATAGGTGCCTTCAGTACTGCTTGTAGGAATGTCAAATATGCTGATGATGGTTAAAATTAATATTTCTTCTCCGTTTAAAAACGCCTTTCCTCTTTGTGATGATGAATTTCATATTTGGAACCGTTTAAGCCAAGTTGAAAGACATAGATCTTGTAATAAGTCTTTGCTCCAAGACAAAATATCTCCAACTTAAGGAAGGGAAATTTGGTCTTGACCTAGCCCCTCTATAAAGGGGATTATTTTTAAATGCTACCTGGATCTGAACTTACATGTACAAACTAAGCAGGACTGCCCTTTCTAGTCACCATCACTTCTTCGTGTCCCTAAGGACCTGTGCTGGCAATTCTCTACCTCCAAAAATATTCACACGATGATTAATTACAGTAGCAAAATTATAGTTATGAAGTAAAAATAAAAATCATCTTATGGCTGGGGTCAGCACAGCATGAGGAGCTGCATGAGAGGGTCACAGCATTTGGAAGGCTGAAAACCACTGGTTTGGAGGATCACAGCCCAGTGTCACCCTGTGGCAGAAAACTGAGGATATATGTAAGATCCTCCCTGAAGACATAACTTTTAAAAAATACGTTTCAGCGAGGTTTTACGGTCACTTTAGACATTTTTAAAGGAAATTTGTTTTATATTTAGAGAAGAATAGGGTAGCGTGGAAGCCTTAGGTCCTGGTATGTTGCTTTGATATTAGGCTGACACTCATTTCTAGGTGATTTCTACGGCCTGCCAATAGAGGTTCTGATCGTGTTTACTTTTAAAAAGTGACTGTGTCTTCCTGAAAATCCTAGGTCAACTTTCTTCTGGATATCTGGATTTCAAGGTAGACACATGATTTCCTAGCGGCCTTTAGATATTTAAAAAAATATGGTAGTACTCAAGAGATGGCTTAGTGTGTAAGAGTGTTTGTAATGCAAACATGATGACCGAGCTCGCTACTTAAGAAGCTGTGTGTGGTGCAGGTTTATCCCTGTAATCTCGATCATGTTTGTGGCAGAGAAAGGAATATTGCTGGTGGGGCTTGCTAGCTGCTAGCCTAGCTCCAAATTTAGTAAAAGACCCTGTATCAAAAGAGTGTCTCAGAGAGTGACAGAGTGGGGCGCCGGACATTCTACTCTGACTTCTACACATACATGTGTGCCTCTGCTCACATACAGTGCATACATATAATGCCTGTATACATTTCTATATACACAGAGAAAGGAAGGAAAAAAAGGAAGCAAGGAAAGAAGGAAATGAGAAAGAAAGAAAGAAAGAAAGAAAGAAAGAAAGAAAGAAAGAAAGAAAGAAAGAAAGAAAGAGAAAAGAAAGGGCAAGCAAGAAAGGAAGGAAATTACTGTGAGCTCTAAACATGGAAGAGGGGTAGTAGGCAAATAGTTCACAAACAAACATACAGGCATTAGGGCACTTTCATGCCTGGGACATGTGTCTTCCAGGACTATCAGAGAGAGAAAGAGAGACAGAGCAGGAAGTTTGGCCCAACCATGTTTGTAAACTTGGGAACAAAATTATGGCAGAGACTGATATTATCAAGAGCTGAGGTGCAGTGTCCATGTGCTGTTTAGGTAGCTCGCTGATGAGGTAGAACAGAGCGCCCCAGTGAAAACTTATCTGACTGTCACGTCCTGTGAGTGAATTGTTTTGATTGGTTAAATATGGCTTACATCATCATGGCAGCCAGCAGTACAGGAGCAGGAGTGATTGAAAAGATCGCTGACACCCCTGGCAGAATGACGGCTGTTAGCTCAGTTCTGCTACCATGTGGTGGCGGGTCCTGTCTAGGCCTCTGGATTTGATGTAGACGCCAGTGGCTCTGTTACTCTCTGTATTATGTAATCTTTCAAATTAAAGCTTACACCTGCTCGGAAGTCGATGGACCAAATGCATCTATGAATACACCGTGCTAACACTATTCATAGAAGGATGTTAGAAAAACAGGGTGATGGGGTCAGTGAGATGGCTCATCTCTTAGGAGTGCCTGCTGCCAAGCCAGATGACCTCAGTGTGATTCCCAGAACTGACATGACAGAAAGGGAGTGCTGACTTCCTAAGATTGTCCTCTGACTTCATCACAGACACCACCATGGCATGTGCTTTAACGCATACACATAAACAAACAAATGGATACACAAAAAATTGTTGTAGCTAGTATGGAAGCCGAGGCTATTTGAAAAACCTTTGGACTAGAAAACGGCCTGTCAAGTCAAACTGAACTCAGCTTCAATGCTATCAGAGTCTTGGTAGCAGGACCGTTGATTTCATTTGGGTTTAATAAGTTGGATCAGATAAGCACCCTCCTCCTCTTTAACTACAATTAGAACAGAAATATGAAAAACTGGGTCACAGATGTAACAAAGCTGCCAATCACTTGTTTTGCCCCACCCACCCAGCTCTATCTGCCATTCCTGACAGTCAAATTGCACTGTTTGGGGAAGCAAGGAATTGCAGAGCTGCACTTTTTTTTTTTTTTTCTGAAGTAGTTCTGTCCCCTGTGATGGGTAAGAAAGCACACACTCTAATTTGCTTTCTATTGCTGTGATAAAACACTAGCCCCCCCCCAAACAAAACAATCTGAGGAAGAAAGAGTTTATTCCAGCTTTCAGGTTGGAGTATGTGTTACTTAGGGTAACTATCTGTGCAACAAAACACCATGACCAAAGGGGGGAAAGGGTTTATTCAGCTTACACTTCCATATTGCTGTTCATCAATAAAGGAAACCAGGACAAGAACTTACCAGGGCAGGAACCTGGAGGCAAGAGCTGAGGCAGAGGGGTGCTGCTTTCTGGCTTGCTACTCATGGCTTGCTCAGCCTGCTTCCTTATGGAACCCAGGACCACCAGCCCAGGGATCGCACTCACCATGGTCGGGATTTTTCCTCACTGGTCACCAGTTGAGAAAATGTCTTACAGCGGGATCTCTTGGAGCCATTTTCTCAACTGATTCTCCTTCCTCTTTAATGACTCTAGCTTGTGTCAAGGTGCCCTAAAGCCAGACAGTACAGAGTCCATCCCCAAGGGAAGTCAGGGTGGATGCTCAAGGCAGGAACCTGGAGGCAAGAACTGAAGCAAGCCATGGAGCAGCACTGCTTAGAGGCTTTTCTGGGTGTAAAATTGGCTTTCTCAGTTCACTTACGCAATTCACAATGACCTGCCTGGGATGGCACTGCCTACAGTGGGCTGGGTCAATCATTCGTCAAGAAAATGCCCCCACAGACTTACCTAGAGGACCATCTGGCAAGAGCACAATTGATTCTAGCTTGTGTCAGCTTGACAAAAAACTAACATAGCAAACAAGCCCCACCCCCAACCCCATAGTGATGCTGCCATATTCTGTGGCTCTCATATACCCCTAACTAATGTCTTTATCATCAGTATCCTCCTTGTATGGATAGGTAGCAAGGCCTTACCAAGGACAGGATGGCTAAAGTACTAATGATGATATATTAACACTTAACACGTCAAGTTCTAGTCCGAGCAGGTTGCATCCCAGAACTGTTTTGTACACGTTTGTTACCAAGATGCCTGAGGAAACTTTCACAGGGAGGGTGCCAGCTTTCCCTCTGGTGCTTGCACATCCTGCCTTTGATCTTTTAGGATGTATAGCAATTTGTTCACTGCTTATACATATCATATTCAGAAAAGAACAAAATAAAATCTCCAAGAGAAGTTGCACTATTTGACCCAAATATCACGTCACATAGAATATATCTGTACATAGTGGAAGCTTGGGAAAAGATTGTTTTATGTGAAAAGTGAACTCGCACAGTTGGCATTTCTCCTCTAAATGTATTTATTGACAACAGATCCCCCTTGTTTTTAAACATTCATTTGCCCATGGGACTACATGTTAGTCCCCGAAGCTTTGGCATCCACTTCTTTAGGTGCACATACCCACACATAGACATAGACATAGACCTATACATGTGACGTTGTTTGAAAAAGATAATTAAAAAAATAGGTTCATGTAAACAACAAAATAAAATCTTGCAAAAAGAACAGCTGAAGAACATTCAATTTCTTAGAGTTGAGTGTAGTGTGAGCATTTAATTTCTTAAATGTAGAGGGACAATTCTAAGTTTACTTTCCAAATGTTTTATTGTCAGTTTTCTCATTTGCACACAAGGCTAATCATCTTTAAATATTTGTATGTTTTGGCTCACCAATAAAAAGAAAAGAAGAAAAGAAAACAAACAAAAACATGCTCAACTCAAAGGTCAAGTTGCTGGTCTGGTGCCTCCTACACATATATTAAAACTTAAGTCTTTCTTTGGAAAGTTTATGGGACAGTTTCATGCTTTTTTTTTTCAACCTTGAGAAAATTCCAGACTTACTGAAGATACTAATGTATGCACAGCTTATGCCATCATTACCCTCATTTTTGAAGGGCTTTCATTTTAAAATTTAGCTTTCTTTAAACTTAATCTGGGATGCTAACAATCTTTTAAAAATGTTTGGTGACAGTATATGTTAACTTGCATGGGTTTCTACCTTTCATAGGAAACTAACAAATAATTACTGTCACTTCAAAATGCAAGTAATTTTCATTTGCAGATCTGGGACCTACTGAAAAAGAGCCGATGGGAGAAACCATTCATCTGTCCTGATGAGTGTCTCCTGACTGTGTTGTCTTGTCACAAAACACACAAATTGAGCATCGGGTTAGTCATCTCCGTGTTAATTTTTCACATATTGTGAAGGAATGACTAATGAAGTGAGCAGCCCAACCTGCAGACAGAATTTCCCAGTTAGACCAACCCTGAGAAGGAAGGTCCTACTGGAATGTGAATGAAATTCTACATAGCTTTGCAGTGATTAGTATAGGTAACACAGAGATACATAAAACAGGACACGTGAGATTTCTTGGTGGGAACGAAAGACAGAATACACATATGCCTTGAACTGTATTATTTTCTCACCCCTTTTTCTTCCCCTTGCAATATCAATTGTTATCATGGTTTTTATCCTAAGGCAAGCTTAAGACATCAGAAAAGAGCATTAAGATAATGTGAGATGGTCATCACTTTATGTTTTCTCCATAAAATAGCTGAGAGCTTTGTGTCAGTTCTCTGTAGATTCATATACCCTGATGGGTTCTGCTAAGAAATCCTTCCAAACTCATGATTATTGTAATATTTCTGGGGCTCTGAGATGGCTCAGTAGATAAAGGTGCCTGTGGCAATCCTGACGACCTGAGTTCAGTCACAGGTCACACACGGTAGCAGGAAAGAATCGATGCCAACACATTGCCCTCTGACTGCCACTCAGGTGCCATGTCATGTACACACATTCACATGAAAATTATTAAATGTAAAATAATAATAATGGCCACAAAGGAACTCCAGTAATGAGTGTGTTATGTATACCACATGTATTATATAAGAAAAGTTCCTTCCCTTTCTGTCCTTTGTTATATAAATTAAAATTTAATAACCAAATTTATTAACGAAAAGATTGCCAAGAAAAATATATTTGTTAGATATAATTGTGGTTTTTTGATAAAAATGAGAGGACTTGGACCCGATCCACGTGGAATGGCAATGCATGAGTGGGGTTGGCTTGGCGAGCAGAAAGCTGGAGTAGGGCTGGATTCCTGGCATTGCTTCCTCAGCAAAGAGAACAATTTTAATCAGTTACAAAAATATTTGCGATCCATATGCTCCTCTCTGCTCACTCCCATATGCCCAGATTCTCTTTTATCTCGGGAGGGATGATGACTTCATGATTCAGCTGGGTTAGAATAATGCCGTGCTGACTTTAGAGATCGGTTCTATTTCAAAACATGTCCTGGCAATTACGCACACACACAGATCCAGGCTGTTAACACTTGGGTAGTTACGTGAATATGAGTTTATTTTTTTCTGACTCCTGGAGAAAAAAAATTATATTTTACATCCTCCTACTGAAGCCAGGCTAGGTATCTGAGGCTTAGATTTGAAACCCTGCTGTCATTTGCCTGCCGGATTAAATGCCCTTGTGAAGCTGTGAGGGCAAGAAAGCCAGGCAAAGGTGTGTTTTAACTCACAATAACATCATTCACCTTGGCGAAAGGAAAACGGCACAGAAAGCACTTGGCAACTTTATCTAACAGCAGAGTTTATTCTAGATAAATGGCTTGCAAACTACATTGACTCTTTTTTAGTTTATTTATTGATTGATTTAAAATTGGTCATCTGTCCTAGCCACGGCACAGGGGCCAGAATAGAAAAATGAAAACTACTGTCAATTAGTGGTCCGTTTTGTCTGAGATGTGTGCTTGCCTATCAGCTATATGGCTTGTAACGAAAATTGTATTTTAAAAGGAAGTTATCCACCAGCATCAAAGATGAATAAATCAGAAATTATTGATGGTATTCACGGTTGTGTTTTCAACAGTTGTTTCCCACTGGCTTTGTAACCCAATATGCTATTAACAGGGCCACTGCCAAAAGAGAGGAGCCAGTCATGCTGTCTAAGCTAGTGGGGAGGACATGGCAAGGAGAAAGGGTTTTGAGCCTTTGGAGCAGTAGTTGGACTCAGCTAGTGTCTTCAGAGGCAATAGGGCCCAAGAGGTGTGTCTACTGCTGGAGTCAGCGTTGTGCTCCCCCACCCCCAGGAGGCTGAGAGTTTGGGTTTGCTTTTGGCAAATGCTATCAGGAGCCCGACTCTGTTTGCATTCAAGCTGTCTGTGCGGCTGCTCCTGCAGGCGTCGCGAGAAAAGAAAGCGTACATTAGAGCGTGGATTGTTTGCAAGGGGCTTGGAGTGTGCCAATCTGTTGCTTGCTGCGGCAGCGATTCTTTGCTGTCACGGGGAATGCTCAGCTGGCAGAGTTGTCCTGGTGGAGGGAGGGAGGGATGTGGAGAGACTGTTCGTCACGGAGCACCGATATTAGGGATGCTTTGCAAACTGTCAGTGGAGTGAAAAGTGCTCTCTCGGCTGTGCCAATGCGGAAGTTCTCTGCCTTCTTCTCTCTTTTGAACTTTATAGACAAGGCCTCATTAGATCAAAGTCTGTGAAGATACCACACAAAGGTACCTCACACAAAAGACTCATAGACATAGAATTAAGGCCTATCGCATCCACCTATAGTTTAGACAAAGACTTCAATTTAGAAATAAAAGAGACAAACCTTTGGCAGGGAGGTGACTTTGATTCTCATTGAGGCAAACACACAAACTTGTTTTTTTTTTTTTTCTTTTAATACAAAGTGCGAGATTTCACTAAAAAAGGTTAAAACTGAAGTGAGTAATCTTCGGTGCATAATTCAGTTGTTAATTTTAGCTCCTTGCGTGGGCGCCGCGCTGACTTGAACAGCCGGCTGTAGCCTTCATTGGAGAAGAAGCCGGCAGCTTGGGACAGGTGGAGCTGGAGCAATCTGGGAGCGGGATTTGCTGGAAGCTGGTCATTAGTGTTAGAAACCCAGTCTTACTTACTGTGTGCTTCTCCCGACAGCCACGAGCGTTACCATGATGATTTACTGTCCCTCTTTTTTCAGGTTGTCGGCCATGTATCACGCTGTGTAAGGAAGCTGACTCGAGATGGACATCCTGAACTGCTAATGGGGACATGGGATGGCAATTACCTCTGATCACTTGTGTGGATTCTCCCAGTGTGGAACCACAGAAGCTGCCAGCCACTCTTCCAGATCTACAGCTGGAACTCTGTGCGAAAGGTAAAGCATTTGTGGGGCGGCATCTCATCTGTAGTTTCCTGTTATTCTTCCTTCGTTACCATGCCTGTCCACATAGACCCATTCACCACATCCCACCCTCAGGGTCAGGACCTGTCTGTCGAGGAGGTCATTAGACTTGTAGTTTTGAAAATTATAGCTCCGTTTCCTCACTCTGCTCAACTCTTTTTGTTTATTTGTTCGTTCTGTATTTTTGTTTTAACTGAAGCAGTCTGAAACTTGGCTTAGGGCAACTGAAGGTTTTTGTCTTTCCCCCCTACCCATTTCTCAGAGAAAGCAAACTGTTCACCAATGGGAAGATGAGACTTTTATTTTGTTAACCACACATGCTGGGTGACTCTGAGACTTAAAAATAACATAAAATAAAATAATTGCCCACAGGCAGAAGATCCTAAAACCTCCCCAGACTTAAAAGCAGCAAATCAACCCGCTCAAACCTCTGCCTCCTTTAGGGAAACTTTTCCTTCTACAATCCCACAGTCCTCTGCCAAATAGATCCGTGTGCTTGTAAGATTTTGTTACAGGCCATCTGTTCTGTCATGGTGGGTTTTAACAAATCAGCAATCGAATTTGCCATGGTGTCGATTTGTCTCGTGCTTCCTATTTCCAGCCGAAAATGAAGTTACTAAATTAGTGAATGGTAATGCAGCCACACTAGAGAGACATCGGAACGTGGCTCTGTCCAGGGGCAGTCACTGTGGTGACCAGGATGGGACAGTGAATGGCAGGGAACTTTGGAGAAAGAAAGGACTTTCTAAGCGGCAGCTGCTCTGAGCCCACCCCTCACATCCTCCCTTTCCTTCTCTAACTTTTTTCCTTTCTTTCCTCCATACTTCTTCCCTTCCCTCCCTTCATTTTCTCATACATACAGAAACAAGCAGGAAGTAAATAAATGAGAAATGATTTGTGAGTATGTCAGAGGGTAGGAAGTGCCAGAGATTTTTAGTGAGGTTAAAAAGGGAGGGAGGCAGGGAGGTGAACAATGATGGAATTGAAGTTTTTGAAGCTGCCTCCTTGTGTGTGGGAGCAGTGTGCTTTGAGTGTGGAGTCTCACCGGGCAGCAGACTCAGTCCCCGCAGCTGCTCCTCCCTCTGGAGCTACCAGTACAGGTAGCTGGCAGAGACATCAGGGGTAGGAGCTGCTGCTGCTGCTTTAGTTAGCTGTCAGGTTGAAGCCTGAATGCCCTGACCCTGGAAGGTTCATGACCAAAAGTAGATCTCACGCTTATACCAAATCATAACCTTTCCATCTGAGTTTTGCCTCCGTATTGTTCCTGGATACAGTGCACTCTATTCCTTGTTGCTAGGGAGGTGTTTCCATGGCTGAAACTGAGAAATAATTTTCTGAATCATGGCTGAAGTTCTGCCTCTTATCAGTAGGGCCTCCTGACTCAGAAGTTGAGGGTCACCTGTTGAAGCACTGGGGAACTATCCCCATTTTCTTCCCTGCCTCTGCAGTGCAGTGTGGGGACTAACAGCTGGGTGGGGGCATTGTGTCTCGGCTACGGTTAGTTGACTCATTTTTGACAGAAGGTGTATCCGTGTGTGCTGCTCTGTGTGTGGATGGGCTGAGGCTGAGGTGATGAACCTGCCTCCTGTGTGTGCAGTTACTGCTTAATGTTGTCTTGCTCTGTCCTCCGGGTGCATAGCTTTGTCAGTAGGGATGCTAGACCACACCTCGGGATGTGAATTTACAGGGGATGCGAATTTACTTTGAGAGATCTCAAGAATGACTGGAAACACTTCCCTACACTGATACCGTTTTCTGATACTGTAACCTTTCAGGGTCTAAAAACTCATTGTTTTAATTTGCATCTGGGAGAATGTCTGAGCAAGGAGAACTGAACCCGACCATAGTGGAGGAAGGACGGACTGAGACGGAGTCCGCCCCAGAAAATGGCATCCTCAAGTCGGAAAGCCTGGATGAGGAGGAGAAGCTGGAACTGCAGGTGAGCTCCGGGGACCTGCCCTCCACCTCTAGGATGTATCTGAGATTGCCTGAGGAATTTGGTAGTTGAGGGATTAGGAAGTCAAAGAGGAATCCTCCTCCACTTTTTTAAAATGATGCCATAAAGTGCCTTTAGAAATGAAAAACTAAAATCATCGAAAGAGCATATTTAATTACCAAATTTGCTTACAGGAGCCGGGTGCCCCTTGCTAGACCACTTCAAGCTGGGCATGTAAGGCCTTGGAGATGCAGCTTTAGGCTCTTTGTGTCTTGGCATAGATTCCCTATTGCCTGGAAAGATGGAGACACAGCTCACAGCTGAGAAATGTCAAAACCATGTATTCTGTTCTTCCTAGACAAGTTAAAGCTCAAGTCTTATTATCAGACAAATCGAAGCTCAAGAGTCCACAGATGAAGAATCAGAACAGAAAAAGGAGTGAAGGGAGGGGTGGGACTGGAAGCAGCTGAGGGAAGCAGGAGAGACAGGATTAAATACACAATGATTTACAAGGAAAAAAAATTGTTAGTCCAGGGAAGGCAAACTGAGCTTGTAAAAGCTATAGGTTTTCATTGAACTAATTTACAAATTTGTTAGTATGTTCCATGAGCCAACCTTATCAAAAGCCAGTAGCCACATAGTGATCAGAACCCTGCCAGGCTGTCATTTCTTCTTGCCTGTGTTTGCTCTGAGGAACTGACAATGTCAAACGTTTGGGACTTAGGCCACCAAGGTACCTTCTTAGTGTTCAGAATAGCTTTGCTCCCAGTGAGGATATCGCCACAGTCAATGATAATGACGCCTTCCCCTTTCCTTTCCTCTCCTCCACTCTCCTCTCCCCACTCTTCTGTCTGTCTGTCTCCTTCTGGTTTACTGGCTTTTCTTTTGTTTTGTTTTCTGTTTCTGCCACTCAGCGGCGACTGGCGGCTCAGAACCAAGAAAGAAGAAAATCCAAGGTAGGGATCTTCAGGGGCCCAGGGGAGTCAATGCCACAATTACAATAAATTACATATGTCCCATCAGAGCTGAAGATGTGCCCACAGCTCAGAGGCTGCGTCCTGACTGTCCCATTGCAACCTGGTTGTGATCCTCAGCCTTGTATTACCATAGGGATGCTCCTTGCTCAGAGTCTGAACACCCATAAGTGTTTCGATTTGCTCTGTTTTTACAGCTGTCGGCACAGTGGTGTTTTACCCTGTCTGCATCCACCAGAGGTTTTGGCTTTTGTTGTTGGTTTGGGATAAAATCTAGAGCAGACATTTCAATCTTTCAAGTGATGTCCGCCTGGAAATAAATAGGCAGTGTCACTCAGTGCTTGGACCACCTCCTTAATCCAATCTTCTCCTAATTTAGTTTTGATGGAGATTTGTTCTGTCAAGTGTTACGTGTGATATTTTCAAGAAATGGCATCCATTCACCCTTCATGTTCATGCGTCAACGTAGTTAAGAACTATTGCATAAGTTGGTATTTTCATATTTGGCATGGGCTCCCTGTTACTTTCTTTGCCCTTTGCACCCAGAATCACACAGCATTTTTGATCCTGGACTGAGAAATCTTACTTGGGTGCAAATGTGGTGGCCATGCTTTCACAGTCTGAGAATATTTTCTGTTCTTTGACTTGCCCTCCTCCGTCCCCAGTCAGGAGCAGGCAAAGGGAAGCTGACCAGGAGTCTTGCTGTCTGTGAAGAATCTTCAGCTAGACCTGGAGGCGAAAGTCATCAGGATCAGGTATAAACCCTGGTATTAGAGCAATTGCATGACTAGATCTCTGTGTGCAAGGCCAATCACTAAGTTGACATTAAAATATGTTTTGGTGGGGGGAGAAAACAGAAATTGAAGAAATACAGCATTTTCTTGCTGTAACCCTATTTATGAGATATTCTGCAGTTTACAAGTTTGGGGCTGGGGACATCACTTAGCAAATAAAGTGCTTGCCACACAAGCATTTGAGCCTATGTTCAACCCCCAGAACCCACTCAAGAAGCTGAGTATGGTGGCATATACTTGTAACCTCAGACTGGGGGAAAAGAGAGACAGGCAAATATCTATATTCCTGGGATTCAAGGGCCAGCCAGTCTAAGCCCTAATCAATGAGCCCCAGGTCCCAGTGAGAGACTGTCTCAAAAAAGTAAAATAAAAATGGCAGATGCCAACGGAGGAGAAACACCTGAGACTGACCTCTGACTTCAGAAGCACATGCACTCATACCACCGACATACCGCCCACAAATGTGCAAATACACCCCACAAGCATACACCCCCACAGCCCCTCCTATACACACAACTAGTTTAAATGTGTATCACAGGCTATTACATTTGTTTTTTTTTTCCAGACTCTCTGAAAACTCTCTGCAAATGGAAAGGAACTCAAAAGAATTTAGATTAAAACTTAATTTAAAAAAAATCAGTAAGCACGACAGTGCTGGGTGTCCACCAAGGCTCTCTCTTGATAAGGCTGAACCAAATACACCCCAAGCACCCTGTCTTTCTGAAGACACTTACCTCTCAGCTCCCCAAATGCACCTGCCTATAAACAAACACCACTGTCAGCTCCTATGAGATTTAAGAAGTGTCTAAGACGCTCTGAACTGTGGAGAAATGCCCTTATGGCCTTCGGGGAGAGTTTTTCTTTTCTTCCTTTTCTTTTCTTTTTTCTTTTTCTTTTCTTTTTTCTCTTTTGGTGACTGCTGCGGAAATGGTCCAGAAATGCATCTGAACTGGTGGTGAATTTGATACTAATCAGCTGCTGCACATCTCCATCCTTATCTTTGCCCATTACAGCAAGATGGGTAGACTCCCCAAAACTTAAAATTCCAGGAAAACCTTTCTGTGACCAAATGAAGCCTTCCACATCCTCTGTTGTTTTCCTTTTTAACTATTATATTTGCTTCTGGAAAACATAGTCTTGATGCTGAAATTTTGCTTATTTTGTCAATGGTCAAAGGCAGTCAACACAAAAATCAAATGACCTGCCTGGGCCCAAGGGGAGGAAAATTGATTACGAAATCATTAATTTTTGTTTTGCTTCTCCTCCATCCCTCCCTCCCCTTTTCACTTTAATTGAAATCCTCTAAATTCTCTTTATTGACACAAAGAATATGGAGAGCACTTTCTGTAAAAGAACCAAAAACTAAATTCCTTATAGATTTTTGTCCTAAGAGTGTTTTCTTTTTTAGTCTCATTTTCTTAACATGCCACTCTTGTGGAGAGGCACAGGCAAGCTATCATTCAGTAGCCATTACTGTGTTTCATATACAGCCTCTTTTTTTTTTTTAAACTCGGGCTCTGAGAAATGTGTGGCTTTCCTTCAGCATTTTATGTGTGCTTCTATTTTTAATGGAGATGGAAAAGGTGGAAAGATGTGAATATCACACCTTGTACTATCAATGTGGACTGATGGCTTGCAATGTACGGCATATGATCTGTGTGAAACCCTGTTGAATGACTGACTCTGGGAGGAGAAATGGCCCAATTGTCCCTCACTCCTAACGCCAGACAGAGGAGGCCAGCCTCTGCAGACTTCATCTACTCTTTGTCTCTTTTGACAAGGCACAGGAGTTTTGGTAAGGGTCATCAGTATCATAGCACCCATTTCAGAGGCAGGTCTAGGGGTACCTCCACACAGTGGGTGCAAAAGGTGCTTTGTTCCTGCTGGTTCTGAACCCAGAAAATAGGAGTAGTCTTGGAGGAGAGAATTAGGCCTCTTAAGCTTTCTCTTGGCTAACCAGGGAATGGTGGGAGTAGGGGGTTGGTAGAAGGCCAACAGACACATATATAAGGAAGTTGCCTATCTCAGAATTTATATGCAATGCCTTCACTAGATAACACCGAACACTGAGAAAATGTGAGGGCTGGCTCCCAGAGAAGTATACAGCACATGGAATGTATTGCTTCCCCCATGTTTGTATATTCCCAGTATTTGGAAAACTGCCTTCATTTTCTTGTATGGGAAAAACTCTCGTTCCCTGTATTACTTGATCTCAGACCCACATCTGACGGTTCAGTCTGTCATTGAGTTCAAGAAAGCGTGCTTTTCTTGTGTTATATTATTTGCTGACCAGTGTGTTACTGCAACTTGAATCATTCTTTTACTGTTGTTGGGTATAAACTTATCCTGTACCAATGTATTTATTAACACTTGTATTTTAATATTGAGCGTATCAATAAAAATATTAAAAAATAACAAATTGTTTTTTTACCAACTCTACAGCACTTTTTTGTGTATTCTTTCTACACCATATTGTATATTTATGTGTAGAAAATACATTTTTTTAAACCTGAGTGTAGCATTGGTCAACACATGGCAGCAATTTGTACATTTTTTTTTCTACAGTGGATGCCTTTGGCTTTTGCTTTTCTGTATCCAATTTATAGCCAACGTGATGATTTTTAGATTCCAACCTAGTGATGGCTGAGTGGTTGTTACAGTTCTGAAGAAGGAACTGGACCATTCTCCCATGACCCGCTTGCCCACAACCTCTCTCTGAGTCTTCTGACGGCTCTTCCTCATCCTGAAACATATCTTCTCAGTGGCAAATGATCCAGGGATTCCCTGAGAAAGTAAAAGTAAAAAATCAGAACCTTAGCTCCTACGTGAACCTTCACTGATTGTGACAGCTCTGTTCCTAATCCTGGAAAGAATGGCTACTGTAGAAATTCACTCTGATTTATATATTTTGTATATGACCTCCCCCACCACCACCTTCGGACCCCAGAATAATCTCCTGGAGTCAGAAGACCCAGCTTAGTTAAACATCTATGGTGGCAGCATGGTCTACCTCATCCTCTGCATTGAAGGGGTTGGAGAGCGGTTGCTTTTGTTTCCCCACCACCACCATGGCAACTTCCCTCCAGCCATCATTTCTAATGGAGGTCCGTCCCAAAGCATTTAGCTTGCTTTGAGCTGTGCTCACTTATACGAGTAGCCAGATTTGCTCAGAGTCCATTATGAATCCCAGCCCCTGCACAGTTAAAGGCCAGTGTCACAGGTCACAGGTCAGGTGAGCTTGTAGGACATTTTCTGCGAGAAACGCCACTCCTCCTCGGAAAAATTACCTGGCCCCTGCCCAATACCATGAAGCAGTGTCGATGAGTGATCTCTCAAATACGCACAAGCATCTTCCCTGATTCACCCTAACTCCAATCAGCATATGCTTTGGAGAAAGTAAAAATCCAAACAAGACATTGTTTGGTGCATTCTGCTTCAGAGAAGCAAATGTGCAATCAAAGTAATGGCTACTGTCTGTCAAGCAATACAAGCCGATCAGTTTCCAGGAAAAATAAAACGAATGACCGCAAAAGTAGACCCGGTTCAATACTGCAATCTGTACCAAGCAGCAGCTCAAGAGAATCTGTTTGGGGAAGAATTAACCACAAATAGATTTACCCAAATGTAGATACATAGATAACAGCACAGCTCACCGCATTTTCTAAAAGGCAATGTTTTCTGTGACTCTAAGGACATTTGTGAGTAAGCAGGATGGCTCCTGCTTATTAGGGCTCCCCCAGCTGCAGGGTTGGGCTTTCTGTAGTTCGGGTATCCTTCTTGACCTGGCTCCATAGGAGAATGTCGACTATAAAGTGGCTATTGGGTGCTTTCTTTCTCTGGGTTCTAACTGTAGTTCTGGCTCCTGGAGCCTGTCTGTCTGGGTGCACATTTCTCCTTATAAGGAACTCTAGAAGGGAATCGGAGAAGCCTTTTTTTAGACATGACAGTGACTCTATTGTGAGTAGATAAAGGATTTTTTTTCCCCTTACACATTTAAAAATAAACCTGTAGAGAAAATAAGAGTTGTGATCTACAGGAGTTTAGCTTGGTTAAGGTTAATATTCATGAGGCAAAGTTTAACAGTAGATGTATCTTCTGACCTCCCACTGACTTCTGGATTTCAGTTCACCTTAAAGGGCAAGTATGCTATTTTTTTTTTTTACAGCTTTTTTATTTTTTTATTTTTTTAACCACTTAAGAACAGGCTCTCATTTCTCAGTGTCTAGTAGCCTCTGTGCAAAATGGAAGCCAGGCAGAGGTGATTACATCTGGCCCTAAATTATTATATTTTTTTCCCCAACAGGAATCAATTCATTTACAGCTTTCCAGTTTCCCCAGCCTGCAAGAGGGGGATAAATCTAGGAAGGATGATACTGAGAGAGAAAAAGAAAAGGATAAAAACAGAGATAAACCCTCTGAGAAACCCAAGATCAGAATGTTATCAAAAGGTGAATTTCACAAACATTTCCTTACCTTTCTTAATTTGGGCACTTGCAAAGCCAGAATACATTAGAAACTGAACACGTGTTGATAGGTCCAGGAGCACTCTGCACCTAATTTTCTAAGTAGTCACATATGTTGAAAAAAAAAAAGAAAAGAAAAAACAGTGACCTTGACTTTCTTTTTGTTCCTTCCCCTTATTTGTACAACCACAGAGGTTATTTTTAGAATCATCCATTTCTTTGAATTCATGTTTGAATCTCCTGTTCTCAGTGACATGCTGAGGTGAAAGAGGGGATTCAAATCTGTTCTTGCATTCAGGTTCACTGACAACTGACTCGGATCGGTGAACAATGGTGACACACAGCTTTGTATTTTCACCCTCACCCTTATCTTAAAAGGCAGACAGCAAGGGCCTTAGCACCTCCTCACAGGGAGCCACACGTGGGTGTCTGGCTCAGTGGAATCCCCGGCCCAGAGGACTTTGGTCTCTGCGTTAGGTCACTATTGCATGTTGTTTCATTTGGAAACAAAAAAATCATATTTTTCTTGGGAAAAGAGCCATTCCTCCTAGAGCCGCCAACCAACAGTCTGGAACTTTCAGACTGCTGCCATACCTCTAATTGCACAAAGTAGAAATAAGTCAAGCTGAAGAGAAGAGAGTCGTGCTGAAACAGCACTGAGAATCCGCCCAGCTGGGGAATGGCAGCTCCTCTTCATGCTCTGCTCTGCAAATGTATTTCTGCTTAGACCCGTTAGCTTCTGTGGGGATGGGAACCTTGATCTTAAGGTGTGTAAGAGGAAGAAGCTTAACACTTTTAAAATGGCTGTGTGGACCCAAATTTATCCAGCACCAAGAGACCAGAATGATGTGAGAATATTTGTTCCCTACCATGTTTTATTCTGATTAATATTTAGATAGTTTTATAATAGAGCCTGCAGGTTTTTTTTTTAACTGTTCTGCTTTAATAGAACAAGTTGTCATGGGATCACAAGCCCTTGAGGTCTCTGTGGGTTGGGTTTACCTGTCATGTGGAGGCAGCACCCCACTGGCTTTCAGCATGGGGAGAGCACATGACATCCCCCATCGCCACCAGTGAGCACATTTTCTCTCCTCTGACATGAGACTCTTCTCCCAGTCAAGATCATCTCAACCCTTGAGTCTCGTTTTCATTCTGATGCTATCCTGCTGGGCTGCAAGTGTTTTCATACCTGTAGCTTCCTTCAAATTTTACCTGAGTAGGAGGGAAACCAGAAAGTGTACAAACCCTTTCCCACCCTGTGTTCCCACCTTCCTTCCATCCGGGCAAACCCTTTCCCACCCTGTATTCCCATCATCTATCCTGGCTACTCAACTTCCCATCCTGTTTGTTTCAGATTGCAGCCAAGAATACACGGATTCCACAGGCATAGACTTACATGAGTTTCTGATTAACACTCTGAAGAACAATTCCAGGTAAATTGTGTAAACCTTTTGGCAGCGGTGGGGTTGGCGCATGGGGAAGGGGACAGATAGAATATTACAAAGTGGTTAATCAAAATACTTCTAAAAAATCAAGTATAAAACAAAGATGCCCTCCCTGATGTCTCTCCTAAACTTTCTCTACTCTGTTGATAACATGTATCTCCCTGTGGAACTCCCTAATAGTTACATAGATGCCTACTGTGTAAGTTAGAGTGTATCAACTCTCCTTTCCTAACCCAAAAGAAACATTAAAGAAAAAAGGAGTGAAAATCCTCAGCATTACATCAGTCAATCATGCCTCCATGTAGATACATATCCACCTAAACTTAGGACTCCAGCTTTGCTTCCTTCCGGTTTCTTTTGACTTGAAGTCTTTATTGGCTATATTTTTAGCATTCAAAAATTTACATGTCATAGTTAGCATTAAAATGATGACACTTAGCCCCACCAAATATTTACCAAGTGAGATTAGATTAAAGCGAAAACCCTGAATTCGCACTGTGGTGTGCAAACCAAGGAGTCAACATCACCCAATGATGAATTAGACATAGGTCTGCTCTTTTCTCCTTTGAACTTGATAAACTGTATTTGCTCTTTGGAAACTGACAGTATGTGAAACCTTTCCTTTGAACATTTATTTTGCAGGGACAGGATGATTCTCTTGAAAATGGAGCAGGAAATGATTGATTTCATTGGTGACAGCAAGTATGTTCAATGGCAATGCTAGCTAATTTGATGACATGTCTTAGTTCGGTGTCTGAGTTAACGGTTCATTCCAGAGAGAGCTGTAGGTAGATACAGATATCCATGCCGCTCTTGGTATTTTTAGTGGAGAAGTCACTGGATTTTGGAGTGGTCATTGCTTGGGTCAAGTATGTTCCTGCCTGTTAAATTCCTGACAAAATGGCCATAAACAGGTGGGGCTGATTAGCATGGAGGAGACATAACAAGAAGCCACCCTTTTCATTTTTATTATAGTTTTTTAATGGGCTCCAGCTGGCTGCAGTCAGTTATGCCTGGAAATAATTTGTGCTGCGTTTGGTGTAAACTGGGTAATGACACATGTCCAGATAGACATCTGCAATCTCTCTTATGTCATGGAGCCTGTCCTCTGCCTGCCTCTGTTGATAAGGTATCATGAACTAAGCCAGAACACTTTGCAACAGACAAGATGAATGTGAGGCTGTGAAACGGTGATGCCTACCGCTTGATCAATAAATCTATGATAGCAGAAATTTGTCTGGGGGTGAGGACATCAGCTGATACTCCAATGAAAGGCGCCAAGCATTTCTGGATAAAAGGAGAGACAGGGATGTGTAAATCCCTGCAGAGTGTACCACAGACGTAAAATGAAGATGTTGATGCTGATCTCACTTCTCCTGTAATTCTGTTCCAGTAACCACTATAAAAAGTTCCCCCAGATGTCATCATATCAGAGGATGCTGGTCCATCGGGTGGCAGCCTACTTCGGATTGGACCACAACGTGGATCAAACTGGAAAGTCTGTCATCATCAATAAAACAAACAGCACCAGAATGTAAGTCACATCTTGGTGTTTCTTTGGCGTTTTCTTTCTTTGTTGGGGATTGGTTTGCAAGAGTATACATTGCGAAGTATGTGAGGTTTCATATATGCAACACTGTTGATCTCTCTGTCCTAGCAGCCATGGGGTAGCACACATCTGTAGGAGCCTGCATTACAACAGGGAAGTTTGTACGCTTCAGGCAATAAAATGAACTTGTTTTCTGATTTTTTTTAAAATAAAACTCATGATTGCCTACTTTCTATTAGAATTCCATATGAATTCACACAGAAAATGGTAGGGAACTGCATTTCAAAATAGCACGCAGATAAAAACAGCAGTCATTGGGCTGGGAGTGTAGCTCAGTGGAAGGCTTGGATTGCACACACAAGGTTTGTTAGATTCCCGGTACTGCAAATGGATAAAGCCGAAGTAAGTATGGAAACCCTTTCTGCAAAGCCAGGCATGGTGGCATATACCTTTGATCCCAGTACCCTGGAGACTGAGGCAGGAGGATTGTGAATTTTAAGGGTAGCCCTGGTATGATTCTGTCAAAAAGAAGAGGCAGGGAGAAGTGGGGAGTGGACCGCAGTAGGGTGGAGGGTGAAGGCTAGGATTTGTAAAGCTGTGGCTCACAGAGGCATTTGTCCTTTTTTTTCCCCTTTTTCTGATGTGGAGGCATACCTTTGTGGAAAGCTCAGAACAGGATACAGAAAACTTATTTCTAAATCCTGTGGTAGTGACTGGGCGGCCCAGCCTGCTGCATTTGCTGCTTGCTGTCTCTTCCTTCACCTGGGAGACAGAGGCTTGAACTTGTCAGATATCTAAGTTTTAGCCCTAAGAAGACAATACTTGGTTTTTCTCAAGATAATCACTGCCATTCATCTTCAAATCTCTTTCCTGTCCCATTGAGTCATCAAGAGCATAGTAATAGGAGACTTCATCTGCCTTGACACATGCCATTGTCTGCTTCGAACTTGTGTAGCTTTCAAAGAGAGCACAAGCCCAACCCTTCTTTAACAAAAGGTGTGACACCCTCCAAAACTATAAATCATCATTTAAAAAAATTAGCTTTCCTTTTTTGAGGAGTTGGGTGAGCTGTGAATCACGTGGTCTTTGTGTCTGACTGTTGATGCTGGCTCTTTCCCGTCGAACGGAGCTCTCATGGTTAAAACGTGCTTGGTTTCCTGCTCACTGCAGGTTAGGGCAAGTGGAGTAGCCTGAGCCTCCTTATCTCCTCAGAGATCAGCCTGAGCTCAGCAGAGACAGTTAGGGGGAGGAGCCCAGGGTAAGGAGCCTACACCAAGAGTGGCTATTATCTCGGGGACATTGAGTGCTTCCCTTTTTTTCCCCCTGAGTTTCAAATTGCTTTATATATCCGTAAAACAGTTTGAAGTGGATAATGTTTAAGGGCTCTTGAAGCTTCAGAATTATTGGGTCCTGTAGTTGCATTCTACTGAGCTGGCAAAATACATCTCAAAATTTAGCAGCTTTCCACTTTATCTGATTGTTGACTCTGCTGCCTCTTGTTTTGACTGTGTTGGAAATTAAAGGGCGCTCTTCTTTAATCTGCCACATTTTTGTTCTCCATCAGATACGCCCAGCTGGTTTGGGTGTATTATTGTTTATGTCTTTTACTCTCCATTCTAGTTTTCTTGTGGTTCACAGGTGCCATACAGGGACAGACACACTGAGAACAAAGCAGAGGAGGAATTGACTTCCTCTTTTAATTGGCTCCATGTATTTCACGTCAAGGTCATGGGAAATGTGGGTCTGTGCATAGATGGAGTAGATTAAGCCTGATAGATTTACAACTTGCAGATAGTGGATTTGCTAATAGTTACAATGGTTTTACAGTCTCACAGTCATGAATATCAGTCCATGTTTATACACTAGTTAATGGGGATATTATGCCTCTGTGAATACTCTTGATAGATGCTTAGCCTCGCCTGTGAAGCTGATTTTTACACTCTGGTAGTTCCATTTAAAGGAAATTTAAACTTAGCTAAGTTTACATACAATTTGAATTTTAAAACTCGGTTTCATCAGGCTAAACATTTCAGCGGCTTACAGAGTCAGAGTGCACGCAGAACATGTCTATGACTCTGGAAACTTTTTGAATTCTCCCATAGTTCCCCGTGTTTCCTTTCAGCTCTCCAACGTCATGGTAGAATGTGACCGGTCTTTAGGTTTTCGTTATTTGACTGACAGAAGTCCTGTCACTAAACCTCTTGCCTTCCAGGGAAGTACAAGCTTTGGTCCTTTTCAGAAAGTTTTAGTGCACGCATGAAGTGAGTGGTGTGTCTGACCATGTGAGCCTCATGAATGCAGTTGCTGAGAGCAACCAGAAGGGGCATCCGGTGTCCCTAGATCTAGAGTTAGAGGCGGTTGTGAGCTGTCCAGCACAGGTGCTGATTGCTAAAGCTAGGGGTACAATCAAAGTAGCAAGTACTGTTCACCCCTAAGCCACCTCTTCAGCTCCCAGATTTCTGTTTTTCCTGAGCATTGTTAAACAGTCTGCACAGGTTCACACCTTCAGGAGAGTGCCAGGGAGCAGAGGGCAGACAGCACCTCTTGAAGGCAGTGACGACTTTGGTGCCAGCACCAAATCCAATCTGATCACCCCATCTCCCATAGCACTCTCTCTCATTCTTCCACCAGTCAAGTCATGCCTAAACACACCCTAAGCTGTGGACTCTCTAAGCATTAGCTGGAGTGTGAAACCCCCTTTCTCCATTCCAACCACCATATTGCTCGGGTCTGTCATTTAAGAGGCATTTAGGGGGCAAGAGCTCCGATGGTAGAATTTGAGGGTAAACTGATACCTCTTTGGGAAAGGAAGCATAAGGAAAGGGGGTGAAATAAAGGCTTTTTCAAGTAGTAGCATAGTGCCAGTGTTCGAGATGTGGATCATGTTAGCAGTGAAGGAAAGACTATTGTTTCGTGGGAATGTATGGATGTTACAGTACTGCCAGGGCCTTTGGATTTGAGGGGAAATAGACCATTCTCTTCAGAGCACCATGCTGAAAATCTGGGTGCCTTGAAGATTTCAATTACCATCTATTTGGGGGAAATTTGAATTCTCTGCAAATGTGAAGAGATGCCTAGCCACAGCAATTGCGAGTCAATCAGAACCAGGCTAATTTTGGTATATTGTTGGATTGAAATATATTTTGACTCGTAAAAGGGTGAGAGCTGGGATGAAAGTTCCTCCCAGGGTCCTCCTAAGTGGTGTATTCAAAAAGCACCTTTCCAGTGTGTTCAGGCTTCTGCAGCTCCCATGCATATCCTTGAAAAACATTCATTTAAAATGTCACTGTGCCTTAGTAGAACAGATCCAGAATAAAAGCTCTTTGGATGGAGTGTGGAAATGAGCGAAAAGGTTTAGAGAGAGAGGTACATGTTTATATTGGTTTGCTGCTTGTTTGTCTTCAGCGAGTTCTCATGGTTCCGTAAAGTGGTCCTGTAAAGTAGATGCATGAGTAATCATCACGTACCAGCTACAATCGACTATCATTCTCTTCTTTCTGCCATTTTTTTTTTCTGGATGAGGGGTGTTTTGAGGCATTTCACACAGTGACTTGTTATGTTTTTCACAGGGAGAAAGTAGTTTTATATGAAATTCAGACGGTTTGGGTCAAGAGGGACAATCCTATGTGCAAGTATGACTGGCCTTTGTCTGCTCTTCTCTATCACATCCTCAGTTATCATCCATTATCTCTCCCATGATGGACAGCATTGGTCTCCAGGACGTACTCCTGAGTAAAGGCATCTCTCACTGAGACTCACGGCACTTGCTATGTGCTCACTGTACCTCATGCTTTTATTTTTGGTTTAAGTATATTATCTAATCCTACAGAGAGAATTTCAGTTTGGAGCCTTCTCTATAAAGAAGAAATAATTAGCGGGACTCGGTTCTAAACCAGCATGTGTAATGTGTTGGTTATTTAAGTCAAACCATCTCAGCTAATGAACCAAGCCCTTAAGAGGTGTGGCTGGATTGGATGGGGATTCCAACTGTTTAATGCCTTTGTTTTCTGGTAAGAAATAGGGATTAAGGAGCTGTTATTTTAAAGATGTTTTGAAATTTTACTGACTCATATAAGCAAACACAAGAGTCTTTCTATAATTTAATAATCCCTGCTATTTTTTTTTCTGGTTCATCACTACTAACATGTGTGGCTTGTTGAAGAAGAACTTGAGTTGTATGTATCAATAATGTTAGCTTGTAAGATGAGTCTATTCATTTTTTCCCTGAGTAGCCTTAGATTTCCACCACATTCACAGGAGTCTCAGCTCCATGGGAAAGAGCAAAACAAAATGGTGGAAGTCAGAGTCAAATTACTAGAAGTTTTGTAGTATTACTCTTAATATGCTACGGATTCCCAGAGAACGTGTGACTTTGACTTTGTAGTATGTTCTTGATGCCCTGTAGCTGTGGACAAAACTGAGCAGAGTGAGCACTCAAATATATCCAGGGAAGAGAGAATTAATCTATTGCATCTAAAACTTATGCCAATGCTAAGCTTTCTGTAGAGATGCTGGTGTCTAATTCTGAGAGCCATCTAACAAAAGTCACACCACTGCCTGGCCTGGAGGAGAAAGGCAGTGATGAGTGATCATCCTCCCTGATGAGAGAGGGAGAGAGAGTCTCCATTTCTTGAGGGAGACAATCCAAGATGGCGCTGCTGTCTGGCTAAGCCTATGTACACTAGAGAATTAATAAAATTATCTTGGCCTGTGGTGTTGCAGGTTTTCTAGACCTCAGAATTAGCCAAGAAAGAACAGGTGAGAGTACACATCCAATTGCCTCCAGGCACACCCTTTGGTTCATCAACTGGCTCTAAATGGTTGATTAAACCCACCATTTGAATTAAAATAGAAGTGTCAGAGATGACACTTGAGATGACACCTGAGATGAATCCCTATGTTTTTGTAGTTGTTGTTATTGTTGATTTTTGTTTTCACATTCAATTTGTTATGTTGTCTCTCTGAATTTTGACAGCAACAAGGTTTATCCTCAAGCACTTTGTATTTCTCACTATTGGACTTCTAGTTGACTGTCAGTTTTGGTAGAGTCACCCACTGATAATCTACAGTGCAGCTACCAGGGTCTCTATTACTTGTCTACCACAAAAGATGTTTCTAATGTGTTTATTCTCCACAATGACTCTTTTATTCTGTGATATTTGAGATGGAAGCCAGACTCTCATGTTTGCTGGGTGAGAGCCCCTCCTCCAGTCTCTTTCTTTCTTTGCAATTTCTTTCTTTGTCATTAATTTTGTCTTTAGACAAAAAAGCTGGGCTTGTATGGGTAACTCCTGCCTCAGCTGTCCATGTAGCTGGGGTCATAAACACAAGACTCCACCTTAGATGAATGTTGCCTTTGGACCTTTAGACAGAAACCTAAAACTATGCAAGTTTTAGTTTCATAGTTTCATAGAAAAAAATATTAATTTTGTCTATGTTACAAGTGTGTGCCTGTTATAGTAGAAGCTTTGTGCTTTTCTTTTTCTCCCTGTTCTCCATTTTTCTCTCTTTCAATTGTTTTTCTACATGTAGCACAATGATGTACATTGTTCATTTTGTGGAGTGTTTTTTTTTAAATATATGTTTTCATCTCCTCTTCTCCCCTCCCCACTTTTTTCATCCCAGAGAGAGGATGTAGCTTTGGAGTTTGCCATTTGGAGACTTGAAATAATCTACTTATTCTAGCATTTCCCACAAACTCCGTGATTACTGCACATGGATACCTGGAGATCTTTGCATATGGCACATCAACTTTTAACTTGCCTCAGATAATTTCACGTTAAAAGCTTGTCATCTCTTCAACAATTTCTATTTCATATTTCACATCCACCCACTCTCCTTGCCTCACATTCCCTACCCTTCATTAAAGTGCAGAGTGGAGCATGGCAATAGCAAATGCATTGGAGGACAGCACTTTCTCTCTCTACAAACTGTGGGACAAGGCAAGTGGTCCAAAGGCTACTCTTAATGGTTGGGAGGCTTTCCATGAGCTTGAGGCCACTCTGGGCTAAATAGTGAGTTTCAGACCAGCCTGGGTATGATATGTTTGAAGCTATCCTGGGCTACAGACTGAGCCCCTCAGAAGTAAAACAAAGCAATGCAAACGAAAACAGAGTTAAGCCCTATAGGATTCAACTCCATGATTCTTGAGTCTGGTGCTCTTTGGCACACTAGCCTGGAGGGGTGTAGGGTGTGGAGTGACTATTCCAGAGAACACAGTTAACTCAGATGTCTGTCAGTAGATCAAGAACAATGAAGCCTCTTCTAACTAGAGAAAGCCTCTCTAGAAACTGCCACACATGAGCTTGAAGGGCCTTTGCTAAGAACCCCTGACCACTCTCTCAGGGCACAGACCCACTACAAAGAGGTGGGCATAGGTGAAGGGCCACATACTCTCTTGAGTACCCTGAAGCACTGAGGCTTAACTTGGGGCTTCTTGGGTGTCCACAATGGGGAGTTTCATACCCTACAGTGGACTGTGTTTTCAATGGAGCAAAACAACTCAAAGAATAGACACACGCTTCCTCTTGTGTTCATAGAGATCTTGTCCTTGGCTTAGAGCTTGAAGAGGCTCTGCAGCACACTAGCAGCACACTGAGCCATGCTTACGTAGGGCCTCTGCGGAAGAGCAAGCATCCATCTAAGTGTATCTAGGAGTGCTTGGCTGGCACCCTGTCATTTCTAAACATGATGAATCTGCTGTTAGCTTTTTATAGCATCAGTGTTGCCAATCATCCAGCTAGAACCCAGAGATCAGAGGCCTAAGAATTGCTCCCAGTATGACCATGAGGTTTGTAGAAGGAACATTCTGTACTTCCTTTTCTTATCTGATTGGCAAACATACTGGACAGTTTGGATACTTATACATATTGTTTAATGACAAAGTCAGAATCATTACCATATTCATCTCTCTAAACATTCCTCGGGAAGAAACCTAGGTCCCTAACCATCTCTTAAGCTTAAACTTAGAGCTATTTGTTGACCTTGAACAAACTCTATGCCATTTTCCCTCAACTATTATATTGTCTCCTCAGTATTGTCTTGCTTTTCCTGTTGAGAATATAAGACTTTATACATGATAGAGGGGATCTCAAAAACAAAGAGCAAGGAGAAAACCAATAAGTTTATTGTGTTCCTTTTTTCCAATGGTATGGCATCGCTATTTAATTTTGGAAACAAAGCAAGCATAGACTTTGTATACAGGTAGAATCTGCATTATTATTTTAAGGAGCTTTTCTATGACACAAGGATGTATCTGAGACTTTTATTTATGCTCACTTAGCTCTCAGCATTGTAGGATGTCAATCAAGCCAGTCCTTCTTGTAGGAGAGAGAACAAAACACTGAGTCTGTCTTAACCTGCTCAGTTCACAGAAGATCAAAGCCAAAGGCCAGGAGCTCCTCCCTCTCAGCTCTTGACCTTTCAAAGGTTATGGGAAGAAGAATTACCATCCATAGAATCAATAATGTTAAATTATGAGGAAAAACAAGAGAGTAATTAAGCAGTATTTCACAGCTATGCATTGCTTCACTTGCAAAATCCCAATTTGCATTGGATTACTTTTCAAACTGTAAGGAGGGATTTGGAGATGGCTCAGTCTTGATTCCTAGGATGCACATAAAAGGCCAGGTTTGGCGATGCATGCTTGTAATCCCAGCACAGGGGAGACAGAGACGGGCACTCAGCCTGTCCAAACTGGAACATTTCAGGCCTGTGAAAAAACTCTGTATTAAATAGAATAAAACAGAAACAAAAACAAAAAAGATAAGGTGGTTCATGCTCAGAGGAACGGTACCTGAGGTTGACCTCTGATCTTCATACACACATGTACCCACATATGTACCACACATCCACACCACACTTGAGCACACACACGGAAGTGTTCAAAGAGCAAAATAAAGAATGCTGACACAAAAGTCGATGATAAAGCTATGAATTGTCTTAGCACACTTAATGAGTTAAAACCCGACTCCAGTTCCTTAAAGTAATACTTCTCAAATATTCAGTACTGTGGATCCCATGCTTTAAAAAAATGAAAGGTCTTAGTCATTTTCTGTTCACTAGGTGGGAAATCAGCTTCATTAAGATTGAGTGTGTAAGTGTGCAAGTGCATCCATGAGGTGTAAATCCAAGGCTATATGTGGGTGCCATTTAATGCATAAAGCACATTATATGCTCAGGACAGTCATAGAAAGGCTATCACACAATGTACACTACATATAATATTGACCCAAGTGTATAATAGCTCTTTGAGAGAGCAAGATTGCTCTGGCATGAATCTTAAAGTGCAGAGATGTTGACAAAAGGAATAGGCTCAATACTGAGCCCCTCCCGCAGCACCCCCCCCACTGGTTCTAGATTTACCTACAGCAGTGACAGTTATGTTTTGGGTGACTTTAGGGAACACTTGAAGATAAGAGTGTCGGTGGATGTGGTGGTTACAGTATGCCGTCAAGCTCCGTACTCTTCAGATAAACTGGAGTCTACCGAGAGAAACGAGCCCATACAAAACACGTTTAACTCCACAACCTGACTTCTTCCCACCTCAGCCCCCTCCAGAACTCACAGAGCCTCTAACTTCCCAACCGCCCCTTTAATTCCTTGCCTTCTCCTTCAAACCAGGAGAAAGGAAAGCATAGCATTTCCTCACATGTGCGAAGAGCAAGCAAACAAAAATGGCAGTTCTTTGTCGACTGAATCACAATAGTAGTTCTTCATTAGCGTAAATTACCTATAATTTTTAAAGATGGGTTACCTCACACAAACATCATAACTTATAAAGAAAAAGTCCAAGTCCAAGAAACACCAATTATTTTTCCCAGTTTCAAAGGCAGAAATATTTTCATGAACACCCGACTGGCACCATTTGGACACTCATGAATCAAAAATTATTTAAATGTTATGACACAAATTGGATATATCATAATTAAGATTATCCCTAACCCTGATGAGAATGTTGGTTAAATATTTATTGGCGTGCCCTGGGCTGAGTGGATGGCTCAGTGGGTGACGTCACCTGCTACCAGGCCTGACAACTCACCAACTCCTGCAACCTGTAACCTATAGGTTACCCTATCACCTACACACACACACACACACACACACACACACACACACAAACATACACACACACACGATAAGAAAAATATAGTAAGATTTACAGTATAATTTATTGGACTGCCTGCTAACTTTGCCTGTTCAGAAAATATAAACAGTGTAAAAGATTTTGTTATTGTAGGCTACACTATTACTGGGCAGAGCACTTCAGAACTGCTAGATTGCTTACATCTATTCAATCCTCCTATGCATGTTGACGTTCATATTATATTTTTTCAGTTTATACAACAAAGCAAATGAGCAGGACTCCTCTCCATAAAGACTGTACACAGTAAATAAGGTGCAGGGCTGAAAAGACACAGTATGTGTTAAGTTTGTTGCTCAGTTGTTGTTTGTATGTTAAAAGCATTTTAATATTAATGCTAGTCTACAGTAAATGTAGTTCTTCGCAGTCATTTATGCATATTTTGTAATACGCTCAGGAATATATTAGAGTCATTGGGAATGGAATTTAGAGTCATTGATATATTAATACAACGATATTTATTAATACTTTTAGAATTTTGTGCTGGTTAGTTTTATGTCAACTTGACACAAGCTAAGGTCATCTAAGACAGGGACCTTCAACTGAGAAAAATGCCTCCGTAAAATCAGCCTGCAGAGCCAACTTGTAGGGAATTTTCTTCATTAGGGATTGATGGGAAAAGGCCCACCCCACTGCTGATGGGGTCAGTCCTGTGTGGTTGTCCTGAGTTCACTAAGAAATCAACATGAGCAAACAAGTATGGAGCACTCCTCCAAGGCCTCTGCATCAGCCTGTGCCTGCAGGTTCCTGGGTAAGGAAGTGCAAGCCAAACAAACCCTTTTCTCCCAAAATTGCTTTTCGTCATAATGTTTCATCAAAGCAACAGAAACCCTAATTTCATACAATGTAATTTGATCCAATTCCCCCCACATTTCTCCCCTTTGCTCCTCCCAGATTCTCTATGTAAGACAGAAGTAGCTGGGCAAGGTACATCTGAGATCTAGGCAGCTTGTAAATTTATTATCATCGAGAAGAAGCTTAGAATTAGAAAAAAATTATCAATAAATTAATATGATGGAAGGAAACACAAAATTGTCTCATTAATAAAGTGTTGGAAGGAAAAAAAAAACTATGTAAAAGCCACATGCAGAGGAATGTGTCTTCTGTTGGGGTACAAGCTGATAGGGAGGAAAGATTGAAGCATGTATCATGTATGTGGAAACTACATGATTGTTTCATAGGTTTACTTAAAAACACCAGTGAGGGGTTTGAAATATAAAGAACCTGAAGTTATCTCCAGATAATTCTAAATGTGTGAACCAGCATTCTAATCCAAATATTACGAATGATTCCAAATAGGAGTCATCTTTGCAAATTCATTGGCACTGAGGGGACGCAAGTGTAGGCATGCCTGTACAGCTTCAAAAACCTAGGCACGCATTCCACATGACGTCTGAAAATATGACTACACAACCTCTCATACACACTGCATGGAAAAATCATCTATTGGCCATTTCTGAAGGACTTTTTCTTTCTGGATTATGGATGTTATTTTTTATTTTTACAAACCTTTGATTCACAGATAAACCTGGAGAGTGATATCACTGTCCTGAAGCTCACTGATCTGATTGTTTCCCCTATTTGGCAGTGTTGAAACTCCACACTCAATACAGTTCATGAATAAATAGCCACACAAACTAACAATACCATATTGAGCTTAGCTGTATGTGATTTATTTCTCCTTTTAATTTTTTCACTGTGTCCTTTTTAGCCTCTTAAATATTTTTCTCTGTTATCCTTGTTTTCTCTTCTTTATAGTATGCGTGCACACACACACACACACACACACACATCTTCTTGGTGACTGTTATCATTTGGTCATTATGTTGTCATTGGTAAAATGTACACTCATACATTTTAAAAAATAACATAGCAATAAACATGGGAATTTGCAGGGTCAGATGAATTTTCATGTACTACAAGGTTCTAGTGTAAAAAATATTACTTAGACAAAGAGCAAACTTTAATCTTAGCATTTCTAAATCCTTGTAGTATAATAGAAAGATTAAGAAATAATTTGATAAAAAAAACATTTAAATCCCCAATTTAGCAGATCATTAAATAATACATCCAATGAAAGAGTATATTGTAAATATTCAAAATATAAGAATAATTGTCTATAACCCAGTGATTTGGTAGGAGTCATTAGTAAGTTGCTAAACTGTTTTGCTATCTCTCTGAGATAATAACTTTCATTATTTTGTTGCTATGAAACAATACATGATTATTATAACCACAAATCTGTAGAAGGTTAGAAGTAAAGCTGCCTGTCAGCTCACCCTCTGCAGATACGATTTCTGCTAATATTATTCATGCTGCCATGTGCTTTACTTTGAACATAAACATAGTCAGGTTGTATTCATGTTAGTTTACTTGCTGGTCAATGTTATTAGATACAGTTTTAGAGAACTTCATGTCACTATAACAAGCCTCAAATTCCTTATGCAGTACAGGGGAGAACTTCATGCTTCCATTGTTATGAAAGAGAATTCGGTGTCCATTTATGGCCATTTCCTTTGGAGTCACTCTTAGCAATAGAATCACACTATCAAGGCAAATCGCCATGTTTACACTTCTTCATCCATTTATCCCAGTTTTTTTCTTAAGTTTGTTTCGGTTTTTTGTCTTGTATTGTTTTTTGTTTTGTTTTTGCCAAAGCAAAATCACCAATTTAAAGGGGTCTTACCGACCCAGGGTGTATCTGAGCATTCCGCTAAGTGTCGTTTGTGATAGTCCACAGTAAGGAAGAACCGAGGTACTGTGTTAGCTTGCTTGTCTCCGCTAACACTTAATCACACCAAAGGAACTCAGAAGAAAGTGGCTAGCAAGATGGTTTGATCTATAAAACACTCCTTACACAAGGATGAAAAACTGACTTTGCACTTCCAGAAGCCAAATAAAAAGACGAGTTAAGTGCCAGAAACCTATAGTCTCAGCGTTAGGGAGCAGGAGACAGGAGGACTCCTGGAGTTTGATGGCTGTTAAGCCAAATCAGGGGCTCCAAGTGCAGAGAGATGGTGTCTTAAAGTGTAAGGAGGAGAGCTACTGAGCAAGACACCCAGTATATACTGGACTCCAAAAACTTGTACACAGGTGCAGGCATAAATTCCCAAACATGTGTTCACATGGACAGGTATATACCTATCCATACATACAAAAGAAAGAAAATGATTTTGCAAAACTCCACAAAATTCTAAGCATAAATTTGAAGGACTCTAATAATCAGGGTATAAAAAGCTGGCAAAGTGATTCAATCTGTAAGAGACCTAAATCTGATGCCCAGATTCACATAATGAAAGAAGAGAAATGACTCCTACAAGTTGTCCTCTGACCCTCTGACCTCTGGCCTCCACATTGTCACTGTGGAATCCATGTGTTTACACAAAGTAAATAGTAAAGTAAATAACAAGAGCTAACTAATAATACTTCCACTTCCAATTTTAGAGTATAAACGTATAATATCATTTAAAAGAAAATAAAATGATAGACTGATGAATGGTGAAACACATGTATTAAAAAAGGATAAAGGGCTTTTTTTTTTAATTTTTCAATCAATGATCCATTGCTGTGAACATTTTAATTGAAATGTCCACAGTATTCTTAGGTTTATCAAGCACACTTGACAATTAAAATCCTTTGCTGTTTGCTTCACCATCTAGCTGTTTCCCAGAAGGATTTATTGTGCTGAGGTGATATCTCACAAAAACATCAGCACCACCTTTCCTTTAGTCTAGGTGACATGCCAGAGCCTCTCTGCTACCCCACCCCCACTACCAGCTATCACCCCCACTTCCACCCCTACCATTCGAGAGAGTTCAATTATTCTTCTCTGTGTGGGAAGGGAGGAAGAGACTCAGCTGAACTATTTGGAAGATGAATAACAAGTCTTAAGAACCGAACAGTGAGGCTAACCTGTTCAAAATCCTCAAAGATAAGTTAAAGGTTCAAAACAGTAGTAATAGTGAATGCTCATTTATTTTAAGCTTCTAGGGATTTTTTTTTAAACTAAGATTAGAATTGATTGAGTAGAAGAGAGATTTGATTATCTTGACCAGCCACCAGCTTTTCTGTGAGTTCCATCTATTGGAGGAGCAATGTGGAATCAACTTAAATATTCTTTTTTTTTTTTCCAAAGAGGCTAAGATGCTGGCTGGTGATGCAAACATACTCATGACACAGGAACAGTATGTGCCACAGACTGGGAGAAACGGGTCTGCTATATGTACTATAGATTGTAGGAAAATACAGGTTTGCCTTGAGATGAAAAAGCTATTATTTATCTAAAATAAGCATTAATTTTATTTCCTACATGTTTTGGTAATGATACCTGGGAAGATAGACATGATACCTGATGAAGCAAAATCTGAAAAATAAAGAGACAAATTAGGATGAAATGGTACCTTCCCATGAGGTACAGAGCAAGGTCCAAGTATCATCATTTAATAAGTAGCTGGCTTTCTGTAACCTTGGAAATTGTTCTTGAATTGCATCCCCGTATTCGTAGATTAAAAGTAATTCATTACCATTTGAAATACCATTCTTAAATGAATTATCTTAGTGCCATTCATCTTATGGCTCCGAAATAATGCTAGTATGCTGTTCAGTTAGTTGTAAGAGTGATTTTTAATAGCTGTGATACAATGGCCCATTGTCAGCAGTTCTTAATTCAATTACCGCAGTATTTCAATTTATGCTTTGGTTAGCTCTAAAGTCATGAATAGAGCCAACCTGGGAAAAATTCTTCTTAAATTCACCTAATTAATTTTAAACAAATCTCAAAGTAACTTTATGAGCACTGAAAATATTTTTCAAGAAACCTAAAGAAACTAATATTTTTTCTAATTTTTAAAAATATAATTAAAGAAGATACTTGAAAATCAGTCACTGAGAATGTACTTCATATGATTTATAGCTGAATGTGAAATACACCTTCTGTTTAAGACTTGGATTTTTGTTTGTTTGTTTGTTTGTTGTTTTGGTCTTCTGAGACAGGGTTTCCCTGTGTTTTTCCCTGGCTGTCCTGCAATCATTCTGTAGACCAGGCTGGCCTCAAACTCACAGAGCTCTGCCTGCTTCTGCCTCCCCAACTGCTGGGATTAAAGGCATGCACCCAGCCTGATTATGTTTTGTCATGTTATCAAAGTATTTTTCACACATGCATACATGTACATATCCATATACATATGGTATAGTTACTATAAAAAACAAGACTATAAAGAAATGGGACTTCAGAAGGAACATTGAAATAGAAATTTATCACACTTTACCGTAAGATCTTCCAAAGCCAAGAGTGAAGAGAACTGAGATTTCTCCCCTACCCAAGGAATTCTCAGACTTATGTAAAAGATTATAATGATTAATAAACATTATTTCAATGTTTAACGAACATTCTGTCTCCAATTTGAGTTTATGCTCCAACAAACCAAACTCTCTGATATCCTGTTTTATAATTACAGAGATTGTGACCTCATATCTGACTAAGCAACACTTGATCAGTCCTTGAGCTATAATGGCTTGTACACAGCTAGGCTAAATTGTCACTCATCTATACGTTGATTGATTCATTCATTCAGCTGAGTGGTTTGCTGGTGCCAGGTTTGGATATGGGCGCTAAGGTCTAAGGCCTATAATGAAATGTGCCCAACCCACATGAACATACCTACCAGCTAGCATTCTAAATTGTCACTCAAGTACATTTTATCTTAAAAGAAGAAATTAGACTAAACAAATTCACCTTGGGCTTGTGCCTCAAAAGGTCCATGTCCTCTAGTCCTCTCATTTGTGTGTGAATATTTGCAGACCGTTAAAAACAAACACAAAAAGGATATCTGTAAATTTAGGCACATTATTTCATGTATTAGGGCTTAACAGACTAGTGCCTGAGGACATCAGAAGAGACTAATTACCACTGATATGATGTAATTAACACTGATGTAATCAACATCTTTATTTAAGCTGACATCCTCATTTCAGTCTATGGAAAGGAAAATAAAAAAAAAAAAAAATAGGTATAACAACCAAAGAAGTATTGGTTGGAAATGTCAGGACACTTGATCACTTGGGGGCCTTGTCATTTACCCCAAACTGTGACTGAACATGTTACTATGTAAAACATCACTGCTCAGTTAGGAACCCAAGGGTCCGGGGACTCACCTGCATCAAACTTGTTCGTTCCTAATGGACTCTTTCCACTTCCTGATCGTCTGCTGTATTTCATTATGTTTTAAATTTGGTGGAAAATGTTCTCATTGCTCACTAACTTGATGTGGCGAGGCTTCTTGGCTCTTAAAGTTTAGGGTTGAGCCCCCCAGCCCATCTCCATCCCACTGTACACTGTGTAACCAGGCCTGCAGCACCGTGTCTGTGGCAGGTGTAACCAGGCTGTGTGATGACTGTGATTTCCTGCGCAAATCCACAGTCACGGAGTCAAAAGAATCACTGAGGGCTGCTTTCCTCATCTAAAAGAAAGGAAAAGGAAAAGAAAGAAAAGGAAAAGAAAGCCCTTTTGACATCTACTTTTACCAACAGGATGGGGCAAGAGGATCATTCTATAAAATGTGTGCACAGTGTGGCTGTTGGCGCCATCCAAGAGTTTCTGCTCCTGTCTGCTCATTACCACTGCCCTAATTTATGGACATGTGTTGAGGAGAGAGGACTTGAACTGGACACCTAAGCTATTCCTTTGCCCCCGAAGCGCTGTTTGTGAGAGAGCATTTTCTTAATTGCTGGCCCCGAATTTTAGAACACAGGCTCTCTAAAGCCGCTTCCACTGCCTGTGAGATCAGGAATCCAGCAGGGGGGAGTGGGAACTCTAGAAGTCCCGAGACATTCTTCCTAACCCAGAGACAAACCCTTCAGCATGTCCTTGGTAGAGAACCCAAGCCACAACTCGTTAGAAGATGTGCGGTGCCAATCATGAAAATCTAACCCATGGTGACTGAGAGATTTGGCAAAATCAATTGATCAGTATGTAGTAGTCAACTCCTTAGAGGCTTCCCTTCACAACAACCAGCTGATAAGCATTTAAACTAAGTATGTTCAGCTTTCTTAATTACTGAGCTGATTAGAAAGAGAAGTTCCAGAGGCCAAAGGAGCCAAATTCCAGAGCATGTGGCATTGGGGAGAAGCAGAAATACCTTTAAATATAATGCTCACGGTGGACTTAGAAAGCCAGGGTGTGCTAAGAGGTGGTCACCAGGCCTGTGCGAGGGGATGGATTCTGTGTTTTAGGTATGTCTATTTTAGCTGAGCCTGGTGGTTCATACCCATAATTTCATCCACTCGGGAGACTGAGGCAGGATGCCATTGACTCAAGGCCAGCTTGAGCTACAAAGGGAGTTCAGGTCCAGTCTGCCACTCAGTGAGGCCTGCAAATTAAGAGGAGAAAGGGGGCTGGAGATGCAGCTTCAAATTATAGCCCTTGCCAGCAGGCCTGGGACCATAGGTTCAAGGTCTCCAGTACCTAAAAATACAAACATTAACAATAACTCCATATTTGCTTGAGGAGGTGAATGGGGAAATTATGTGTTCGGGAGCCGTCAAAGGTCAGAACGACTAAGAAAAACATCACAGCACTGCACGTGTTGGGGACTTTAAATGCCTCTACAAGTTCATTCCCAGGTGATCAGTATGTGGCAAGCAAGACTCTGAGTTGGAAATAACAAAAGGTATCGTGACCACATGTAAAGTGACATGTTATGATCTATCTACACAGTGCCAGAAATTCTAATTTCACAACCATGTGTAAACCTTTCCCTCTCTCTCTCCTCTCTTTTACGTTAAATGCCACTGAGTGTGGGGAGGGCTAACACACTACGAAATAAGTTTATTCAGATGGGAAGAAATACTTTTTTATTGATATGTTTTACTTTGCTGGCAGACCAGAGCAAAGGTTTTGTGAACATTTAAAAGATGAAAAAAGTGAAGAATCCCAGAAGCGGTTTATCTTGAAGCGAGATAACTCTAGTGTTGATAAAGAAGACAATCAGGTTGGTTCTCAAGTTTGAGAGTGGCTGACGTTGTTTTTGAAGGTGGGCTGACTGATGTTCTTGTTGTCCCTCTGTTGTCCCCTCCTGCCTCCCTGCCCTGCCCCCCTACCTCTAACACCGCTGCCCTCTCTCCAACCCCCTGGCCTCCATTGCCTCCCCTCCCGGCATTCAGCGGGTAGCCACGTGATGTTGCTCCAGTTTTGCTTAGCAGTGGCTCTGTGTTGGGCTGCATGGGTGGTGCTTGGCGCAGTCTTCGCTGCATGTTGTGGTGGGGGTCGGGGTGCCGCAAGCTCCGAGCTGTGGGGGTGACTCGTCAGCCGCGTTTCCGGATGTCTGTGTAACTCTGCCAGTCACTCCACTCCCTACAGCTCTGTCCTTCCTTCCGTTGTGCACATTTGAGCTGGATTATCAATGAGGACCGATGAGCCACCGGTGTAGCCGTAAAGAGCCTTGTTATGGTGAGGACAGGAGGATTTTGCAACTACCCTAAAAATAAGCCTTCACAGAAAAAAGCATCGGGCTTATGTTCTAGTCGCCCAGCCTTCTTGCCGTGTTCTGTGGTCTATGTAATGTGTTTGCTTGTTTGCATGAAGTGTAGCAGAAACTGAACCCTGTGTATTTTGCCTGCAACAAAACACTGTTATTCTAGAACACCCGTAATCATGGTCCTTGACCAAAGGTAAAAAGACCTCATTAAATCTTCTCTGAGTGGGTAGGAGGGAGGGAGAGTACCAGCAAGAAAACGAAATAAAAGACCCCCCCCAAAAAACAACTCCATTTAACAATAAGAGCATCAGAAAGCCAGGAGAACGCTGTGGCAATTGTACCTGGTGTCTGACAATCAAAGTAGATATTTTTGAAACATGTCTTTGCTTTAGAATTCACAAAGGTAAGACAATACGCATCCCCCTCAAGGCCTCGTGTTAATCTCAGAGTGAGTCACCCTGAGCCAGCGCGTGCATCTGCGTATGCGAAATTGTTATTTTTAAAGAGCCTGTTCTCCATTTGTGCCGCCTTGTCTCCCACCACTGCTGCCAGCAGCCCCGAGCTGCACCGGGGCTCTTGGTGACTCCAAAACATGCCTGTGTCGTGTTCTCCATGGGTGTCTGGTGAACGTCTGGATGAGTGCCCTTAGAGCAGACAGTGAATTGTCCAGAAAGGCAAAGGAGAGGAGTGAGGAAGCTGGGAAGCGAGGAGAGGTATGGGAGGGCGCAGACTCGCAGTTCTCATGCTGGCTTCTTTGGATTGTGGTCTTAGCTTTCTCCGCACTGACCACTCCCAACAACAGGTCGTCCAGGATGAGTTTCTAGTCCCCATGCAATTCACAGGGGCTGAGCCAACACAGATGATTAGGAACCAGAAACCATCCTCAGGCTTCTTTCAGATTTCTGCTTTCTCTACTTTCTGGTTCTTTCTTGAGATCCCAAATATTCACAGCCACTCCGTCCCTCAGGACCCATGAACTCACTCTTTCCCCTTGTTCCGTCAAGAGTTTGTCTCCTGTTGTAGTCAGACACACTCAGCAAAGGTGAAAAGGGATATTTCTGGCCATCTCAGCTCTGGACCAATTCCTGAGGCATATGGAAATCTGCTCATTTTTGAACTAGTCATTCTACTTTCCTCCACAGAAGATGAAACCAGGAAGAGCACATCCTTCATATGTCAGCATGACACACAGATACACACACACACAGAGATACAAACAAATGCACACACATATGTACACACACATACACACAGATACACATACAGATACACACAAATGCACACACATATGTATACACACAGATACACACAGAGAGTTACACAGACATGCGCACGTACACACACACAGAGATACACACATACACTAGCACACACATACAGATAAACAAAAGTTCATATCCCCCAGCTTAGCCTCCTCAGGGAGCAGAGGGGTGGGGCTGGTCAGGCTCCAGTTATCTAAATGAGCATTTATTGTTCTCAGCTGACAGTTGCTTAATAGCTCAACATGGATAACCCTCCTGATTTCTTTTCTCTGTTCAGCAAAACAGAATGCATCCATTTAGAGATGACAGACGAAGTAAATCAATTGAAGAGAGAGAAGAGGAGTATCAGAGAGTGAGGGAGAGAATATTTGCACATGATGTGAGTAGTTGTTTTAATTGCCTCTTGAGTATGGTCCTTCCATCAGCAGAAAGGTTCCTGGTTTCTCGGACAGAGAGCTGGCAGGGAGTACAGAGGCTGGGACCGAGGAGAGAGTCACAAAGCAGAAAACACAAGTGTTTCTAGGAGAGAACCTGGTTCAGGGATGTGGGGGACAGGCCAAGGGCCGGTGTGTGCCCCCCAGGGCATGACCTCCAAAAGCAGAGAGTTGTGGTTGGGATCAGTAGAAGAGGAAGACAGTCAATGCAGAAAGGGTTGCCAGTTTTGGAAACTCATTTACATCCATACTAGATAGCAGATAACCTACTAGTGATATATATTGACATTTTATATATATATATATATATATATATATATATATATATTGACATTAGGAGCCAGGAAGATGGCTTAGTGCGTGAAGTGCTTACTGGGCAAATGCAAGGCCCTTAGTTTAGATCTCCAGGCCTTTGTTTAAGACAGGCATGGCCAGGCTTTCTTACTGCAAGAACTATCGAGGTAGAAGCAGGCAGATCCTGGGAGCTTGGTGGGCAAACAGTCTGGTAAACGTGCATGCTCCTGGTTCGTTGACGGACTGACAACAAACAACAAGGTGGAGGGCAATAGAAGAAGGTATTCTGTGTGGGCCTCTGGTCTCCACACATGCACCCACGCACGGGTGCGCACACACACACACACACACACACACATACACATTTCTACAGATGCACACACATATACATGCACACACATGCAAACAAAAGGAATTTTTCTGTAAAAATCAACAGAACCCAGAAGAATTTTAAAGCAGTATGTGTTTGTTCTCTCTCTCTCTCTCTCTCTCTCTCTCTCCCTCTCTCTCCCTTTCTCTCTCTCTCACACACACACACATTCACATATATACACGGAGTGTCTTCTGAATTTTAAATTAATATGAGCACTTCATGATGCAAAACCTACATGGTAATATCCCCCCCCCCCTTATTTTAGATCAAATCAAGGGAATCACTAAACAACTTATTTTGTTGTTGTTGTTCAAAACCAAACAAAGAAAATGTGGGTGGGATTTTAAAAAATTACCCATTACTCTCAAAACCAAATGCAATTACATTAGATAAAAATTAAAATGTAAAAATTAAAAGCTGGATTTTAATTCAAGTAAGTTACAACACCCACCAAGCAATTGCCATAGATGACTATTCTATGAAGACCTTGGGAGTTTCCTCAGGTGCTGGGGAACCCAGTCCCTGCATGGGTGGAGAAGGCTTCAGTGTTATCCTCTGTGTTCAACACATCCACCGTCAGGCCTAATCTCTGTTGCCATGGCTTGTTGTTCTGAGACGCACCAAGCCCCACAGACACTTGGTCTCTGTTCCTCAGTTTTGGGGATGCTGCTTCAAGCCAGGGCACATGTCAGCTCCCCGCACTCATGCTAATTCTCTAGCTTGAAGCTGAGGGGCAGCTTCAAGAGGCAGCATCTGCCATGTTGGTATCACCCTTCCATCCCCCTTATCTCCCTCCCCTTGAGAACACTGAAATAGAAATGAAATCATCGAATACACTGGTCCTGAGCTCTTCTTAACACTGTCTGCTAGGATTTCAGCTTGGAGATGACCATCTCCCTTCCCACTGCACACTGATGGACACACAGGCCAACAATGTGGGAAGCTTGTGAATGTTGATGCTGGAGATGACTGTGCTAACAAGATGTTACCACAACATCTATCGCCTCAAAAATTTAAGCATATGACATGGCCATACGAACTTTCTTGAACCTTCCTCACCTCTCATTGACAGGGTGCTTCACAGGACTTTCATCTCTGTACCTGCAGTTCCCTAGCTGACTGATTATCATCACTACTCAAACTGATGAGATACAAAATCATTTTTCATTAAATGAGTTACTTTGCATTAAGTCAACTATTTAACCAATGCAAAGGATCCAGCATGAACCTGTGTTTAGGGAGCCTCATCTTTATTCTAAGTATTCTTTGATTTTGTCTTCTCATGATTCAAAGAAACAAACAGACCAAAAAAAAACCAATTTTGCTCACCAATTGTGATTTAAATAGTGACTGTTCAAAGATGGAGTCAGTGTGTTTCTCTTCCCTAACCAACAATAGAGAGTTGAGACATTACGTACAGTAGCAAAACGCAAGTTTATTTTTAAAATCAGTAAAGTTCTTGAGTGATTTGAGGAGTCATCTTGGCCCCTTGGATGTGTGTGGGTGTTAGAGAAACAGTGCGTGTGTGAGCCTGTGTGTCTTTTTATATAGGCAAGCACGTGAACAAAATAGGCATGTTGCCTTGGTGATATTCTAGAAACAAGTTCAAACATGGCTTCCAAAGTTTGGTGTCTTGAGATAAGACTGTTATCTGACAGCCTGATGGTTGTAATTCGGCTCTTAAATAATAAAACAGCATGGCTCTACTGTCAGTAACATTTGGAAAAAAAAAAGTCATTTCTTTGGTGCGAATTTGATCTCCTTTTCCTGGTCCTTTCCACCTGATATCACTAACCTTGGGAAGACTGGTTAATAAAGCAGAAATTTTGGGAAAAGCCTGTCTTGCCTGGGAGGAATTTTGCTGAAGACATCTGTGTGTTGCCAGGGCTCCGCTCGCCCCTCCAGCATGTGTGGGGTCTGCCCTCTGAGAGCTTCTGAGAGGGCACAGGCTGTGAGCACAGTGGGGGTGGGATGTGGGGGAGAACTCTAATCCATTAAGCAAAATCATTTTCTCCTCTGGGGGGGAAGAAGCCTTTTATATCTGGGTACGCATATAAATGACAGCTTTAAATGTTGTACTTAATTACTGTGACGCTTTTTTCTCTCTCTGCCATTAAACGTGCAAGTTATTAATACTCCCTTTTCTAAAGTTTGTTTCCACCAGCTACTGAATCACAGCCAGTAGATGTCTCACTTATGGGAGTGTAGGGAAGGGCCCCTGGGGAGACAGCATTTGAGGATCTTTCTAAACACTCAGAGGCATACTCTTGAAGGATGTTTTTGGTGACAAGTATCTTTGATTTGTTGGTGTCTCGTTTTTTCTTTCAAAAAAAATTGAAGTTGTTTAATCTCTCTTCCCACAAGACAGTTTGTAGTTTGAAAGTCCGAAGATCAATCTCCTCACATAGGCTGATACTCCAGTTTCAGTGCCTGGTAGCAACTTCATAAAGCCCACTGACTTCTCCCGAACATTGAAGGGGCTCTGTGTCTAAACAGCCTTTGGCTTAGTGGAAAGAAGTGATTCCACTGTCAGAGGATAGTGGACAGCTATCTGGCTTGCCTCTCTGAGTGCTGGCTTCATGAACTGCAGGTTTAAAGAATTGCTTACAGGGTCTGGGAACACGGGTCAACTGGCAAAGTAAAGCACAGGACATGAGTTTGTTCCCCAAATTCTAGCCAAGAAATTGAGGGGCATGATGTCACATGCTTGTAATTCCACTGGGGAGGCAGGTCCTGGCAGCTCTGACCAACCTGCCTACACTTCTTGATGAGTTCTAAGTCAGTGAGAGACCCTAGTTTCAAAATAGCAAGGTAGAGGTCTGTGAGGTGGCTTGTCAGGTAAAGACACTTGTCACCAAGCCTGACAACCCGCGTTCAAGGCTCAAACACCCAAAAGGAAAGAATTTACTCCTGCAAGTTATCTTCAGACCTTCACATATGTACCTTTGCATACACACAACACACTCACAAACACACACACACACACACACACACACACACACACACACACACACTATGTAAAATAGCTTTTACACCACCAGGCAAGTGAATAAAACATAGACAGCACCTGAACTTGCCCTCTCCTTTCTACACATAGACATACTAGTGTGCACAGACATATATGAACATGTGCACACATGCATAAAGAATCGCCAAAGAGTCCTTATTATCTCTGTAGCACCATGGACCTGTTAGGTTCCTACTTATGCCTCTTCTAGGTCACTTATTCATATTTAAATCTATACACAGATGAAGCTACGTTGACAGGCAGGCAGGCAAGCAGAAAGACAAACAAACAACTAACACTGAATTTATTTCTACATTATTTTCCAAACGCATTGTACTGTTACCTAAGCACGGCCGTGCTTTACATAGGCTTCTCTTTTTCTTTAGGTTTAACCTGATGCACATTTTCTCAATGGGTAAAGATGGTAGTCTTTTATCTTCCCTAGAGTTGAGTTAGTAACAGAAGTAAAATGAGAAAGCTATTGGCTTTCTCTGTGGAAAACTAAGAAAAAAAAAAAAAAAAACAGACAAAAGACTCTTGATAGCAATTTCTAATTAGATTTAACAGTACTTGTCTTCTGTCCTGGCCCTAACCTTAATTCAGATTAATGACTGATGTCATTTCATAAGTTTTGAGAGACTTGCATTAGTTTCTCTCTTCCGTGAGGGCGTATCTCACTAAGGCGGGATTTCAAGAATAGGCTTTACAGTTCTGCCATCCCTAGGTTGATTGCGTCAAAGGTGCTTATCCTGTCATGATTTGGACCTGTGCCCTTGGCTGGTGTATAATGCCCATTGTCGCTCAGAACTCTCTCCCGTCTCTCCAGCTGTTTCACTTACATTTCTCTTTTGACCTTGATCCTGACCTGGAATTTAGTCTGTTCATCCTTGGAGACTTCCTGAGGGGAAAATGGCCTTTGCAACTGAGAACTGGTTAATCTGCTGAAGATGCTAACCTGTTTTTCTCCCTTTTAAATCTCATCTCTTGTACATAATTTTCTTAATCTTTTTCCCCTAGGAAGGGAAAGTAGTTTTAAAGTCAGGCAAGGATGTGAGAGTGTTCCTCCAATCCAGCACATCTGACATGGTGCCTTTTTCATTTTTATTTTTCAGTCAGTTTGCTCCCAGGAAAGTCTATTTTTGGACAACAGGTAAAATGAAATTTATGTTTCTTGTGTCTTTAGAGGAACGGTTTGTTGTGTGTCCTATACATTCTCATGTTCATACGTATCCCATAAAGAAGTATGTACTTGGATATATGCATGCTCTCATGCATATACCTATGTATACGAACATGTATATTCACATATATATGTTACTTGATATGTTTAAAAGCATTTGACCTGAGGAAGAAGTTCTCTGGGTTACTTTCAGACAGAGGCCTAAGCATTTTTGCTCAAAGTCTCTGTTTCTGGCCCTCCCAAAGATGTAATCCTTGCAGCCTTGACATGGGATTAGAGGCTGATGGGCATCCAGTTTCTCTGGCTTACTGGCAAGGTTGCTGAAAGTATATTGAGCACCATCTGCCATTTCTTGTGTCTCCTCACTTTAATTAGCTATGCCAAAAAAAAAAAAATCAGATTTCTATGACTTGAGATTTCAAACTGTAAAACTCTCCCCATCTTCCTGAAAGGGCGGATGAGAAAACTTTCTCTAAAATGCTTTGTGGTTATCAGTTGAGCTAGCTTAGGCATAAGCCAGGGAAGTGCTTAAGAAGCGCTGTTCATGGGGTTTATAGAACGTGTCGGGGTTTAAGAGCAAACCTTTCAAACTTAACACTTACCCTTTTAAACAGTTTAAAACTGTCACAGGTACTAAAATGCTCCTGTGATCCAATTATGTGGATTCCAGACAAATGAAGGAGGTGACATGAACTGTACTAACCACATTCAGGATTAATCAAAATCTGCCACTTGATTTAGAAATGCAGAATTTGTAAATAAAGTGGCAGTTAATTTGATTTCAGATGTCAGTGTAATGGTTGTCCCTCTAAGTCTGATTAAACTGGAAGCTGATTAAATGCTAGTGCTCAGTAATATAAACTAGACATCAAAGATAACTAATCTAAGAGATAAAATGTTGCTGTGTTAGCAGTTGAAAATCTTGAGAGAAACACCCCTTTAAGTGAAAGAAAGACAAAATATGTTAATTCCAAACTCATACTGAAAGTCCATAATTGATTATGGACTGAGTCTTGGTGATGACCTAAAGCATTTCAAACTTTTAAACCCATACCAGGGACATTGACTATTGCCAGTTCACTTCCATGGAAACATACTTCTAAGTCCTCTAAACAATCGTTTCTCTATCATATTTCCTAGTTCTATTCATTGACTCTTAAATGCCCTAAATATTCAAGTTGGATCATATTCAATGTTATCATAATTGGTCATATATGTCCATGGCCTATGTAAATATGTCCTGATAGTTTAAGAAGGAGACATCAAATTGACGGTCCCTTCATAAAAATTAAATTGTATATTGAACACTTACTTCTGGAATACTGATAATTCCAGTGAATCCAAAGGATTAATAAGTAATTTTTACAGTTATTTTAGGGAACATCTTGACAAATATGTTTCATTAGATTTCTACCCTGTGTCTACTAGCCTCTTGTCTCCCCCTTTTCCACTTTGACCTCCCTCCCTTTACCCCTCTAGGTAGCATAGGATAAAGGGCTACAATACTTACTTGCTCCCATGAATTTATTCATACAAATTTAGATCCCAACACAGGTAAATTCTAGTGTGCGGGACTGATTTACAAGCAAGGCATGCTGTGGTGGAGTGCACATCCGTTCCACATAGGGCATTGCATTACCCTTAGGTTTAATGTCGTAAACATCATGTTTTTCATTCCCAGTAGGCTCCAGGAAGACATTCACATATGCAATGAGACCTATAAGAAAAGACAGCTCTTTCGGTTGGTATGGTTTGATTTCATACACTGTGTTTTCGGATGGTGTGGCAGAATCCGTGTGAATATAAGTGTTAGTATGCAGTTTTTCTGTTCATGGAATAAAATTTGTTCAGTTTTCTCCTCGTAGCGTTCGTTATGCCACTGGACAGGGTGAGAAGTAGCGACGGGAAGACAGGACTTTGTGTATTTTTCTTCCGGGTTCCTCCCAGGAAGTGTCATCCTGTAGAGGAGTCACCGTGTGCGCTGGCTGAACACTCTCAAACCCACTTCGACAAATTAAGCAGCTACGATTTCCCTGGAAGGCTGCAATTATAAGTTCATTGTCGTAGTGCATGGAAAATGGCTAATAATATTTATTATTAAAACCTATAATTAAATAATTGTAATTATTCCCCAATACTGAAAACTAAATCAATGATAATTCTATTAGGATGTTTTTTAAATCACTATTGTCCATCATAGGACCTCAAACATGATTTTAAGTACTTGTTTAATGTCTAAGAGGAAATTAAGAAGTTTATTATTATTATTATTGTTGTTGTTGTTGTTGACTATTGACACCAAGATCTGTGGAGGGAGGGGAAGGAATTAGTTATTTTTGAGCCCTGTGTTAGGCTAACAGCTCTATGAGAGCAGAGAGGCCATACCCATTTTTCATCACTCTCTTTAATGCCTGCCTGACACGCTTTATACAGCTGGTAGTAAACAGTATTATTAAAAACCCTCAGTATCGGATCCTGCGAGATGGTTCAGGGCAGAAAGGTACTTGTCACCATGCCTTTTCAGCAGAGTTAATCCCCAGGACCCACAGGATAGAAACAGAGAACCAACTCCTGTTTGTTATCTTCACACCCACACACACAGGACTTGGTACATGCACACAAACACACATTTAATATAACATTTAAAATAGTCAATATCTATTGTGTATGTATGGATAGGGTTCATCTCTGTTAGAGGAAAGATAAAGCACCAAACATACTCGTACTAATTTCAAAGAAGGAGAAAAGCAGACAACTGCATGCTTGTAGAAAGCCTGTTGGAAGCAATTTGAACGGAGATCTCCATCATTAACGGAGGTCTCCTGCTCCCTTAGGCGTTAGTTGAAAAGGAAAACTGGATCTTGTTTTCCTGTTTCTGACTTTCCTAGGCTGAACACTGCTTCGCCAAGTTCCTTGTGCATCATTAGACATTCCCCTTTCGCTTTGGAATATTTAAGTGATGACCTTGAAATTCTTTAGAAGCCCAGACCCTGAACAGTCTGTGATAGATCCAAGCTTTTAAAAAGCCACTTCCTTTAGAACAATCCCAAGTCACCTTGCAGCAGAACTACAGCATGACCAGGGAAGCAGTTCCAATATGGAACCCATCACTTAGCCCAGTCACTGAGCTCAGGTTCTCAGGACACACTGGTCACTGCACAAGTGGTGCTGAGTACATATTACTTCTAACTTGGGGAAAATAAAACACAATATTCAGAAATAAAGGAAAATGTAATTAGTTATCAATAAACAGAGAAACAGAACAAAATGTATGTTTGCTTCATGATTGTCATGTAATGGAAAACTAGTTATCTACAAAATTCGCCAGTAACCACTATTCTCCTGGATGCAGGTTGGAAAGGACCACACTGAACTTTAAAGAGTGGGAAGGAATTTGAGTATGTGGTTTTCTGTAATGTTTATAATTCCTTACAAAATGGACATGGCATTTATTTAGAATTCCAGCCTGCTATTATTGGGATAAATAGCCAGTAGATAGAGAAATAAGAGTCACATTTCAATTTGTGCACATCTAGAAACAATAAATAATTGTATATTTTAATTTGAATTCTATTTATGGTATCTCCTAAAAGCAGCAACTTAAATTTTCTCCTTTAAAAAGAAATGCATAGATTCTGGCTTAGAATGATGATTTGAGCCTCCATCAGGGAAGGATATCATAGGTCAGTTTATAGATGCAAAGAGGTCGTTTAAGAACTTGTAGAATTGTTGGAAAGAGTGCTACTATGCTAAAGGGTATCAACTATACCCTGGAGAAATGGAAGTCACCTCCTTTGCAATGACAGTCTCAGCCACACTGGCGCTTTTAGAAGCCTGTAATGCTGTCATGGAATTGGAGAAGTCAGGGTAGAAGGGCTAAATGAATCAAAATTGATGATGGAAGAAAGGATTGTCCTCATCTGGAGGGTTTCCTGTTATAGTCAACATGCCTATCAAGACTATCACCTCCCCACCCAGGATCTTCAAACCAATCTATTTCTATAATGAATATTCCAGATCATCTATAGACCAGATTATTGTCCCATTCCTGGTTCATTCCTGGTCACCAAGGGATGATTTAGCGGTACTTTGCCAAAAATGGGTCAGTATAATCAGAATTATACAAGAAAGGAATGAAGTTGAACTTGGATGTTGGAAGAATAAACTGTACTGGAGACCCAAATCCTTGGGAAGGCCATTCTTCTACAACAGCCCCTATAGCTTTCTTATCTTCTATAAGTGTGTGAATTCAAAGCACCTGGTCATTGGTGAGCATCAGATCTCCCCTGAGGTGCCCTCCACTTCGGAAACCATCTATCCCCAAGGTTCTGACCTTTGGCATTATAAGAAAACTTTGATGAGGGGGTATTTTAATCCACAGTGCCTCATGAAAATGCTTTGTATTCTCTGATTTCTCTATTTCACCCCCATCTCTTGCTTCTCAAAGCTCCCATTGGCCTTTACTAGTTCTCAAATCCATTTCCCTTCTTAATCTTCCCAGACACAAACACAAGTTTCAGAAGTTGAAACAGGGGCTAAAAGCTGCAGCTCTCCTTCTACTCAGGTTTTCTGGGGTATTTCTATCAGATCTCCAAGCACACTCTGAGCTCCTCCACAGGACATCATTGACTTAAAAGGATTGGCTTTAAATAAAGCTTTGATCAGGAATTGAGATTTGATTCAGGCATTGTTACATAACATCACATACTGATGTGAAGCTACAAGTTAGGCATATTGCCTGTGAGTAATGCCCTTTTGACTCACTTACACCCCAGGGAAATTCTACTTTAATGACACATTATTACAGCAGAAAACAACAACAACAAAAAACCTTTGTAAAGGTATTCCTTAAGGAGATTGGAAACCAATGAAACTACAATTTCCCTCACGAAACTCAATCAAATTTGGTTGCTCCTTGAGGAAACTCTGGGGTTCTCAAATTTCAGCTTTAGCTCTTCGGTAACTTCCATTGTATTAGATGCATTTTGAATGAGTATGTTCTTTCACTTCAAGAGGCTTTTGAAATTTCCACTGATGACCTTAGAATATCTCATGCCAAAGTATAGTGTCAGTCCTGATGTTTTCAGAAAATTCTCTTCCTGAGAAGACTAACAAGCTCTTTCCTTAGACTACTAAAATTAAAGTCACAGGGCAAAAATTGTCATCATGAGTTCCTACAGTAATTCTGTGATCACTCTTTTGTTAAAATCTTGCTGAACAAAGATATCATAGAGAACATAAAGTTGGAAAATGAGTTAATAAATAGATTTTCTTCAAGGCCAATTATTTAATGCTAAAGAAGAAAAAATAACTTCTTTCCTGGGAATTATTTTTAGACTTATGTAAGATGATAATTACTTCTGAACATGAATTCATTATTGATTTGAGTCAGGAGACTGTACCCACTTTTCTCTCAGAGAGAGAAGTTAACAATTATGTTTTATAGCACTTGTCTCTGTTTCCTTCACTGGCAGGGGAATCATGGTGTCTCTAGGTTTGGATATTCCATGTATAATGTGTGCCACGTGTCATATGTTATGTGTCTTTATGTCATCTTGTAACAGTGTTGTGTGAGGGGTTTTGAAGGGCAGTGAGGAGAGTATAGATTCTACTAATGGCCAACCCACCCACCTGTCTGTCATGATGCATAACTCTGTCCCCTCGAATCTTTCTGATGGCTCTGCAGAGGTAACCGAGACAGCTCAGGAAGAACTTCTGGGAGCCGGCAGAGCAGCTCGGAGACTGAGCTCAGGTGGTCCGACCACCAGCGGGCCTGGAGCAGCACAGATTCGGACAGCTCCAACCGCAACCTAAAGCCCACCATGACCAAGACCGCAAGTTTTGGGGGCATCACGGTGCTGACCAGGGGCGACAGCACATCCAGTACCAGGAGTGCTGGGAAACTGTCCAAAACAGGTAGGTATTACTGAATGGGCCCCTGCCCTGGTGCTTCCTGGACTCTCTCCAGGCCATATGCTCTCTCTCTCTTGACTTTGAATTAACTAATGGCAGGAATATTAATTCCATTCCATTTAAGGAATCAGGAGGTATTATTTAAGTGGATTATTGCGTCTTTCTAGCTAGTCACAGGCTTGAAGCTCAGTTTCCTTACTGGTGAAATGTAAGTTATTGGATATTATTTGAACCCAGTTTATTTAAAGCTTAAATAACATCATTTTTTTTTAAATTAAGATGATTACCTTGGTAAATACAGATGACAATTAGTTTTAAAAAAATCATTATCTACTGCTCTTAAATGTACTGCTATGGCATACTTCTTGCATCTGCCTTGTAAAGTCATTATAATAGTAATAGATTCCGTTCCTCTAGTATAGTAGTAGAAGCAGCACACTGTTCCTCTGATCCTGGATCTGTTGTTTTTTTTATAATGCATGTACCTATTTCCTCCTCTGACGTATGTAAACAGTAATATCCCTACATCTAATGGCTATTAGGAAGACAAAAACCTTCAATATATGCAAGGCAGTTTGCAAGTGTCCGATCACCTCTCACTTATGTTTATTACCGCCATGGGATGTCTGTATCTATAACTTGCAGATCAGGAAGGCCAATCTCTGGAACCTTCTTGTGTTTCCAAACCTCACTAAGAAGTGAAGATAACTCTTTTGTTTCTTTATGACTTCTGTTTTCTTCCTCCCCTGGGGAAATAGTGATATGTTAAGAGAGACAACTAAAGGAAGGTGTAAGGTGCTTAGGACGTGGTGACGAGAGCCACAGCTTTAGAATGACTACAGTCACTCTCAGCTGGGAAGATGGCTCCACCTGTGAACTGCTTGCTTTACAAATGTAAGAGCTGGAGTTCCATCCTCAGGCCCAGTCAAAAGAGGGGCTGGTGGCATGTGCTGGTAGTCTCAACAGTTTGGAGGAAGAAACAAGTGGATCCCTGGGCTCTGTGGCCAGCCAGCCTAGTCGACTAGTGAGCTCGGGGGTGCTGAGATACCACGGGTCAAGAGACAAGAGGATAATGCCTGAGGAATGATACCCAATAGGACTTCTGACCCTTGCCCTGAGGATAAAAAGGAGGTGGGGGACAACACTGTCACTTGAACTGTCACTGGGACTCAAACTGTAATTCTGACAGGCCCTGGGTGTCAGGAGTGCGGTGCAGGAGTGGAGGATGTAGGCCGAGGCTGGAGAACGCCAGCTGAAGCCTAGACAGCATTGCCCTGCACTGACTGCCTTCCAGACTTGTGCTAAAGCAGGAGAGAAAGAGTTTGCACAAAATCCGGGTCCATTATGCTGATAGTTTAGCATAATTACGTTGTTGACAAATTCCTCCTAAGAAATTATCTCATGTTTTCCTACATAGAAGGAAAATTAATAACATTTATTCAGAGACTTCACTATATAGGGATCGTGGAGCTCCTTGGAGAGCCCAGGTGGGTAGGTGCCCTCTTCCTGAGAGCTCTGCTCACTAGCTGCTAAGCTCTTGATTCCGACTCTAATTAATTGCTCTCCTATCCCACTATCACAGCATCTGAAATTCACACAAGCTGCCGCAATGCTCTTGAACTCTTGTAAACTAAGAAAGGTTAAACAGTTTTAGTTCTTAAGATGCACGCACCAAGTGCCTTAAACGGTGCACTCAAAAATTCCAGCCCCCCAAAAGAGCTCTTACCATTTTAAAATTAATCACCATTTTCCACGCACCAAACCCCTGTCACTTCTAAAGCACAGCTCCTCGGAAACATTTAAAACACTTCAACAATGCTAAAACACCACACTCTTTGGAGAACCATTAGATATTATAAGCGCTTTAGACTTTTTTTCTTTCTTTCTTTTCTCTTAGCTTAAGTATCTGCCTTCAAAAGCTTGTCAAGGTGCAGACATGGAATGGAGAAAAGAATTTTTTTTAAGATCAAGAGAGGATGTCAAAACAATCTTAAACCCCTGCAAGATGGTTTTATGAAGTAAAACTGCCAGTATTTGCTGTCTTGAGCTTCAGAACAAGTTTCCGATTTATTTTCTAATTGGTATGGCAGAGTTGAAAACTCCTGAAGTCTTTCAGAAGCCAGATGTGTTTTCTGAAATAGGGCATTCTAGGTCCTCTTCTGCTTTCGTAGGTTCTGGCTCTAATTAGCTAATAGTGAGACTTTCCGTGTTGGAGAGTTCTCCTACGTTAGCCTAAAGCACACTACTGAGTGCATGTTTGTGGTCCCTTGGGGAGGCGGGGGGCTGTTTGCCGGAAGCCCAGGGGGCTATTTGCCGGAAGCCCAGGGGGCTATTTGCCGGAAGCCCAGCGCATGTCTATAAAGTTGAGGACGCTGTCATGCTGACCTCAGGAGCATTCTTGCGATGGCCCTTACACTGCAGCCTTGCTGTCCTCTCGGGACTGGCAACGTAGCATGAAAAATAAGCACACACTTCCTCCTGGCTCTGCCTCAGACTTACCCTGCTTGGTCATTCTCCTGCACTGTTGAGCTCCAGAGCAATATTCCCAACTTCAGCATCCTAAGAGACAGAAAGATTCAATACATCACAGCGTGCCTCCTCCAAGGCTTTGGAGTCAGGAGGTGTCAAGTGGGGGCTGGCAATTTGCCTTCCGGCACGTTGCCAGGTAACAGTTGATGCATCTGTCTATACTGTGAAATGACCCCTCCATAGGCATGAGACACCCCCTTTCGTTCTCATAATTTAAGAGTGGTTACATCCTTTTATTTTCTAGATGTAATCCATTTCCAGGCTGTCTGACCTCATGCCAACCTCTGAGAATTGTTTTTAGACGTTCTAATAGTAACTTCATTGCCTTCTTTTTAATTTTCTAACTTGAATGCAGGAGACTTCATCTTTCCAAGACCTCCTCTCCCTCATTTTGGTTACTCCAAATAACAGCCTGGATTTTTTACCTTTCTTCTAAAGATTTTGGAAGTTTTAAATTACTCCTCTGAACTCTGATCTTCTGAATCAAGAAATATCTTCTAGAGTTATTAACTGAAAAACAAGATTTTGTAGCTCGGAATGAGTAGAAGAAAATGCTCAGTAGACATACAGGGTATTACGTCGTATCCCTTGGGTACTGTGATTACCAATTTGTGCTAACTGAGGTTCTGGACTGGGATACCATCACTGACCCCTGGATTTGAAGGTTTGGGTACGGATACTATTAGACCAAACAACATTGCTTATTTTCACACATGCAAACACGCATATATATAGTGTAGTTTGATTGTACCATTATCCTCTGTTGCTACACCTTTCCCTGGCGAACCCCTTCATTCTTTCCAGTAAGTGCCTCTCTGAATTTCATGTCATCGTTTTCCTTTCGCACCCTACTGCATTTAATTACGGTGACTTATGTGAGCAGGAGAAGGGGTTATTCACTGAAATATAGGCAACTTATCAGTGATTATACCACCAAGGAATATGACCCTCCTCCACAATATAGCCATTAAGCACCTACAGGTCATCAGGGATGGGGAGGGCCTCATGAGCCCCTCCTCCACTCGTGATAGAATGTTGAAGGATCTAGGCATGTGAGTCTGACCAAGGTACCACAGATGCTGAGAGTTCTGACTTCCCAGAAAAGAGGGATGAAGGTTTGATGCACAATACAGTGTGTACAAGCCTTGAATGGAATTCTCATTACATCGAGGAAGCTGTCTCACACATTTTACAGCTTTATAAAAAGCATTTCAAACAGACAATCCTGAAAGGTAGTCTTTATAGATTGGCATGGTGTAGAGTTAGGATAAAGATTTGGGATGGAGTAGCTCCCAAAAGCTATGGACGCCCTTTGGGGTAATGAGAATGTTCTAAGACAGGATAGCGGGGGTGTTTGCTCTACCTCAGCAATATCCTAAAAGCTGTTAGATTCCACAACACTAACAGTAAAGATGAGTTTTGTAGTACATAAAATATATGTCAAATAAAGCTACTGCAGTGAACGAAATGATCTGATTGGACTAAAAAGTTTTAAAGTTTATAGTGTAGTGCTCCTCTCCTACCAGCTGGACCTGGGAAAAAATAGAAGTGTGTGTGTGTGTGTGTGTGTGTGTGTGTCTGTCTGTCTGTCTGTCTGTCTGTCTGTCTCTTTTGAGCAGCTGGAATACTTTATTCCCTAGTCTCCTCTTATCTCTCCTCCTCCTCCTATCTCCTCTTCTTTCTTCGTCTCAGTTGTTGTCTTCCTTCTCTCCATGATTTTTCTTTTTTTTTTTTTCCCTCATCTTCTTTTTCTACTTCTTTGGGTTTACAAAGACATTAGCTTCAGGTCAGTCTAATATTTCAAAACATCCAAATGTTTCCTGTTTTGTGTAGAATAAATTTCCAACCATCAGTTCCTGCCTACCTAGCCCTAACTTAGCTCTTGTAATGATCATCTTGTGAAAATGGCTGCCAAGTCTAAGAATGGCACTGTAGGTTGTTAAGTAGGAAGAAATTGGGACTTACCTCTTCAAGGCACAGAAACACTGAAAACATGAAGGTAAAAAGAAATATGTCCATAACTTGGTTAAGTATGGAAAACTGAGCTGTCTTCCTCCTCTTGCTTCTAGTCAGTCTGGTGGATTTACAGAAAAGAGCTGTGAAGGTGAAGCACAGATTCTTCCTGGAGAGATGGGGCCTGTGAGCGGCAGCATTAATTACTCAAGAGAACAGAATTTGCAGGCATTAAGTTCATAGCTCAGAAATCCCATTTACCAGTTTAACTCTTAGAGTGTGAATGCAAAAGCTGAAGGAAGGCTTGTTTTTAAAACTCCCTTCCTTAGAAACAGGAAGCAAAGATTTCCATACATACAAGCTCAAAGTATGGAATGGGCACTGGGGAATCTTGTCCTTCAGCACACACTTCAAAGTCCCCAGTGTTCTTTTGTAAAAGAATCAACCTTTTTGATGTCTAGCTATTATCTCTCTACTTCTCTGGGTATCAAATGCTCTGTTGCTTCTTATCTTTCTGCCAGGTTCTGAGTCTTCCAGCAGCACAGGCTCCTCAGGATCGCTGTCCCGCACCCACCCTCCTCTGCAGGGTGCGGCCCTGACTTCTAGTGTGGCAGCTGGTTCTCCTGGCTGCCTGGCCTATTCAGAGAATGGAATGGGGGGCCAGGTCCCTCCCAGCAGCACCAGCTACATCCTCCTACCACTTGAAGCTGCAACTGGTATCCCTCCTGGAAGCATCCTTCTTAATCCACACACAGGTCAGTCCTCCCCTGCTTTCCCCTGGACACAATTGTTAAAGGTTCGTTCTTCTGGTTGATAGCCGAAGTTTGCTATCAAGTTGTCTGAGAAGTACTTGAGTAGGAGGCAGAGTGTGAGGACTACTTGATGGTGACCTTGGGGAACTCTAGATTTATAGCTATGTATGTAAATGCATTAGCATTCATATAGATTGGAGACTTCCCGGGAGTGACCCCTTCTCAAGAGTAAGGGTTGAGTGCCATGGTAGATCACTTGCCTGGCATGATTAATGCCTTGGGTTAAATTCTCAACCTCAAGAATGAAGAGAAAGAAAAGGAAAGGGAGGAGGCAGAGCAAAAAGAGGAGGAAGAGGAGGAGCAAAAGGAGGATGAAGAAGAGCAAGAGGAGGAGGAGGAGGACCACAGGGGACAGCAGCTGAGGCAGCATCTCCTTCTCTTGGTCCTCTCCTTGGCCATGGAGAGTGTTACACTCTTCTGAGGATCAAAGATCAGAGTCAGCAGTATCCTGAGCTGGGATATACCAATCAAAGCTTGGTGTTACATACACTTAATTCTCAGTGAGCTTGCATTAAGCCTGTTGTATTTTTCACTCAAAGGCATTTCAGGAATGCAAAGCATGTCTGGGATTCCTGGACCCCAGGTCCATGATTACTAAAGATTACAGGACTTCACCCAGCTCCTGCAGAGTAAGAAGAATCCACATGAGTAAAGAGAATAATACAAGGAATTAAATAGCCCCGCATGGGATAATAGACCCAGCCTGCTTATAGTAGGGCTGGGAAAACTGTCCTTTCCATAATTATGGCTTATTCCATGATGAACAGCCAATTTCCCTAGGGGATCAGATAACTCCCATTTTAACAACAAAGAACCTAGGGTATTGAGCCTCAGTAGACAACTGAAGAGAATTGCTAAGGAAGTCTGCCTTGTCCCCCTCCTAGGCGGCCTCTTTTTCAACATTCTCTAGGATCTCAAGAGGAGGAGACTGCTGGCTGAAGTGTAGCAACCTCCCTAAGAAACAGACCAAAGCCCCCACCACAGAGAGCGGGGAGTCCAGATGCTATTACAGCTGTGCTGACACATAGCTATAGTCAGAGCATTCTATTGGTGACTGGAAAGAGTGAGATTCTCTGGAAAGGAATCTGAAGTTTAGCTTTGGTGTGTAGAGTATTACTGCAATTATCTAAGCTTAAAACTACAACAGCAAATGAACATCCCGCAGGAGTGATCTGGCTGCATCTGCTCACATGGACAGTGCTACTGGCAATTAGGGTCCTTGAGGCAACACAGGAACTCTGGTAAAGTAGATCCTGGAGTAACTGCGTGTTCTCATAAAGCATATGGCCCATTCGCAGAGCCCAGGATTTGATGGAGATGTTCTGAAAAGTACCATAAGTTTGAGAGAACAGAAACCATAATCATTTTATCGAAAACCACTTGAAAGCCTCAGACTGTGTAATTCTGGGGAGCCTTTTTTTTTTTTTTGAAAGGCTCTGGTTTCATTGGGGTTTATTGTAAGCTTCATAAAGGATATTAAAAGAGACCAGTATCATATCTGCTATTCCGGGCACAGACTGAAGGGTGATCTGATGAGTGGCTTAAAAGCTTTTGCTGTTGATTGGCTAGAGGGCTTTCAGAAAGGAGCAGTCATTCTCATTTGTTTGTGTGATTCGGTTTAAGCAGAATACCAGAGTGCTTTTTAAAAAGGCACAGCGGTGTGGTTTGTAGAGTATTATTAGTAATGGTGGCACGGCTTTGCATATGTGTGTATATATTATCATATGTAATCTCACTTAGCAAAGAAAGAGATTTCAGCTGCTGCCAAGTCCTGATTCTCATTCATTAGATGGAGTCACTTGGGGCTGTTATCAAAACATCTCTTTTCAGAAAGGTTCTCAGCTAGAGGGAAGGCGCTGCTGAATGGCTCCTCCACAGGCATGAGTCTGCTCTGACAGATGCTAGGCATTGAACTCTCCCTCACAAATGACCACAGTTATTGACTGTATTTGATAATATAGCTGAGTGATGGGAGGTGAGAAGTTACAGTTCCTGGCCAGGTGGTTGGCTCAGTGGTTAAAGCACTAGGTGTGCAAACCCAAAGACAGGAGTGGGGACCTCTTGACATCAACATGGGGCCTCATGCGCAGTCACAATCATACACAAGCACATTTGCAGTCATGAACTTGTACTTATGTGTGCACGCACCCACACACCCCCCACACTCCCAAACGCAACTGTGCAACATACATGCAAACATACATACACATATATACCATCCACATACACACAAATAAAAGAAATTATAGTTCTTTCTAGAGTGCCTTTAGTTTCATTGGTTAAAAATATATATACACGCTGGGAGGGAGAGACGGCTCAGTGGTTCAGAACACATACTGCTCTCGAAGAGCATCCAAGTTTGGTGCCCAGTGCTCAGGTCAGGTTGTTCACAGACACCGTAAATCCACCTTCATGAGATCTCACATCTCTGACTTCTGTGGGCCCACACGTAAGTACACACACACACACACACACGCATTGAAAACTAACAGAGGAGAGCAAACAGAGTAAAGAGTAGATGAAAAGGCTAGATATTCAAAAATTTAGGAAGTTTAGGGTAGGGAGCATGGTAACAGCTAGTGACTGAGGGATGCTGGGAGAACATGGCAGTAGGTCTGTTTTGATGTGTTAAACAGCCACTGCAGTTAGCTGTTTGTTCTGCGTTTGAGACTTAAGCATCTTGTTTCCTGTGCCCTTGGCAAGTTCTCTTGCTCACTCATTTTAAATCACATTGTGAGAAAAAAAAAACTTTACAATTAATTACTTTATATATTAATTTATTACATTTGTCTTCCCTAGAACGAGTGCTAGGTACAATGTGCATACAGGATGGTACCTGCATGAGTGAGTCGTCACAAAGCATTTTTCTTTCCCAGCACTGTCTTGCCTGCCTAGCAAGTCCATACTCTTCATCATGATCTTCCTTCAGCTGTCCTGGACCCAAACCTCTTTCCCCTTTGGGGTAGTTTTATCAGAAGTTTCACTGCAATTTAGAAATGCCAACAGGCAGGCCCCTCAATCTAGTTGATGCCCCTGAATGCCTTGTTGTCATACTACCTTCTCTTCATCTTGTGCAAATCTGTGACTGCTATGGGCACAGCAATTGTGGGGGACCTCCCTCTCAAGAACGTCTCAGTACTGTCTCTTTCATCTGCTCTTCCTGGGCTTCAACAATCCTAGAATTTTTATCAGAATTTCCAGCTCCTGTTTATCCAAAGTGCCTCTACGTCGTCCTCAAATATACCCTGAAATATTGCCGCACTGTCTGTCAAGACCTCCTTCAAGGGCTGAGCTAATCCTCGCCTATCACAAGCCACAAGCTTTGTCGACATCTGCACACAGTAGGAAAAGAAAAGCCCTCCCCTCTCCAACCTCCATTTCTCTCCCCACCCCCTGTCCACGCTATCACACAGGAGGCAGACATGCTGTGTGTCAGGAGCTTATGGCTATTTTATTTCTTAGGTGTCTTGCCTTGTCACCTTGTCACCAAGGCATTTGTGAACTCCTGGTGGGGAGGGGACATGTTCAGCTATGTTTTATTTTATCACACTTAGGGACACAAACATACCACACTGTGCCTATGGAGGTGGGAGGACGGACAACCTGTGGGAGTCCGTTCCGTCTTTCTTCTGTGGGGATCCCTGAGGGTGAACTCAGCTCATCAGCCTTGGCGGCAAGAGCTTTACCTGCTGCACTATCTCACTGCCATAGTCAGTCTTTGTGGTTGTTTTGTCTTTGAGACAGGGTTTCTCTGTGTGGCCTTGGCTGCCCTGGACTTGCTTTGTAGGTCAGGATGGTCTCAAACTCACAGAAATCCACCTCCTTCAGTGCTAGCATCACAGGCGTGCGTTACCACGCCCAACTTGTAGTCAGTTATTTAAACTGTTTTTTTTTTTTCTTACCTGCAATAACAATAAAATGTCCCACCTTGTGCAATTATTTAATAATTACCTATTATTGAAATAATGGCAGATATGTTGATGTAGACAGCAGAAAACCTTCTCAGCTATCGTGTTTTAAAGGAATGTGTGTTTTACATGCAGTCTCTTTCTCTGCCCCTGCTTTGAACCAAGGGCACCTTCGCTTATTTCTGACATCAAGCATTTCCCCCCTGTGCTCACTGTGCATGCTGTGTCCCACGAAGCCTACCCTCCCCACACACACCCCACTTCTGCCACAGTCACTTCCAGCAGACTGAGTAAGCTCAGGCCCAGCCAGGCTGTTCTTTCCCTTGCATTCTGCTGCAGCTGTCACTCAGACTAATTGCTGGTATTCAGTGGAATTTTTTCTGGATTGGTGGGATTCGTCGGACATAGAGGAGCTTTCTGTGGCTTGACTTGAAAGCCTACAGCCACCTGGTCCGGGTGTCCTAGCAAGTTCCTTTTGTTCTCTTCTCTGGCAGCCACGTGGCTTTCCCTCAGTTCTGCCACCTTCCCTGGGTGAGCATCAAGCCAAGCCGGCAACTTACTCTTCCTGCTCTTTCCAGGCCCAGCCACCTCTGTCTTAGGAATCATTAGAACTCTTGCAGGCAATTATTTGGGGCCATCTCTTGCTTTGAACCAGGGTGCTAATCACATTTCAAGCTGAGATTGTAGAGTTTATCACAAAGGACACCTGAGCTTTTGGGGTTGTAGTCTAAGCAGAGTTAGAGGTAGAGTTTTAAATGTCTCGGAGGTAGTGGCTAAAACCAAGGTCATAATAAAAAGGATTCCTTCATGTGTGTGAGAGAGTTAGTGTATGTACACGTATGTGTCCTTGTGTGTTGGTGTTTTTCATTGTTCATGAAGGGGCCCGTGTTTGTGAAGGTGAGTGTGTGTGTGTGTGTCTGTGTGTCTGTGTGTGTCTGATGAGGACACAGGTCAACAGCAGTGGTCATCCACCTTGCTTCTGAATCGAGGTCTTTTATTAACCCCAGGGGCTCACCTGATTGGTCTGGACTCACTGTCCAGGCAGCCCCAGGGATGACCCTGTCTCCACCTCCACACTACTGGGGTGAAAAGAAAACTGAGCATCAGAACACTCAGAAGGATGATAGAAATGGTTTTACACTGAAGCAATTTTTTAGCTTTTTCCAAGTTGTTGGTTTTGGAGAACAATAGAGTACAAGTTTTGAATCTAGAAGTAACTTGGTTTTCAAGGAAAAAAAATTCATACAATAAGATGTAGCTAAAATTAAATGGTAACAGTAAGAAAGCAGGTACCTGGGACATTAAGAACTTCCAAAAAAAAAAAAAATGTTGCCTAGGTGTGGTGGCCATGCTTATGATCCTAGCATTCAGGACTTTGGGGAGATCCTGAGCCCCAGTGTTTCAGGCCTGGCTGGGTGTAGCCTAAGTAGAAATCACTCCACTTCATTGGCGTGTTTTCTGTGACTGTATTTCTGAATCATTTCCTGTAGCAGCACAACCTCCTTAGTTCTGGGAGGTGTATTCGTTAATATGCAGTGAATAAAGTTTCTGAGTTAATTTGTTTACTTCTATTTCATGTCGGTCTTTTGTTTTATGAGTCTTCCATGTGCTCCCTGCCCAGAATATTCTGCTCCCTCGAGTCAGCTTTTAGATTTACCCCAACCAACCTCACCCTCCTGCTCACTTCTTGCTAACTTCTCTGACGAGACTGCCAATCCTAGCTTGTTCTGCCTATAGAGGAGCAAGAATGTAGAGGCGGTTTTCTGTCTCTCAATAAGGCATGCTCCTGAAAGTCCTGTGTCTCACTTGGCACGATGCACAGGCTCAGAGCCTTGCCATATGGGGCTGCAGGAGAGCTTACTTTGCTACGGGTACCTAACACCAAGCAAGGAAGGAAGGAAGGAAGGAAGGAAGGAAGGAGAGAGAGAGAGAGAGAGAGAGAGAGAGAGAGAGAGAGAGAGAGAGAGAGAGAGAAAGAAAGAAAGAAAGAAAGAAAGAAAGAAAGAAAGAAAGAAAGAAAGAAAGAAAGAAAGAAGGCTTTCTCCCTGGAGCACCACACTGGTCCAGGGAGTCCTCCTGCTAGGCATTTTTCTCAAGTTCCTGCAGCACACTTCTGAGTTCATCTTGTAGAGAAACACCCTCAGTTCTCTATACCCTATAGGACTGCTGGGTTACGGGAAAGTGAAGAAAGCAGTTGGCTGGTGCATGGATCAGTTCCCTCCTGTGCTGTTTCTTCTTCCTCCTCTCTTGCCAATACTTCTGTGACTCTTCCTAGAAAGGACCACAGCTTCCGCCGCTTCCCTTTTCCCTGTCTGGATCCTCACGCACTGGCCGTTGCCTTCCAGTTGTCACTGTCACTGTGGTGGTTCTGGGTTGTACTGTGTGCTCCTTGCCTGTCCTTTGCCGAATCAGTTATGCTGGCGGCATCGGGGAGTGAGCCGGCTTTGGAGAGTCACTGTGCAGTGGCCTCTCCTGGTTCGCTTCCTTGTTGTTTTTGTTTGTCGGTGCTGCTGTCGTTGTTTATTTTGCTGAGTACGTTGCCTGGTCTCTCTGGGCCTGACTTTATTTCTGCTGAGGTGAAAACGAGAAGGCACATTCTCAGGGCTGTTGAAAAAGCAGAGAACTACGGTCAAGGCCCATGCCTCTCGCAGGGGAAATATGCTCTTTTTTGCCCCTCATCTTCTGTTCGCTCATCTCCCCTCTTTCATTCAGCACATGACTCTCATTTCCATGTCCTTCCCATGAGCCTCCACTTCCTCTTTTCCTAAACTGAAAAGCCACACAGTCACTAAGCAGCCAACGGCATCACAGTGAACATGCCGTTATCTCAAAAGGTGAAGCTGTGTATTTGGTCTATAGGAAGAAGGCCCTATGGTACGTTTGCATCCAGCATAAGCAGGGTCCTTCCAGCAGGGTCCACACCTCCTTAAAAATACAAAGCCTTAAAAAGAAGGGCAAAATTACAAAGTCTGAGGGAAATGGAAAGAACAGGAGAAATTTATATTAAGTAAGGCAGCCCGGCTTGAAAAGATAAATACCGCCCATTCTCTGTCATATGTGGGCCTACAGTCCTCCTGTTATGTGTACGTATCTACATGAGAGTAACTATGGGAAGAAGTCTGGCAACAGAAAGGGGCCCAAGAGATGCAGGGAAGAAGATTTTAAGGCAGGGGCTATGTGGGTAATAGAATACACGTGGTTTGTGGTTTGTAACTAGAAGGGGGAGTAAAGGGAACAGGAGGGTGCAGTGGGGATGAGGATGAGAGAGATGGGGAACCCGTCAAAGGTAAGCAAGGAAGAAAACGCTATGAGGAAAACCTTTACTTTGTATACCAGTTAAGCAAACGAATAAAGAATAAAGCACCGCAGGCGTCCCTGGCTGTGTGTGCTCAGTGCAGTGAGCAGTGGATTCATTGCAAACCTCTTGTTTTGTGCATGCATTTGGGCACCTGTAATAATTCTTGTTTGGTGGCCAGAGGCGAAATCAGTGCTCTGGCAGGTAACTTGTGAGTGGAGGTAGTCAGACTTGTGTAAATGGAAAGTAACTGTCGCTCAGTGTACCTTATCTCACTGATGACGATGGAAGGGAGAGAACCCAGGATTGCCTCTCCGCCGTCCTCTCTACTGGGTTCCACTACCCACAGGTGTCCCAGTTTCTCTTCCAGTGCCAGATCACCCTGAAGGAGGAGGATTTATTTGCTGCCTCTTAAATGATGGCATGCTCACACGCCGTCATCCAGCTCAAGTTCCCGTGGGTCACAAGCAGCAGCCCATTGCCCTTGGAGCAGGGTCCACATCTTGCGTTCCTATTGAGTGTACTTTCCCTTTAAGGGTTTTGTGTGTGTGTGTGTGTGTGTGTGTGTGTGTGTGTGTGTGTGTGTGTGTGAGAATGCCCTTTATTTCTGCAGGAAAATAAACACTGAGACACTCAGCTGAGTCAGGCTTCTTCGTGTGGCTTCTTTTCAGGTCAGCCCTTTGTGAATCCGGATGGGACCCCTGCCATCTACAACCCCCCTGGCAGCCAGCAGGCACTGCGTGGCACTGTTGGGGGGCAGCCGCAGCAACCCCCCCAGCAACAGCCGTCACCTCAGCCTCAGCAGCAGGTGCCACCATCGCAGCCCCAGATGGCAGGGCCGCTGGTCACTCAGGTGAGGAGCTGATTGGAAGGGGGCAGCTGAAGAAGCCAGCTAAGAGAAAGGGTGTCCTATGTAGCATCAGCAAAACCTTCCAGAGTGTAATCACGGGTTCAGGGGATGTTATCGGCTCATACCCGACACAGGTGTCTACAGGGTGAGAGAAGGTGCTAGGGAAAATGGATGCACAGTGTCGTAGGCCTAAACGCTCCTTGTGAAAGCAGGGGATGCAACTTGTAATCCTTTCCCAGATGCTGAGTTAATTCACCCACCACACATGAGACGCTCATGTTTGTACAGTCAGTGCTGAGCTCTTCGTCGGTAGGAAGAACAGAAATCAGCCAAGTCCCAAATGACCTGGATGCTCATCACTGGGCTCCTGTGAAAGGTGCAGAGATACCCTCCTTCCCTAGGGAGGCAGGAGGAAACCCGGTGTGTTCTAAACGGGCTCCATGATGAGCTGCTGTCCGTGGGTTTCTGACTCTCAGTTCTTGAGCATCATGTGTAAGCCCAGAGCATCCAACCAACTCCGGTGCCCAGGCACGCTTTCCCGAGCCTCCTCATGACCAAGGCTGCCTGGCTCTGACCCACTCAGCCTTAGGCTTTCCTCTCTGCACCGAGTGACCTTAGGGGGCCTTTAAGGACAGCAATGTGCGGCCCCTGGATGGAGTCTCACCCCTCCTGCTCTCTTGTTACCTGATTGCTGTTTTCTTCCCTCCAGTCTGTCCAGGGCCTGCAGCCGTCTTCCCAGTCTGTGCAATATCCAGCGGTCTCTTTTCCTCCCCAGCATCTCCTGCCTGTGTCGCCAACGCAGCACTTCCCCCTGGTACTGTATCATATGCATAACACACACACACACACACACACACACACACACGGGCGTGTGCACGAACGCACACACATTCGCTTGTGCTTACACACATACACTCACACTTGTGTACCCACATACACACAGGCACATGTGCTCACACGTACAGGAGCTTTCACATGTACACACATGTACATGCACCTACACACTCACACAAGCACACATGAACACACATACTCACACAAGCACACTTGACACACAGACGCACACACACAGGCACACACACATGCACACAGACAAGTCTCACAGGTTCTGCAGTCTTCCTGTTCAGCTATAGATGATGCTGGATGCATGGCCTGGGCTGACTGTGAGGTCCTTGTATACGCGTAAATGTCTCGTGCCTGACTGATTCACTCCATGCCTCCAAGCAGCTCGCTTTCTTTCGCCTGTTTTGGCTAAGTTCAATGCTTCTGCGAGCTAAACAGCTGGGGAGATGACTCAGGCAGTAAACTGTTTGCTAAGTGTGAGGAACTGAGTTCAGGTTCTCGGCTGGGCACAGGGTGCACAGCTGTAGTCTCAGTCCTATGGAGAGAGAAATGGGGGGACCATTTGGGCTTCCTAACCAGCCAGTCTAGCCAGGGGAGCTCCAGGCTCTGAGAGAGACCCTATCTCAAACACTAAAGCGGAGCAATGTCGGAGAAAGACACCCAATATTGGCCTCTGATTTCTCATGTATATTTACACCCATGCACACATACATGTTACATGAACATGGATACACACACATACACACACACATATACAAAATTTACTAGGTAAGCATAGCCCATTATCCTTGGAGTTTGATGTCATGAGCAAACAGGTTAGAAGATCTTGCTGTAAAGTTGTCAGGATTAGTAAAACTCCAAGTCAGAGTGCAAACCACCACTACCCTCAGCTTCTGATGCAGGGATGTTGTAAGAATCCAGCCCCCCCAACCCAGTTCCTTTACACATTCCCTGACCACAGTGAGGCCTTGTGGAAATATCAGTATCAGGCTAGGCCAGTGAACCAATGCTGTAAGATGGGTGTGTGGCTCCCATCCCAGAAGGAGGTTCATCCTCTCTGGGGCAGGCAGACCCAGGCCTGCTGCTTCCAGATGGCCAGCAGCAACGCCTTCCCTCACTGCAGTGACTCCTAGAGCCTGACCCCTCAGTGATTAAGAGAGCATTTTCCTTCCATTGAAAGATTTCGGCCAAATTGCTTCCCACTTCTGGGCTCTTCCTCTGAACAAAGCTTCGTTTCTTGTGTGATTTTTTTTTCTTCCTGTTATGTCTGGCTGAGGAATTCTTCCGTTCTTTTCAGTGTGTGCTTCCTCCTTCTCCCCCTCCTTTCGAGCATGAATGTGTGTCTGCCTCAGTTCACCTTACTCCTGAGCAAGCCCCCCTTACAGGCTCTTGATGTCTTTGCTTGGCTCACAGAGAGAAGAGGTGGCTGCACAGTTCAGCCAGCTGAGCATGAGCCGCCAGTCCTCTGGAGACACGCCTGAGCCCCCCTCCGGTACCGTCTACCCAGCCTCCCTCATGCCACAGCCAGCTCAGCCACAGAGCTATGTCATCACTTCTGCGGGCCAGCAGCTGTCCACAGGGGGATTCTCAGACTCTGGCCCTCTCATCTCCCAGCCAGTCCTGCAGGCCCCGCCTTCTCCCCAGGGATTTGTACAGCAGCCCCCACCTGCACAGGTAAGTGTGGGCTTCCCTTCCCTTCTTCACCACAGATGGCATGTGGCCCTTTGACTTCTGCCCTCCCCTCTTGCTCACAGTCATAGTCTCCATCACTAGTATGCTTTGCCCCCTTCACCTGACAGGCAGGACTGGGACCTGGAAGGTAAAGCAGATGAACCTCACAGAGGACCCATCTTTCTTGCAGGTGGCGTAAGGCCATGGAAAGGACTGACGCAGGGTTAGGGAGATGATACACACTTGTAATCCCAACACCTAATAGGCAGAGACAGGTGGATCCCGGGGGCCCTACTGGCAAGTGGCTCTAGCCAAATCAGCAAGTTCTACCAGTTAGAGACCCCGCCTCAAAACAAAACAAAACAAAACAAAACAAAACAAAACAAAAAAACAGCTGGATGGCTCCTGAGAAATGACACTTGAAGTTGACCTCTGTCTGTGTACATGTAGACATGTATACACATACACACACTTACACACACACACACACACACACACACACACACACACACAGCATTATTGGGTTCTGTATGGTGCTCTCTTCACAACAGGGGAGCCAGGCAGGGAATGCCCTGAACCAGGAAACTTTAAACTCTCTCCCCTGCTGCTCAAGAAATTTGTTTTTCCTTCTCATCAATTCACAGCCACCTTCTAGAGCTAATCTCCAGGCAGGCATGTCTCTATGAATACAAAGGACAGAGGAAAGCCAATATCCACTGTCCTCACCTCTTCCCCAGGAGGGCTAGAGCCCACTGCGATCTCACAGGTAGCCATTAATCATATTTAATTGACTGGAGCATGTAAGACACCACAGATCACTGATTTTTACTGTCTTCTCGAAGACTGATTGCGTGTTCCTGTTCAGCGCCAAACGTCTCTGGAGCTCTCCCGGGTATCCCTTGCAGAATATTGGAAGTGATTACTGTCAAGATGGAAAATGCGCACCAGCATTTTCTGGTCCATTTTCAAGGCATACACATCCCAAACAGCTTCCACCCTAATTATGAAGTATAGCCCGGGAGGTACTGCTTAAAGTGCATGTCACCGCGGTACCGTTTGTTCCTCTGCCTTCACATCTCGAATAAATTATTTTCTCTTCAAGCCACACAAAACCCTCCACCAGGAAATGATTTTTCCTCAGTTGTTCATTTTGAGTGATTAATTAACGCAGCACCTCCAGGCACCATCTCAGTAATATTTCTTCCCTAGTGGGATTTAAAGCGATGTTTAAAGCAATTTTAAGTAATAGGAGAAACGGTCCCATTTCTATGTTAATTATTTTACCAATAAATTAAGCATTTCAAGCTTAATTATTGGGAACAAACAGACCCTTAGATAGAGGTGCAGGTCACACCTCAGAGTGACTTCTGGTGTAATGAACAGGTTATAGTCTAGTTAGCCAACCATGCAAAGTTGGGAAGAGCTCAACCAAGTCAGTATGCAGAGCACCTGCCTTTGCATATTCACTGCCTCTGGCTCCTGTGCTGGGTGCTCTCTTAATGCCACGGGAAGGAATCCACCACTCACATGAGTGAGACTAGAGCAGCCGGGGATAGGACATGAAGAAGAATTTCTTACCTTCTCATCACTTCCTGGAATTTATTTCTTTCCTGTCTTAATCCAACCACTTTTGGAGTCTCTGCATCTTAACATGGTTGTTCAAAATTTACACCCCTGTAGGCCGTCACTATTTCTTTCTCACTTTTCTTTTCTTCCTTCAAAGCTTTCATACTGGTCTTTCAAAACACATCTGTGGGCTCAGCTCACTCTCCTTTCCCTAGGATAGAGGATTGGAGGACCAGGATGGGCCAACTGTCCATTAGCTTTTGAATGTTTGATGTCACCATTCCTAAGAACTAAATAATGACCCACCATGGAAAAGTGCTACTTTAAAGTTGTCCAAAATTTTGCTAGGTACAGAAAGAAAGAAAATTAAAAAGAAGAATAAGAACAAGCAAACAAAAATGAGTAGCTTCTAAAATTTACATGTGTGAGGTTTGACAGTTTTTAAAATTATGAATGCCATTTGAAAAGGGTTTGACCTTCATCCTTTATCTTCGGAGGTTTTTGTTTCATATTGAATGCTAAAAAACTACAGAATCAATATCATGGGCCAAGGAGATAGCTCAGTGGTAAATACATCAGAAAACCACAGCTTGATCTTTTTAGACCCACACGCTAGAAGAAAATAACTGACTCTCACAGTTGTCTTCTCCCCTCCACACCCATGCGGATGCCCATATCTGTCTCCACATTCCCACAAAAACAAACATGCTTATGTACACATAGTAATAATAACTATTTTAAAAGAATGGATTTTGGATTCATAGGCTTTTTATCAAAAGAACACATAATCTTTCTTTTACAGAAACAAAAATGGAATAACAGATGTGTACATAGGACGCTGATGGATAAGTCAGATATTAGCTGCCCTTGCTCTTGATATTATGGGGCAGCTATGTAATATGTAATATATAATGACTTATAATAGTATCACAATTTTCCGGAACAGAACCAACCAACTTACTCAAGAACTGCTTATGTTTTACTGATTTGGATTACCTAATAAGAAAGAGAGGACAGGCTGGGGAGAGGCCTTAGCTCACAGTATGCTTGCAGTGACAGCATGAAGATCTGGGTCAGGACTGCCAGCGCCTATAAAAGCTGGACATGGCTGTGGGCATCCCCCACACCAGAACTAGGGAAGGTCCAGGACGGAATCAACTGGGTCCCTACACTTTCTCGGCCAACTTGTGTAAGCAAGGTGTTGACCTCCGGGTTCAGTGAGAGACCATACTTCAAAAGTAAGGTGAAGGGACTAGAGAAACGACTCACCACCTGAGAGCACCCGTTGTTCTTGCAGAGGACCCAGAGTTTAGTCACCAGCCCCTACATGGTGGTCCCCAGCTACTCATAATTCCAGTTCCAGGAGACGGGACATCTTCTGACCTCCAGAGATACCAGACATGATCAACGTGTGCATGCACACATGTAGGCAAGACGATCACACACAAAGAATAAAACAATTCTAACAAAGCAAGGAGGAGCTGCTCAAGAAGGCGCCCATCATCACACTCTTCTCTCCACACACACGTGCACTTCCATTCCCTTGTGCACACATGTGCACACGCGTGCGCACACACACACACACACGAGGGAGAAAGAGAAAGCAAATCCATGAACAAGGCATGTAATTAGTAAATTGCTGATTGCTGATAAATGAGACAGAATAGTTCTAGGCTCTTCGATACCTCCTCTTGGTCATCGACAGTACCAGAAAGGGAGAAAAAAGTTCACATTGATCCCATGACATTGCAGAACCACGTCGATACAGTGTTTTTCTTGCTTCAACCTTAATTCTGAGGGAAGGGAACCATGACGCACTCTAGTGACAAGATGGAAAACTGATATCTTCTTGACATAAGCAAATCAGAAAATAAAAGTAACTATAAATATTAGAGCTATAAAACGATTGGTTCATAATCTTATTCTACATACACTATGTGTAAACTGAGGAGTATCACCGTTTTCCCTTTCAGGATGATAAGAGAAAAGCTAGAGGCCCAAAGAGAGAAGGAATTAGCTGAAATCAGTAAGAAAATAGCATTGCATAGCATTAAAAGGGGGGCATTTGACCTCAATGGGAAGATTTAGGATGTTTTCACTGACTGTCAGTCATTAAATGGTACACAGAAGGTTGGCTGGCCTAGGGTTACAGACCTATAATCCCAGCATCTGATGAAACGAGGCAGGAAAACTGTGAATCCAAGGCCTTCCTGGGCTACAGAATGAGTCCAAGGCTGGGCCATTAAGTAAAAGTGAAAGGATCCCAGAGGATGGATGGGGAGATAGATCAATCAGTAACACCCAAGGAATGACACCGTAGGTTGACCTCTTGCCTCCACACCAATGTTCACACACACATGAACATGTATACACACACACACACACACACACACACACAAGATGCCTGGAGATATAGCTAGGTGATTGATAAGGTACTTACCCAGCATGCATGAAGGACTAAGTTCAATCCCCACTACCAAAAGTAAGTTTGCAGAATATACATTAGCAATATCTTGATACAGGACCCATTTGTATTGCATGTGCTGCATGCTTTGACACGGGCTTGGTGTAAATCACTCTCTGAAGCCTCAGCTGGGCATCAAGTGTTCTTTCGCTGCTCATGACACAGTAATCCAGTGGCCAAGACTTCTCCCAGGAAGTTCATTTTTCTTCCATATGGCACTGGCTGGTGTACCTGACCTGACCAGGCTACCCCTCCAGCATCTGAAGATGGAGGGTTGCCACTCAAGGAGGAGGAGCGTCTGGCTTCCTGACCCAGCAGGATAGATCAGGTGTTTCCCTGGAGACTAAGTTCCAGCATCAGGACTGCATGTGCCCTTACAGTCCTGGTTTGGGAATGCCAGCCATCAATCACTTCTGCCTCTCTACGTTGATCAAAGCAGGTCATGGAGGGTCCTCAGCTTCCAGAGTGTGGACAGGAGATATCTCCCACCATGGGAGAAAGAGCCTGCACGTTGAAACAGGTGTGAGAGAAGGTGCTTGAGGCCCCCCTTTAACATCTGCCACAGTTAAATGACACTGTATCGGAACTGTGGGTTTTACGTGAAAAATACGTTTCTTGTGCACGGCTCTCATGTCTGCTTCTCTCTCCTCATGTCCCACAGATGCCCGTATATTACTACCCATCTGGTCAATACCCTACCTCAACCGCACAGCAGTACCGACCCCTGGCCTCCGTCCAGTACAGTGCTCAGCGGGGTCAGCAAATACCCCAGGCCGCACAGCAAGCAGGTACGAGAGATCTGTTTCCTTTCTGCCCTCCGGCTTGGTTATTTTTTTGATGGTGAATTTCATAAATGTGCTCATTGGATGGATACCCCAAAGAGACGATTTAAGTCATATGCTTTCCCTACCCGGGGAAGGGAACAAAGGATTTTATTCCCTGTGTGGGAAACTAACAGGTACGAGAAGACGAAGCACAAACCCGCCTGTGCGAGCTATTTTTACATCCTCCGAGTTTATTTTAAAGTGGAGAGACAGGAGCGTCCCTATCTTCCCAGCCCATGCGTTTTTGTTTCCTTTTCAGTTTAAGGAGAGTATCTCCCCTAGTTCTCAAGGAGCCAAATTAGGTTGTTTTGACCCTACCCTAAAATCCAGCGCTGTCCTTAGAAGAAGGCTCCCGACTATACGGCGCGCACTGATGGAAGTCTGACTCCGTGGCTCACTGTCCCGATAGCCACAGGCCTGCCACGCAGGGCCCAGGCGGCAGCCGCTGTGCAGTGGGAAGGGGGGCCGATGCACTGTAAGAGAGTGAGTAGCAGGTCTCACAGTGAACCGGTCTCTTTCCCTACTGTGTCACACCGCCTAAGGAATGCCGTAGAATCCAGAGAGCAGCGGGCGCCCCGCAGGGCTGAGAGAAGCGCCACTAGGCAAAATTCTGTGTCATTCCTGCTGACCAAACTGCAGGGGGAAGCTGCTAATTGTCATGCCGCCGCTGATGCCCGGGAGACTGCCTCTGTAAGTAGGTCACGCTAAAGAGCGGGGCTCCTGCTGTGGCTTTCTGTGAACGCCTGCTCGCGGAGACTGATGCCTGCGCTGGATACGTGGAAACACAACTATGTGATATGTACAGATACATGTGGGTGGCATGAATAAAATACATGTTGTTTTTATAAGCTAGAGGAGAAAAACCCCTCACATTCCATGCCAAGGATCAGCTACAGGCACAAACACCCCAAGAACTCCAGGCTTGACCATGCTAGAGCTTTGCTAGAGCCAGACTGGAGACAGAATTTGCTTCTTCTGCACCTTGGATGACTATGTGTTTATAAATTCGTGTTATGACCCGTTTAAAGACGTTTGAGAGAGATTAGAGGAGCCGGCAACAGTCAGTTTTTAATCTTGTTTAAATGGTGTATTTCTTCAGGACCTCTGAGTAGCCTTTGTATTTTCATAGAAGTAAGAACAAAAGGGTTTGGAGTTGTTTTTAAAGGAAAGCCTTGGATGGTGCATTCTGTGATTGCCAGGAAATCGCCAGCATGTTGCTAGGGACTGCGAAGTTTCTCCTGCTCAGTCCTGCAGGATAATTCATTTGCATGCTGAACTCTCCCATCTTCATCTGCTAATGTTTGTTTAAAGATTATGTTTTAGGACTATGAGAAAGGTCAGTTGTCATGTGATCATGAGAATAAGGATTGAATTTTATCTATAGAACCCAGGTGAAAAAAGAGAGACACAGAGAGAGGAAGGAAGGAAGGAAGGAAGGAAGGAAGGAAGGAAGGAAGGAAGGAAGGAAGGAAGGAAGGAAGGAAGGAAGGGAAAAGAGAAAAAAAAATCTCTGTGGTGACTTGAGTTTGTAATCTCAGTCCCGGAGAAGTAGACAGGTTGATTCCTGGGCTCCCTGGCCAGCCAGCTTAGCCAACTCAACAAACACCATGACCGTGAGAGAGCCTGTTTCAAAAGCCAAGGCCCGAGAGAAATGGAAAAATTGTCCTCTAGCTTCACACACGCATGGATACCTACCCATGCACTCATGTAAAAACACACATTCACACACAAAATTATCATTTAATCTCCCAGACCTTAGTTCAGATGGTACCACAAAGAAGGGTGCCTTCGCGTCAGCAACGCATTAGGAAGAAACACAATGCAGGTCATTAATTCCACTGATCTCACTTTTATCTAACAGGGTGTTTGGGTGTGACTTTCAGAATTCTAAGGAGATATGTTAGTCCCGTGATAGGACGCCGTGGTTCCATGGGGTGTGGCAACAACAGTGTTGGACCCTGCTGAAGGCAGAGCATTTGAGTCTGTGTCCAGGTCCCAGGACCTAGAATTAGGCTTCTAGCCATCGCCGGCAACACATTGGCTTTGCCTTCTCCTCACTGTCTTCCCTGACTGGCGCTATGCAAAAGTAGCTCTAACACTTTCATTCTGTTATAAGGCATAGTGGGACTATTGAGAAACACAGAAATTCCCTCCTCATCCCTGGAAAATACTTGTAGACAGTCTCAACCATGCAATTTGGTAACCTAGTGTTTTTGACTTGGCCCAGAGTTCACATAGCACATGGATATGCCATCCCCAAGGAGAGATGGTGACCCTGTGACCTTTACTTTATAAAGTGTAAAACCTGTAGAAGGCTCATATTCAGAGTAGAGATAAGGGCAGGTCCCAGGGGTCCAGGACACGGGTGACAGTAATTGTGGTATGAGGGTAAGAGGCAAGAAAAGGGAAATGATTTAAGAATGGTGTGCCACCAACAGCACACAGAGGCAGACTGAGACCTTTGCTCTCCTAGGGTTTGGTGATTGCGCGGACACTTGGCCTACAATCCCAGCAGAGCTTTCCTGTGGGGATGGGTTTACTGTGGGTTGGTGGAGGCGGATGAAATCTCAAACCTACAGAGAATCTGTGCTGATAAACTCCAACTGTGACAAAGCATATATGTCCTACAGAATATAGGTAGAAAGGCCCTTGCTGAGCCTAGTGAAGCCAATGGAGTTTGAACACGTCACAGCTGGGTGATTAATGGGGAAAATTCTGTCATTTGGACTTAGTCTGTTTAGATGGTCGTGACCTATATTTTCTGAAGGAGTTGTGCAATGCTACCCCCACGCCCACCACCACCCTTGCCCCCTACCCAACCGCCATGCCATTATCTTTAAGGGCAAACTCTGGCTCTGACCCAGTGCGACACTGCAGACATACTCTGCCTCAGTCTTCCTGCTGTTTTTTTTGGGGGGGCTATATTGGAGCATATTAGTCCAATTTAGTGAGATTTATCTCCATTCTGCTTCTGGAAACTCCCTGCCACTTGTATTTAATTGTAAAAACAAACAAACAAACAAACAAAAACCCCTGTCTCTTCCTTCTACCTTCTTGGCAGTTACAATGCGTTTCCTAGACTTAAGACTCCGTGGATTGGTTTATTTTATTATTTCTTTTCCCATTTCCACGTGTGCATGTGTTTATGTGTTCACATATGCACGTGTTTGGGCAAACGAGTATGCAGGGGCAGGTGACTCAGGGCTAATGTTAGAAGTCCTTCTTCACTCTTCCACTGTGTTCACAGACACGGCTAGTCTCCCTAGCCAGCACGCCCTGGTTCCCACCTTTCCAATGCTGGAATTGCAGGCAGGCCATCTTGCTCAGCTCCAGGCTGCTGGAGATTCGAACTCTGGTCCCAATGCTTTCCCAGCAGGTGTTTTGTCGACTGAGTCACCTTCCCCACACAGCGAGTGGATTTTGATGATGAGAACTGGAGTCCTTACAGATGGATGAATGAGGCACTGAGTGCCCAGATATTAGTCACACCAGGGACAAGATTCTGCCTCTGGGTGACTTCCTTCTCTTTGCCTGGTTGATGGGCACTACTAAAATTAAAAATCCCAGGCTGGCAATAATGACAAATGAAGACCAGAAATAGTAAGAGGTTTTGGAGAAGCCAAAGGGGATATTTGCAAAATGATATTTGGATCTCACAGCTATTTATCTTGGAAATTATAAACCTTTAATAGAAAATGTTTCCTATGGGAATATCATGTGGTCTGTGTTTGTAAATGGGCATTTGAGCATCACGGAGCTTCTGAAAGAAATTGAGAAGTGAACCCTCCCCTTCTGTTTTTGTTGTTGTTGTTTATTTGTTTGCTTAGGTTTTTTGTGTGTTTGTTTGCTTATTTCTTTTGAGGGATTGTGTGAGTTTGGTATTATATTTCATTCAAATGTTGATAGAATTCTGCTGTGAAGTCAGCTCAGCCTACAGATTCAAAATTCATTTCTTTAGCTTTTCCTGAAATTTTTATGAGAATTTCCAGAGCATTTAAATGATGAGTTGCATTTCTTTTCATAATTGTATGAGCACGTGTGTATGCCTGAGTGCATGCAGGTGCACTGTGTGTACACGCAGAGGCCGGACTAGGATGCTGGATCCCCAGAGGCTGGAGCGGTTGCAAGCCTCCCGCTGTGGGTGCTGCAAACTGACCCCAGGCAGGTCCTCTGCAAGATCAGCAAGTGCTCTTAACCACTGGGCCACCTCTGCAGCTCTCTGGCTAGGGGACTGCTCAGACACTCTTCTACACACTTGATCTTGAGCTTGGGAAGCTTATGGTTCTCAAGGAATCAGTCCATTTCTTGAAAGCTGTGAAATTTACAAACATAAAACTGACATTGCTATTTGGATGCCTTTATAATAATAATTATTATTATCATAGTTTGCAGCAGCAGGGATTGAATCCAGGTCCTTGAGCATGCTGAGCAATCTCTCTGCCACTGTATCCTCTCTCCCTTCCTTACCTTTCTCATGGCTTCATTCCTGACATTGCTTGTTCCTAACTCCTCTCTTTATTTTTGGACAGCCTTTCTATATTTACCAAATTTACCCAACTTGTCATCATTTCATTGATGCTTGTCAATTATTTTGCCATTTCAGTTTCTGCTCTTCCTGTTTCTTTGTCCTGCTCATATTCGGTTTGTTCTGATGTTTTCTGTTTTCTTGAGATAGGAGTGTCAATTGATTGTGTTTCATCCTTTTTATTGTAAACATGAAGTATTTTGTCCCCTCTCAGTGAAGTGCTTGCTTCTTCTGAGCTGTTATTTTCATATGTTGTATTTTCATTTTCACAGGTTTGTCTTTGTGCATGTTGTTGGAATCAAACCTAGGACTTTGTGAATGCTTCTCTACCAGCAAGCTATACTCTGGCCTACTATGTATTTCCCAGGCTTCTTTGGATTGCCTCTTTGACCCATGCACTATTTAGTTTCATGTTGTTTGATGCACAAAGGCTTGCAGGGTTCCCTCTTGTCTTCCAGTGATTGTTTGTAGGTTGATTCCAATATAGTTTGATAAAGGTTTTGTGTGGTTCTGGTTCTGCTAAAAGTTTTGGAGAGGGTTTGACATGGCCAACAATGCCCTAACTTCATGAATGTTCAGTGAAGTTTTAGGGAAACTGGATAGTCTAGATCCTTTGGGTTTCTTTTGTTGCTGGGATCTCCCACATCTTGCCTGGCATTTTATTTGCTAGTTCTGATGGTTCTTGAAAGGTGAAATTTCCTATCAGTCATAAAACTTCCTAAAGATCTAATGTAAACCTCCAGGTAAGGGCTACCTCGTATCCCTGGCATCTAAGCACAGGGGAGAGGCCTTCCAGGTACACAGAGCTCACTGCCAGTTGGCTTCTTTTCCAAGCAAGTGACATATGTTTCAATCCCCTTAAAAAGAACCTTAGAACCTCTGGGGGTTAGGAGAGCACTTATTTTAAACCCCTTTCTCCGTCTCTCCCCCTCTCTTTCTTCTTTCTCTCCATCTCTGTGTGTGTGTCTCTCTCTGTGTAGTTGTGTCAGACATTTTAAAAATAATTTTTATTTATTCTTTGAAAGTTTCACAAATTTATACAATATATTTTTATCATATCTATCCACACTACCTTCCTCCTTCACACCCGTGTTCTTCCCAAGCTCATGTCTTTGCTGCTGTTGCTATTAATGAAGCTTTGAGGCCAATTAACACTGCCCATATACTAATAGGTAAGGCTCCATCCTAGATGGGAAGGGGAACAACCTACCCACATTCCTCAAGGAGAGAGACACTGCCTCCATCAGCTGCCAAGAGCCAGTAGCTCCTTCACTATGTGTGGGGCTCATCCATGCTGCTACGTGCAGGTCGCATGCAGCATGCAGACAGCCACTGCTGCTGGGCGCTGATGACCTGCTCATCAGCCATGTCATATCCAGAGATCCGAATTTCACAGCTCTCCTCCTCAATCATTAGCTCTCACATCGTTCCACTCCCTTGTCCCATAGTGTTCCCTGGGCCTTGGATGGAAAGTATTGATTGACATGGTTTGTCTGTAGCTGAGCACTCACAGAGACCTAGTCTCAGTACTTTGAACCGCTACAAGTTGCTACAGCAACCACTGTCCACTGGGAGAAGAATCCTCCCCAACAGAAGTTGAGAGGTACACAACTCATGGGCACAAATATTTAGAAGACAGTCACTAACATTCAGCAAAACAAGTCTCGTGTCTCTCATAGGCTTTTACACTCTGTTGGTTAACAGCATTAATATGCTTCAGGATTAGATAAAATAATAAAGATGACAACAACAGACAGTCCACAGTTCTGGGCACCTGGTACACCAGGGAAGACTGTGTTTTTGCACGTCATGAAGTCTGAAGAATGAGGTGGCTGGGCTGCGGAGCAGAAAGAGAGAACCCTCTGAGAGACTCCTGGATTATATTGTAACAGAGGCAGATGATTTCTCTTGGATTTTGACAGCTATGGAAATGATTTTTTTTTCAGGCTTAGATTTATCATCTTTAGTTAGCCTGTGTGAGAGTATGTTGCATTGAGAGCAGCTGTCTGCGGAAGCCTGAGAGGGTGTTGCCTGATGTGAGTGCTGGGGAATAGACCTGTGTCAGCTATAAAAGCGGTATGTGACTTTAACCCTTGAGCTTCCCCTCCTGGGAGATACTTCTTGTCTGCTTTTTGTTTTGACTTTATATAGGGTTTCATGGATCTCCACCTCACCCATTACCCTTTATATCTCTTCACACCCCACCTTCCATGCTGTTCCCTGAGCCTTGGACGGGAACCATTGATAGGCATTGTTTGTAGTCGAGGCTGATCTCAAACTCACTCTATAGCCAACAATGATATGCATTTCTGATCTTCTTGTCCCCATCTCCCAAATGCTGTAATTATAGGTGAGAGTCATCACACATGCTCTCACCTCTGTTTTATAAAACCATTTGCCTTGCACAACTTCCTTATAGCCAAACATCTGCTGTGTGACTTATTTGGGGCAAAAACTATACTGCAGACAGAGATTTGTCTATGGAAATGCTTCACATTTCAAATTATAGTTCAGATGGAAAATATGAAAATGAATCTAGCAAATACCTCCCCACTCAGGCTCACTCTCATATAAACAACCACAGGTTGATAAAAAAAAAAAAAAAGATTGGCTAGAGAAATGGCTCAGAGGTAAAGAACACTCAGTGCTCCTGGAGATGACCTAGGTCCCATTCCCAGTACCCATATGGGGCCGTATAGCCTTTGGCAATTCCAGTACCAGGGGACCTCCTAGCCTTGGTGGGAACTACTTGAATATGGTGTGTGTGTGTGTGTGTGTGTGTGTGTGTGTGTGTGTGTTATATGCAAGCAAGCATCCATACACACAAACTAAAAATAAATACATTTTTAAGGATATAAACATAGGAGGGGCCTTATTGAGAAGGGAAGTTTTTTTTGGGGGGGAATGGGTGAAGTGAACAGGAGGTTAGAAGCTCAGAAAAGATATAAAACTGTCAAATAATTTAACAGGAAAGGGGAACTGTGTGGGACTGCAAAGCCCAAGCAGATATCCCTTCTGTTTACTGAATGCATTTCCACTCTGTTCTAAGTCTTGGTGTTGAATCAATATGTTCCAATGGCCTTGAAATATTCAGGTTGGCATTCCTTTCAAAGACAGTGGTGAAGGCCTTTTATTTTCAATCCCCCCTACCCCCCGCCCCAAGGCTGAGTCTTACTCTATAGCCCAGCCTGGCCTCAAACTCTCAATCCTTCTTCATCAGCCCCCTTGAATTTGAGATAAATCTCCCTTGGACTTTCTCATCCATGTTGCCCTAACAACTATCCGGACACAACACTAGTATGCAAAGAAGCAGAGCATGAACGTTTGATGATGCTCAGTGATGTAACTGAGCCTAGGTCTGCCTTCTGCCCGGTGCAGTCTCTCTTATCAGATGGTGAGAAGCTCCTGATTGCTATGCATTCAGACTGAGTTACAAAGGCAGCTTGCAAACTGGGTCTGACAAAGACCCTGAATATGTGAACCCAAAGGTCACCAAATGCAGACAAGTTACAAGAGGAACAAACAAATGAGAGTGCGAGTGAAATCCCCACTGCTTTAGAGATATGTCCACATCCGAATGTCAGGCTTAGGTCAATAATGGACAAACAAGGAAATTTGAGGGAAGGGAGAACTGGGCCAGGGAGTGTACATTCCTCTTATTTTGCTAATAATACAATAACAGAATAGCACAGAAATCTGAAGTTGGCTCTCAGAACAAAAATCATGCTTCCATCCCTCTTCTGATGAGCCACTGGTGTGCACAGATTTCTTCAGGGAAGGGCTGTAGAGTAGGAGGGAGTCAGCCTGTTGGGGGAAAACCATTAGATTAAGCATCAGCAGCACTCGTGTGTATTTGTGCATGCATTTTGGTGTATACAGAGAGTGTATATGTGACAACACAGAAGCTGGGGAGAGAAGAAAAAAAGAGCCAGGATTTATTGATTGATTGGAGGGATTTGGAGGGAGAAAGTGTGTTCTCTTTAACTTTCCTTCTTGGTGTCTCATTGTGAGCATTTAAAAGCTAAATGGAAACCTGTCAGCCATTCAATTCAAATATAAACAAGATCTCAGCTGTAATTAAATGTTGTTGAACGGAACAGAATGGCAGCTGAACAAATCAGTTCGCTTCAGCCAGCAAACACACACAGTGTAAAAGTCCTGACCTTTTCCAGGGTGCAGTGTGTCTGGAGCCAGGTGTGCCTGGTGACTTGGAAAACTGTGAAATCTGAAGCTGTTAGTATGGACAGCTCCGAGTGAGATGTTAAGTGTTGAGAAGACAGGACGTGACCCACCCTGTCACTGCTACAACCCCTCATTGCTCCTGCACTCACTACATGTTCTGTGGAAGAGAGAAAGATGGGACAGTCTTGGCGGCACTTCTGGCAAAAACATCCAATTATCTGTTGTCCATGCATGTTTGACAGGAGACCAACATCACAGTTCCCTTCCTGCTGGCCTGTGTGCAAGCTTAAGAAACAAGGCTATGCTTAGTTTTCTTGGTCTCCGCCTTCAGGTGTTCTGCTGTAACACTGTTAGTATGAACAGCCCTGAGTGAGAATGTCACTACCTCCCCAGTGTTCTGAAGCCCATTTGCGACACCTTTATAGAATCCATACGATCCTTTAACCAGGGCTGACAGCAAATCTTACATTTTCAGTCTAACTAATCTAGCAGTTGGTGGCAATGTCATTTGGAAAAGGTTTCAACTTTGAATAAGTCTCTTTCCTCACTTGGTTTATTTTCAGTATTTCACTGCCCAGCTTTCCTCTCTTGGAGTTGGATGAAAAAGGAGGGAGAGGAGAGGCAGTGGCAGAGGGGCAGAAGGGGGTGGGATTTGGTGTGATAAGTAAATACATAGTTGCTCATGGAGTTGGGGAGGTGGCTCAGTTGTAAGATGCTTATCATGCAAGCATGATGACCTGGGTTGGACCCTGAGAACCTGAATAAGAAACCTCATACAGGAGAGTCTCTGGGACTCACTGCTCAGCCAGTCTAGACAAAGCAAGCGGTGAGGTCCCTCTCAGTGAGAAACCTCACCTCAAATGATAAGGTGGAGAACAATTGAAAAAGATATCCTACGTCAATCTTTGGCCTCCATACACACACACACACACACACACACACACAGGCACACACACACACAGGCACAAAGACAAGGAAAACGATACATTGATTTACAGCCATTGGGATTTTGTTTTCCTATTTTGATTTCCTTCCCTGAGATTTGATGATTCCCAAAAAGGATTTACTTAATTATTTTACCTGTAATTTCCACATTGTTAACTTTTCAGAACTCCTCAATTTTTATGCGTGTCTTACATATTTAGTTTGAGAAGATGGTAGGTTCAGAATCACTCAGAGAAGCAATAGGAAGGACCTCACACCTGACAGTCCTGGGGAGATGCTGTGCAATTTTCCTCCCCGCCTCATTCTCTCAGAAGCAGAGAGATAAATGACAGAGAGAGCAACGTGAGGGTTTAATGGTCCGTCGGATTTCTGTCAACATCCGTGGGAGTCACACGGATAAGTCCTTGTGGAACACACTGTTCGAAAAATAATCGTTTGCTAAAGGTTTCTATGGAAATGTCCCCGTGTTTCTTCCATTAATTGCCCTAATTATTACATTGGAAGGAATGGGGTTTAGAAGTATCACATTGGGATTAGAAGGAAGGTTAACAGGTCTCAGAACTGGTGACAGAAACTGCTAGTTTTAGGCATGAAAAAAACCCGACATGTTTCCACATGTAAATGTCTAGGTTCCCTGGACCCCACAGGACTTTATAATGAAAGGACTTTGTTGGGGGTATAAGTGGAAGTGGTCTTAGACCTCTGCCTTTGTGTTAACTTTCAGTTGCTTTTTTTTCCCTTTTGTTAGGACATAGGTGTGGTGATGTTTTTCCTGATGTGTGTGTGTGTGTGTGTGTGTGTGCACCTGCACACAGGACAGCAAACCACACCATTTCTGCTTTCTAATTACACAATAGGAAATGGAAAGCAGCAGCTTCTTGAAACAAAGGGAGGAGAGCTGGGCTAAGGCCGAAAGAAAGGAAAAGCAGCAAGGAAAACAAATGTACTTTTGTGAGTGAGTTTTGAAGGCTTTAGAAATATCTATTTGGTTTATCAACTATTTTAATGAAATGATTTAAGAGACAATAAGCTATTCTGGGATGTGTGAAGTCCTGACTGCTACTTTTTCTTCATCTATTGCTTTTCTGATAATTACCTTGTGAAGTCTTTGGCTCAGTTATTACCCGCATTTATGAACTTCCAGTCCCAGGAGTCTTTTGAAACACCTTTTAAAAATTCCTCATAGCCATCACTTTCTCCTCACACCTAAATCTGGTCCCTGAGTTCCCATCTCCAGTTTTAAGACTGCAGCAGCTCACCTTCTCTTTTTCATATTAAACAAGATTTTCATTGGAAACTTTAGATGTTCTGTATTATGTTTTGATTATCTCCTCCCTATCCCTCTCTCTCCTTCCCTCCCTCTCTTTTTCTCCTCTCCTTCTCTCTCTCTCTCTCTCTCCCCCCCTCCTCTCTCAATTGATTGACATGTACATTTAGACTCACATGTTATGAATCACTTTGATAGTTCTATTCTGTCATACCAGTGCCGAGTCCCTGGTCATCCTTAGAGCCAGCCTGAAAGGTGGCCCTTGTGCTTGTGACTTCACTTAGAGCTCCACAGAGATGAAATATGAGAAGCCAGTTTTATCTTTCTTCCTACCTTCAGAGATGCCATGGCACTCGTGAAAAAATTGTTAGATTGGGGAGGGGGGCGAGGTTATGTTTGTCATTTCCACGGAATTCACTTTTGCTTAGAAATATTGGTGGTCTTCCCACTCTGAATATCAAGTAGCATGCAAATCATTAAATGCAAAGGACTGTCCCTTAGAATTAAGTCATTCTGAAGGATGCATTTCCTTGAAATCCTTTTTCATGGCCACTGTCTTCAGCTGTGGCAGGTTAGTGCACACTTCAGGGACACAGATGTCATTTCAGCAAAACCGATGAGAAGACCCACTTCATTCATCACATCATAGCCTGTCCCTTCTCCGCCATCAGAATGGTATCCGAGTATTAACCAGCCCTTCCAGCCCTGAAGCAGCACAGCCGTTCTCTCCATACCAACCGAGCAGGTATCCATCACTGCCACCCAAGGAGACTACAACATGCATGTCTGTCACTGAGCTGTGGCCATTCTGAGGGGAACATCTTGCCTCACACACCCTCTTTAGCTGCTGAGCCCCAGGCCACACAGCTACCAGGAAAGAATCCTAATTGGATCCATTCAAGACTCTTTCCTGCCGGCTCACTGGGTGATGTTGGTGACCTGTACAGCCTCCACACCTGGACTTCTATTTGATAGATACTTGAAGCCTCAGCAGACTCCCTCCATGGCTTTATCCAGGGGCCACAGGGATGAGTTAGATGGCCAAAGACTCCCACCAGTCAGTGATGTCCTGATGACACATTCATTGTCCTTGACTCTTGAAATATTTTCCTAGAGATCTGTTAAAAGTGGATTTTTTAAGTTCTTCAGAAATATTCCTACCTCTTTACTTTTACATTTTTAAGTTCTTTGTTCTAGCACCATGGTACATTTTTCTGAGCCATTGGTTTCTACCCATTAGGAAAACCTCAGCTTTGCTGTCCTGAACTAAGGATATGATGAGTCAAGGAGAATAATCCAAAGCTCATAAAAAGTGTGAGTTATAAGCAATAGCACCAGAAAGGAGTCAGAATAGAGCCCTAGACACCCCGCAGAATGCCCACTACTCCAGAGAAGCCCATGTTTTGAAGCAGGGTAAGAATGCCCATGGTAGGTTGACCTATGCCATGTCATTTTGCATTCCTTTTTCCTACCTAAGGAAATCAGGTTCTGAAGGAATGCCATTAAAGTCATCTTCATACCCCTGTGCAGCAGCATGCGTGAGCGTGACTCGGAGGTCAGGGGGTTTGAGTCTTCTCCAGTGAAGTGAGATGGAGACCCTACCTGAGACCAGCTAGTTCTTCCTGCTAGAAAAGGCTCAGCCCTGGCTATTCTCAACCTGGGTGTGTGGGGATGATTCAAGAAAAGCAATGCATACACAAAAAGCAAATAGTAAGCACCCCTCCCCCTTATAACTGTGTAAAAATTGGGGGAGAGAATTAATAGCCCAGGTGGTACTGTCTGTAGTGTTTTGGTTGACCGACAGAGCGATTTTATAAATTGCGAGGGCAAAAAGAGTGTTAGATGAAAGACCGGAAGCGCCACTTTAACACAGCAGTGGGTTTTTGTTGTTGTCTCTTCTTTTCCTGCCTTTGATCTATGTGCATGCATTCGATAGCACCAACCTGTTTTCAGTAAGACGTTGTACCACTTACTAGTTATGCCAGTTCTTATGATACAGCATTTCTTCACTCAATATTTCGCACCCTATGTACACTAATCTTCCGACATTTCTAACTCAACTGTAAATAAAACTGCATTTGGTGATTCTACCAAGGCTTGTGCAAAATAAATAAATAAGTAAATAAATCAAAGCGAGCCACAAATAAACTTCTAGAACTAGTAGAATAAGTTTACAGTGTTGCAGAGCATAAGGATGACAAGTGAATGCCAGCAGTTCTGGTCTATGCTACTGACAAACAGGATTCAAATTCCACTTATCATAGCGGCATGCTTTTATCAACAGTGGTAGTGATCGTTCTTCCGAACCTGGGATTCAGGAAGGCCTGGGTGGGATGAGGGCCACTCAAGAGAGCTCCCACACAGCAGCGTCTTGAGATGTGAAAGCGATCGTGCTGTGAGTTGGTACTCGAGGTGGCCTTTGGTTTCCCGTGCCACTGTGTAACACTGTCGAAACACTTGAGCTCACAGATCTTTTTGTTCACAATGATTCTTCAGCTTCCAGTTTGGGCAAATGTTTCTTAGCACGTTGTCAGAAGCTGCTGTTACTGGCTCAACAGTCTTCCCTCTGACATGGAGGGCTCCACGGAAATTTCAGGGTGATTTTATACCTCTGTCAAAAGCTATTGAATGTTAAAATTTCTCATTGTTAGGTTGGTACAATTTGAGGTGCTCACACCATCTCAAGTGCCTCTGTGCATGTACTACAGGAAGGTGATTTTCCTGGCCACAGAAATGTACACACACACACACACACACACACACACACAATTTGTGTGCCAACCTCCTCATAATGCCCTGCTGTTCACCTGGCTCAAGGTTCCCCTTGAGGCCAGTTGCATGGTACTTGGTTTAGTCACTACTGAAAGACTCTTCTACATATCATTCATTGTAAAGAAATAGAAAACTGGGCTAAGTGAAGTTTGTCTGTGTGTGTGTGTGTGTGTGTGTGTGTGTGTGTGTGTGTAAGTCCAAATGCTATGACCTAGATGAACTGCTTTTAAATGGTGGGTAAAATTTGTTTTTGCATTTACTTTCAGCCCCTGAAATTGTATAAAAGATGTTTTTGACTGACAGGACACAGTGGCATGCTTGATGATGGCTATGAAAATGATGTGTTAATTTGCCAACACTCACAACATACTTATTAAGCATACTTCTGCATGAGCTCTACATGTTTTCCTCCCTCTATTAACAATGAGAAGATAAGACTCAAGGAACGTAGCTTAGTTGGAAGAATGTTTGCCTTGAATGCATGAGGTCCTAAGTCCAGACCCATTACTATATGAACCAGGCATGGTGGATACACAACAATTATCATCACATTCAAGAGGTAGAGGCAGGGCAACCAGAAGTGTGAGGTCATCCTTGGCTAGGTAGAGAATCTGAGGTCAGCTGAGATACAGGAGAGCTGGTCTTAAAAATAAGCAAGACTAGGAAGATAAAGTAGGGGAGCCTACTGAGTTCTAACTTTGGAAATATTACACAGCAAGTTTGTAGACCACTCGATCAATCTGGAGTGCTCAGCTTCCTGGGAGCACCAGGAAATCAATAAACCCACATCCCTCAAGATCCGAAGTTCAACTTCTTTCCAGCATATTAATCCTTCTGGCTCGGACTGCTCTTCCTCAGAGCAATGATGGCAAATATGCACATACAGTGCACACCCAGGGGTTGGCTTCTCTGGTTCCCCACTGCTGGGCCTGTCAGTCACAGAAGGAAGGGTTGTAAGCCCACTCCTTCTCCTCCCTGCTGTGGAATTGCCACCTGTTCAGCTTGCCACCATAGGAATCCAAGATTTCTGACACCAATTGCCTCTTTTGCAGGATGAATTCCCCAGTACAAATAGAGATGAGAAAAGAATTAGTTACTGTCATTTATTTTCCTATATTTCCTTCTCTCCCCATACCCACCTTTCTTTTCATGTGTATTAAACTACTGAGATTCATTTTTTAAGCCTCTGGGTCTCAGAGTCCACAACTAAGGCACTGTCAGATTTGTTATCTTCCAAAGCATCTTGACTTGCTGATGTTGGCCCATTCTTTGTAAACTGAAGAGAGATAATTGGTGCATAAAATCAATGTTTTTGGTCAAGTGTCCTTCCACTGTAGTCAACAAACACCTGTGCTCTGGATTAAAATGTCAATAATTTAAATTAACCAAGTAGGAAGAGTGAGCCTGTGTTCCCTCCTGTTCTGTAACACTGCTGTAAGAATTACCTTCCACCTCAGTGATTAGATGGAATCTACCACGAAATCCTTTTCATATTTGTATATACTTGCAGATTTCAGAAGCCTATGCAAAGATACTAAGCCAGGGTTTGTTAAGGAGACTGTGAGAATCAGGATAACAAGAGTCCAAACCCCCTCCATTTGCTTATTATTATTGGCTTGTGTGACAGTAACTGGCTATAAATTATGTAGTTCAGGAATTCCAGATTCCAGCATCAACTAGAGCTATCCTCCTGCCTCAACTTCCAGTCCGTAGGGTTTGTGGCATTGTTCTAAAGACTGTCGACTTGAATTCTTCCCATTTGCTTCTTGCTGACAGGCATCATTCGAAAAGGGACAGCTGTCTGTCATGTGGCTGTTTCTGTTCTACTTGTAGCAGAAGCCTGGGTTGGATTTGGGAGCCTTTGGGGGGCCTGAGCCTCCGAGGAATCACAACAGATGGCTTTATTGAGGAGCTAACAGGCGTGGGAGTAGAAGCAGGATGTAGAAAGGCACACCAGCTGGGAGTTGTGTGTCTGCTAGTCCTAAAGGAGCCTGATATGAACGTCATGATTGACTGAACTATATTATGTACGTGGAAGAATTTGGAGACGTTGTGAAATCAAATTAAAACTGTGAAGACTTTAAAATGAAAGAGCCTGTCCCTGGCCTGTGGAGGAAGACTCATCCTCTGGCAGCCGGTTAATGTAATACCAGTTAGCCAAGGCATAGCTGGGCATGATGCTTAACTAGTATGTGCAATGCTCTGTGCCAACAAACAAATAGGTTAGAGGGCTGGGGAGATAGCTCTGTGGGTAAAGGGCATGCCATCCAACTATGAGGACCTGAGTTCAGATCCCAGGGAGCCACAATTAAAAAAAAAAAAAAAACCAACCATGATGGAGTTACACCTGCAATCCCAGTTTTCCTCAAGGGTCAGGCAGTCTGGTTTACATAGCAGCAAATAAGAGCTCTGTCTCAAAGTAAGGAGGGACTAACCCCAGAAGCTGACCTCTGACCTTCACATTAAGATGATCATGAGCCTGCTGCTGGCTTACACTCACAGCCCTGATCTCCCACCCCATGCCTTTATTCCCTACCAAAGATTAAAGAATAATAATAAACTACTTATGAGAAAAATATTCTTACATGAGCCCTAAATTACTGTGTCTCAAAACATATTGTACCTGTCTTTAGACCGGTGCGTGGGCAGGTGAAGAAAAACAAGTCCTGAATTCCACCGATTGCCAACATCTAACCAAAGACGATTCAGTTCGGGTGAAGAAGATGTATTCCTTCACTCCTTTTAAAAGCTTTCTTTCTCTTTAAATGTAATGGATTCTAAAACTCACGTAGGTCAGTTTCTCTAAAATGCATTCTTCAGCAATTAATATGGCATTAATATTTCAGAACCACTGGCCTGAAGCAAATCAACTTTGAAAAGTCTTCTGATTTTTGTTTTCTTTCCCATGTTCAAAGGGAACCCCCATTGGTAGGAATGCCATGGGAATAGAACTGAGCATAGATTTTCATCACTGCTTTTATCTCTAAGTTTCCAGGAACATCATCTGATACAGCAAATGTATACTTGCCTTCTTGGTCTTTTGGTGTGTCTTCAGAGAAGTTTCTGGGTAGGAAGATGGGAAATCAGATGTAGGAGAACATACGTAAAAAGTGAGATCTGGTAGCAGGTTTGGGTACTTAAGATGCAAAGCCACTCATAAGCCATTCATGGATGCTTCCTTATACAGCATCACCACAACAGGAAGTCAGAGAACTTCCTGTAATTTCTACCACAACAGGAAGTCAGAGAACTTCCTGTAACTTCTACCACAACAGGACCACTGAGAACTTGTGATAGCAGTTCAAGAAGGCTGGCAGCAAAGCTAGGTTTCACTCAGTTGCCTTTTTCCTTATCCAAGCTTTAAGAGGCATACTTTTATAACTCCAAGTGGAAACTAATCTGAATAGACTTAAGAACCAACAAAGTTCTTTATTCTCAGATGGTAGAAAAGGAAACCTGGGTGAAAATGGATTTCTAGGGCTCAGAGTCAAGAACGATTGGTGCTACCGTGACTGAACCCTGAAGATGCTCACCCAACACCTAACGAGTTCTTATCAGGCTCCTGTTGCTGAGGGTGTAGTTTCTAAATGAAAACCTAACACCAACTTTGTACCGAGTGTTTGCTGAGCCCCAACAGTGCCAGGCAGAAATCCAATTATAGTTGCAGAGAGAGCCCTGAGAGTCATTTCACAGTGAAGCCATTTCCACCACTCTTCCAAGAATCCTTTCTGATGGACTATGATTCCATCAGTGTTCAAAGAATGAACAGCTTCTTCCAAATGCTGAGCAGTTGAAACTTGCAATAGCTGTCTATATGCACGTGTGCTTGCACATGGGCACACATACATGCTCACGTGTGCACCCTCACAGACTCTCTGTCATTTTTCTGCCACTTTGCCTGTTCTTTTCTCAGAAGTCAGTTTTTAGTTCTTCCTGATGCTATATTCCTTTTACATCTGTCAAGATGTCAAACGCTAAAACAGGATCATCTTCCTTCTGTCTCTTTTCTTCTATCGTGATTTAGGTTGAGAGAGCCATGGCAAAGCTGGTTAGAAATGTGTCTGAGATGGGTTCTGAGTGATAGGAAGCTTAGCTACTAGCAGAAGGCACAGAAGTATGTAACATTATAACATGCAGTTAACTGGATCCTCTTTTGTGCCCTGGGTCTTTCAGTTTATCTCAAAAGGCAGGCATCAGTGTACTGAAGTCAGTGGGGGAGCCTTGTTGGTTGAGTATAGCTGGGATGTAATTTCACACATGCTTTCTTGCCAAGGAACAAAATTCAACCATTCCAAGAAACAGAGAGGTGACATGGAAATGTACAAATTCAGCAAAGTGCTTTCAATGCTTATTAAATTAAATTGCAAGTAAGTAGTTCCCTCCTACTGGGGTAAAAGATAAGAAAGACAAAAATATGCCCTTTTAGATAGGTTGGCCTCGATAATTACTACATATAAATTATTTACCCCGTGTAATGGAGTAGTTAAGCTAAGGCATTAGATTACCTGAGATCAAACTCTGCCTTGTACAGCCGAGTGACCTTGAACAGATTAATTCTTCTGTGCCTCAGTGTTCTCACACAGAACGGTGATGATCCTAAGACTGTCTCCTCAGGGCTTAGATGAAATAATGCGGGGGAATTGTTTTGTTCAGTCGTTGGCACACAGTGTTTGACATAGAGAGCAATGCCTAGAGAATAATGAAGCCTCAAATGCCCCTGTGGCTCTGTTGAAGAGAGGATTCTGAAGACTTCCCACTCCAAGGCCCTCCTCTCCCACTTATGAGAACAAATATCCAGTAACAAGAAAGCACAAAGTCTTGAGTTCTATCCTAAGAACCCACATTTAAAAAAAGGCCAGGCATGTTAGCACACATTTATAACCCCAACACTTGGGTAACAGAGTTCTTGTGCAAGATTCCTAGCTTACTTGGCTGGTTTCAGGCCCACATTTAAAAATAAAAAAAAAAAGTAAAGTGGGCAGTGCCATAGAAACAACAGGTGAATTAACTTCTGCCCTCCACACTCATGCATGCTTGCATGCACACATACCCTCACACACATGTATCTGGATGTATGTGTGTTCCCAAATGGACATGCACATGGATATACATACATGCAAAGATAATAGGAATTTAGCTTGCTGCCATTCAAATGCTTAGTCATACAGCTAGAATTATAACTTTATATTTTTGAAGGGCATTTTGGATTGTATCCACTTGACAGAATACAGGGACACCTCTGCCTTGTTCCAGCCTGGCACTGACTGTGTGTCTCCACTAGCTGGGGCTGTATTAGCCAGCAGGTGAAAGCTCTCAGAGGTTACAGACTCTTTATGGACAGAGAGAAGAGCGGTTTTGCCATTGCAGAGGAAGCACCACTATCGTGAAATCAAACAATTAGGCACTAATTTGTTTCCTGGCCTGCCCTACATGTCACTGCCTGTGCCGGATCGCCACAGAACATATATTCCTGCTGGAGTTTGGAGCCTCCAGGCCACCTGTGTGCCAATTGCTTTCACTTGGGGTTCTACTCTGTAATTCATCATCGGAGCTTCCCACCCTGCTCAAATGCGCCCTTTGCGGGCAGAGGCAGAGCTAATATACTTTCCAAGCGTGTTTGAATTGCTTCAATAAATCACGGCTGCCAGGGTAAGCAGCTTCATCATTTGGCAGGACAATAAGTTATCTTCATGCTTTGGAGAAACAGGCTCTCCCAGACTTTCATTTGTGTAAATTATAATGCATCATAACCCATTTCCTAAAATGAAATTAAGAAGCTCACAATGTGTGTGTTTTTAAGATACAAGGACATACGCCAAAGATAGCATGTGAGCCAATGAGGGAAGGGGACACTTTATCCTGCCTGGTTTATAGCGGTATTTTATTCCTTTATTATTACCATGGTGATGTGAACATTAAATGCTTGTAGCTGGGGTTAAATTTTGTCTGGCTTTTTATCACCCCAGTGTTTCTGTGAAGACTGCTCTCAGCGAAGGAGGACCAAGCATTCTCCTTATAAAATGAGGATGTTGACAATAAAGCTCCCCTGTGAGGATCCAAGATCAAGCCCCAGGCCAGCACAAGGAGCTAGGTGTGGCAGAGCACACCTGCAACCCTGCACTGGGAGGTGGAGCCAAGCACACCCACGTGCTCACTGGCCTAGCTGAGTTGCTGAGCTCTGGATGCAGTGAGAGACCCTGTCTCAAAAATCAAAGTGGAGAGTGATAGAAAGTGATCAAGGAAGCCCCATCATTAATTTCTGGTGGCCACATGCATGTGCTTAAGTGAGAACACACACACAATCACATACCCAAACACATACACACATGCACACACATATACAAACACTACACACCCTCTCTATTACACACACACACACACACATACATACACAAACACACACCCTCTCTCACATATACACAAACACACACACACAAGCACACATATAAACAAACACATACCCTTTCTCTCACAAAAATACACAAACACACATATAAACACATACAAAAAACACACTCTCTCAAACACACACACATACACACAAACACAAACTCTCTCACACACAAATACAAACGCACTCACACACAGAAACACATTTCACTTAGATATGCCATGTGGAGAGATTGAAAAACTTGTGGCTTGACATAATTTTACCCCTTGCCAGTTGTCAGACAGCTCCTTCAATCAAACAAGTTACAGAATCAAATGATTTCCCACAGTATTCTCTGGGACCATCTTGGACTTTCTCAGCTCCTTTCCTACCCACCAAGCTGAGATTCAGAGAACGCCTGATTTGAATCTTCACGGTACCTGATTGGGAAGATAAATGTATTACATAATAGCACAGTGTCTGAGGTTCCCAACAAGAAAAATGCACTCTACTTTTGATATTGTTTGGGGACTCTGTTCAGAATGATGGACAATAAAGTCTGTTCTTTTTATTGGATTGACTGAAAAGCTGCTTGATATCTATAACCTAATCTACCATCACTTTATACGTGGTAAGAAAGTACTTTTGCCTGTAATTGCACCAATAGCTCAATCTGAGAAAACGATGCCGACAAACAAGCCAGCTTTTAGAATGAACAACTGACGTATCTGTTCTAAAACAGTTTTTGCTTGGCTGTTTTGGGTTTTGTTATTGTTTTGTTACTGTTTATTCTCTACCACTGAAGGTGCAACTCAGTGTTAAGAGACTTGAGCACCCATTAGCTCCTGAGTTCAACCTCTAATACTTCAGAGGGAGAGATAGAGTCAGAAACAGACAAAGAGAAAGACACACACAGAAAAAAATGAAGAAACAGAGAAGCAGACAGAGGCAGAGACAAAGAGGCAGGGACACAGAGAGATACAAAGAGAGACACGGAGACAGAATAAAGGGGGAGACAGAAAGACATAAAGAGACAGAGACAGAGAAAGACAGAAAGAGATGAGAGACAGAAAGAGACAGAGTGACAGAAAGACAGAAGCAGAGACAAAGAGAGACAAAGAGGCAGAGACAAAGACACAGAGAGATAGAGATAGGGAGGCAGAAACAGAGATGAAGAAATGAAAGAGTATTTCCAGCCATTTTATTTTTGAATTAGTCTGAAATCTTTTTTACATTCATCAACAATATGGACTTATGTGGCCTGACATAGAATTTCAGGTTTTGGCACATCTTAATTTGAGCTGTTTTTTTGTTTTGTTTTGTTTTGTTTTTACATCGAAACAGTGACTATTGTGAAGAACTTCAGTAACCCACAAGCCTTCCCAGGCCTCATCTCAGGTCCTCCCAAGCCGTTTCCTAGAGTCAGAGAGGGTGCTGCCTTCACCCCCTTAACAGGTGGACTGTTTATCCACAGCTCACTGGATAATCAAGCTCGTCCTGTGACTTCTGTCTTGACATTTTTTCTGCTTCCTTGGACAGTCTCTGGCTCTCTCAGCTTCCTCCTATCTCAGAGGCCTGCTTCAAACAGCTCATGCTGCTGAAGACTTCAGGGTGCCCCATGCATTCTTCACGTCTGTGCGTGTATGCGTGCACATGCATCCTTTAGAAGAATGGAGCAGAGACATGGCAGTGGAGGTGCACTCATAGAGTCTTCAGGCTCTGAACGTGCAGAACTGCCTTTCTCTGTTGCATCTCCTCTTCTCCCCAAGCCCTCACCTTACCTGTCTCTCTATTCATGTCCATGGGTAGGAGGGTTGACTTCCTCCTTCCTAGAAGTCAGTCAATATACAAAATCTACCTCAAACAGTAAGCGAAAGTATTACTGTTTTCAAAATTATTTATTTTACAAATAACAAGATGACATGGCATTGCCTGATGCTAAGATACTAAGATACAGTTAGTCCACGCCACTTTCTAAACACCAATTATCGGATTATTACTATTCCATCTCTACTGGAGGCAGGAGAAGAGCAGACTGATGCTTGGTTTATAATAATTCATTAATTTTAATAGAAATTTATCTTTGCAAGAAAGAGAAGAGGAATCCCCCCCCTTTGAAGGATCTAATTCTAAGATGCCTAGTACATGGCTAGGACCCTAGGTAGTCTACACCCCATAGAATCAGTGTCCCTACCCTGAGGGACAATAGAGCCCTCATACCCACAATAGAGCCTAATGTGCAAATCAGCCAACACGCATCACCTCAGCCAGAAACTTAGCATCCACTTCCTCAGCAGTCTAAGCCCCTGCTGTCGTTCTTATAGTGCGAGTAGTTTAAAACCTCTTTCCACAGAGTGCGCCATGGCTCTTCTGCACTGAAGAAATTGCTGTCACTCATTTCCGGGATCTCTGGCTGGCCTCTTCTGTAGGCTGAATGCTTTCTCACCTGTGTGCTGGTCACAAGGACCAGGTCTCCCACCCTCAGATAAGATGCTGTTTTTCTCCTTTCTCTCTATGCACCCCCCAGGGGGGACCCTCTGCAGGTTGTGCAGAATACCCATCAAAGGTTCCCCTTCCCTTCCTAAGGGTAGCATAAATAGAGGAGGCCCTTGTACTGTGTGTCTTGGCAACATCAGCACCACGTGTGTTTTTCTTTCCTTACTACGTCTATAGTCTGTATCTTTGCTTATCTCATTTGGAAGAAAGACTTCATGGCTTTCATTTGGCGCTTCGAAATCTCAGGGCTCACTGCCCTTGCACTTTGGGACATGTCTTAGTCAAATGCAGGTCGCTGGCTATCCTGGGTAATCTTGCTTGTCAGCTTGACATACTGAGGAGAGGGGATGCCGATTGAGGCATTCTCTCCATCAGATTAGCCTATGGATCTGGATCGCTAGGCTCATTTTGGAAGGCTAAGCCCACAGCAGGTGGTGCCATCCCTAAGCAGGGAGTCCTGAGCTGTATAGAAGGGGAGGTGAAAGTGAGTCTTGAAGCAAGCCTGTAAGCCGCATTCCTCCAGGGTTTCTGCTTCAAGCTCCTGCTTGAGTGCCTGACCTATCTTCCTAGATGATGGATTGTGTGTGACCTGTGACCTGTGAGCTCTTTGCCCCGCCTCACTCCGTGTTGATTTTGGTCAGTGTTCTGTCACAGCGACAGAAAGCAAACTAGAGCACCTGATCACAGATCATGAAGCCCCCACAGAGCTAGATCTGTTAGCGGAAACTCAGCTACGGGACTGACAGACATGCTGGGTGCCTGAACGTGTGCTTCTCTGTTTCTCTACTCAGAACAGGAGACAATTTTAAATGTACGAATTAGGTATTTCTGGGATTTCTCCACTTGACCTATGGGTGACAGAAACAATGAAAACCACTAAAAGGGAGCCTGTGGACAAAGTGAGACAACCGTTTACTGAAACTCATGAGGTTACTTCCTAGCGGGTGGCTGGCTTCAATTAGAAAGCCCATCCAAAAATTTGCTTCAGGGGTTGAAGGTGCAGATTAATGGTAGAGTGTGCGCTCTGAATCCCTGATGCTTCCAGATATGTCTTTTTTTTTTAACTGATAATTTTATTTTGGCATGCCGAGTTCTACATTTTGTAAGTGTTTAATTGACCGTGACTTACTCTAATTTGTCTTTTCACAAAAAAAGCCAGCTGCCGTGCTTCTAAGTGATGACCATATATGTAGTATTATTACAACAAAGCTTTTATCATTAAACAGGATTTATTGTCAAATTGTCAGCATGTTCTTTAATGGTGGGCATGGCATTCTCCAATCCTAAATCTATTGGGAAAAGTGTATTAAAGAGTTAGTAATGTCACATATTATAAGTGAATTCCAAAGGGCTAGGATGAAAGGTTTGTCTCTGGCATGCCATACTCTTTTAAGCCAAAATGGAAGACAAAGGAGATGGTCCCTGGGGCCAGAAGAAAGCTGAGTGGTTAATGAAAGAATTCACCTTTTAGACCAAAGGAGAATGCAAATATACTACATAGTATACTTCACCGACCAACAGATATACTATGAACAGCAGAACCACCTACAGCATAAAAAAAAAATGAGCTACTTGAATCTCTATTTGAGGTGACTAGAGTGAGCTACAGATATATGTAATTTCTCATTCTGTATTTCCTGGCATGCAAATGAAAGTAGCTCTGGCCTGTCATATTGCAGCTTGTCTACTTGGCCTTGCCATCTGCTGTTTTGCTCTTTTAGGTAGAGTGAACTAAGGTTTTTCATTTTGTAGGTGACACATTGAGCAGGCTTTTACTGGGGACCTGTTCCCTTTCTGATGTTTAAACCATAGCCTTTTCTTCACAATGATAAGGAATCTTGAAGAATAATCTTCCCTGACACAAGTACTCCTTCTCCCCCTTTTATCTTATTTTCTCAAATATTTATCATACATTCGTGTGTGTGTGTGTGTATAAGACAGAGATTATATAGCTAAATCTTGAGGAATAAAAAGCCTGCATAGCTGTTCTTCAAGTAGGAATGACCAACAAAGATAATGCCTGGAGCACAATGAATTTGAAATAACCATTCTTATGAGAACAGGTCAGCTCTAGGATTCTGAGGAAGTGATGACAGTCCCACCCATCCATTCACTAAGAGATCCTGCTCACAGAAAATCAAAGTGGTCCTTGTGGGCTTGCATCCACTAAGGATAGGACCCTGGGGGACAGTAAATTGGTTTGGCATACAAAATGCCTGACCTAAGCCTGATGACCTGAGTTTGATCCCTGGAAAACCTCCATGGTAAAAGTAGAGAATTAGCTCTCCAAAGCTGTCCTTTGACCTCCACAGGTATGTTTTTCACACAGGTGTGCATACTCATGCGTGTGCACGTACACACACACACACACACACACACACACACAAATGAATGAATGAATGAATGAACAAATAAGTGAATAAATAAGCTACATAGACAAATAAGTAAACAAACAAACAAATAAATAAGTAAGTAAGTAAATAAATAAATATATAGGTGTGAAATTTTTAAATGGAATACAATATTCCACTCCTGCTTAGAAACCTGGAATACTGTGATGCAGTAGCTGCCTTATATCTATAATCTTGGTGGTGACACACCTCAGTGTCCTTCTCCTATCACAGCATCTATTCCACATCTCTCTTGACCTTGAAGTTCCAAAAGAAAGAGGCCCCAAGTGTTTTTCATAGCCAAGATGAAATAGTGAATTCTTGGCACAATATTGCTTTGTATTCAAACCCATCCAAGAGCCAACTCATATGCATTCCCAATTTTGTACAGTCTTTGGTTGGTGAGATTCTCTGTGGCTGGCCTCATGCCCTCACTCATTAACATGAGTGACAGCTGTCAGACTACAGTTCTGTTCTTGGTAGTTAGTCATGGGCTGAGACTATCTACATGTATATTTGCAGGTTCCTGGTTGAAATTTTCGGGTCAACTCTCTTTGCTACCAGCAAGGAGAAGAACACGCTCCTGTAGCTAAAGCCTTGTTAAGAAGCAGAAAGGCAGTTTGATATAGACTCACAACCTAAGAGTTGAATAATTGCATAAAAAAAGTATGTGTAGTTTGACTCATAAATGTTAAACGTTGGCTCCTAACAACAAAGGTAAAAAGCATAGAGGTCTTTTGAGAATGCTGGAAAATGTGACCCTTCCACCTCCAGGAAAAGAGATTTTACAGTCTAAGTCTTGGAGACTCACTCCTCAAAGTTCCATGCTTCTTCAATTAATAGAACTCTTGATTAAATAGTAGGCTACAAACCACTCATCTGAACAGTCACTACTTAGTTTCCTTTGGGATTCAAGGTAAATTTACTTCATGCTTTGCTTCCTAGCATAACCCAAACTAGGCTTTTACATTCTCTTAATGTCACAGTGAGGACAGGAATCTACTTCTAGGTACAGACATTCCTAAGAGCTACTGCAGCTGGGCTAGTCAGTCACCTGATCAAGGGATCAACTCTCAGGAAAATGGGTTCCCATTAAGCCATGGGAGTGATAATTATCCCTTTAATGAGATAATACACTTCTCCTTCCCTGAATCTCCACCCTCAGTGCAGTTTGCTCCAGAGCTGCCATGAGGTTCTGTTCATTCTGATCTGAGTCCTAATAAGAAAGAAACAAATTTTCCTTTTTTTTTTTTTCTCTTCTGCCTTTTTATCTTGGACCCTGGTTTCTAAGATATTTTAGGCTTTTTCACCTTCTCTGAAGCTCCCCTCCCTGTTCATCCCCCAAGTGGCTCACCTCCACTTCACCTTAACTGAGGCAGGAGGATGGCACATGTCTTAGCCTGCCTTTCACATCAGTTTTCTTGGTCCAGAGGCAATGCAGGTGCTCTTTTGCTGCTTCTACTTGCTACCACCTGGTTTTACTCTTTAGGAAGAAGTTACCTAAGATCAGGAGGTTACTCTGCTTCACTTGTGAACGCTGTCGTTATGCAAGGCAAAATACTTACATGCATCTGCTCTATACAGGTGTTGTTCTATTTCAAAAAGGCAACAAGACTAAGAAGCCGCTTCTGCAGGGAACTGCAGTCAAGAAACAGAGGGAAAGTAACTTCTAAAAATTATTGGATAACCAAATACTAGCAAAATATTTTTCATGTCCTCCAGACTATTTTATTTTATCTGCTGAATGATACTGATATAGATGAACTTCAATAGACTCCAAGAAAATCAAGTTTATATCAGAAAATATTACTTTTAAAATGATTTAATACCAACTTTTGTTCAGGCTTGATATTATCACTGTAAGTAACAAACGCCTTCGTTATTTAAAGTTAAAGTTCTTATTTTGGCTGCTGCTGTTATCTACTGCCATTCACAAATGGACTCTTTGATGAGTTTGAAGTATGGAATGTCAGCATGGGCTATTCTCAGATGCAAGACCAAATGAAAGATACTTACATGGAAAATGACTTCCTGGAGTGTAAGAAATTTATTTCAATTTATTAGTACCTAAATGTTCCAATAAAGCCATTATGTCTGAACTTTATTAAGTTCTAATCGTAAGTGATCTCAAACTGATTCACAGCCCAGACACTTAGATTTATATCCCACCAATGGTGAAATGGACCAAGTTGGGTTGCAGGCTGGCATTCAGATTGCCAGCTATGCGTTGAGTGGCCAGCTTGTTGATGCCCATTTCAGCAGCGGGGTGTGTTTCTTCATTCATAAAGGATTCATCACCTTCCTGGTTGGACTTCAAATCTCAGATTCTGCATTTCACAGCTGCCGTGCCTTTTATAAAACCTAACCTATAACCACAGCACCCAGGAGGATTGCCAGGATGTGAGGCTTGGTCTCTCTCTCTCTCTCTCTCTCTCTCTCTCTCTCTATATATATATATATATATATATATATATATATATATATACACACACACACACACACAAAGCCAGCATGTCTGTATTCTGTCCAGTGTACCTGCTCTCTGAGGAATAATCCCCTTTTCTTATTCAGTTTATTGTGGGCAGCCTTCTGCATAGTGGTCACAAGCATCTCACATGCATGTTAATTAAAGATTTTTGGGTACCTTGAAACAGCAGCCTGAGCTTGCCCTGGGCTCCTGAATTAATAACAGCCTCAGGATGCAGGGCGCATGCCAGGACCTTGATAAGCTGACCCTCCAGTACTTGAGTGCTGTGGCCGAGCCTGGTATCAATTAGTTTGTGATTGCTTTTGCCTACAGCATTCTGTCCCTCATAAATGCCTGATGTTTTCCTGAAGCTAGCTGAGGAAAGACTCTGACTTTCTTGGCATGTCTTCACCATAAGCATAACATCGTTTGCTCTGGGAGGGTACTGAAATGCTACCTTGAAAACCAGTCAAAACATGGGTCCCCTCAACTGGCTGTGATGGCATGCCCCTGTTGTCCCAGTATCTTGGAGGCAGAGACAGAGGATTACCAGTTTGAGTGCAGTGTGGGCTTCAGGGAGAGACACTGGCTCACAAAACCAGACTAAGGGGCAAACTCCTCAAGGATAAGATCCATTAGTGGGAGTAGAGCCTGGCCAGCAAATGCTAGCCACGGTACATAGTCTTCCCTGAAAGCAAACTACGAATTTCAAAGCACAAGGGCACAACCAGCAAGGACGGAGAGATGGCTTGGGGTTAGAGCACTTGCTACTTTTGCAGAGGACCCAGGTTTGGTTCTCAGCCCTGAAATCACCTCTTACAATGGTCTGTAATTCCAGTTCCAGGCTACCAGATGCCTTGCTTTGGCCTCTGCCAGCAGTATATGTATGACGTGTCCATACATACATGCAAACACTCAAGCACATTAAGAAAAATTAAACGTCTAAGCAGCTTAAGCATTTTCTGTATACAGGACAGCATAGGTAATGGCACCACCTCAGCGGCCTTACCAGACCCTATCTGATTGTTGGCATCAACTGTATAAAGTGTAGGTAACGGGAATGAACATTTGGCCTGGTGTGATAAGTAATTGCCCCAGGATTTACAAGCAATCTAGAAGGCTGGGTCTTGAACATTGTTATCTCTCATAAGGACGATTGGCGCCTTCAAAAGACAGGCAAACAAACAAACCAAACCAAAGGCAGTAATTATGCTTGCTTATCCCCACTCCCCGCAAGCTTCATCCAGCGGACGAGAGCGTGCATCCACCAGGACATCATTAGATGCACCATGGTGGCTCTTAAGTACCAACTAGCTGCTCTCCCACGTAGAGGAGAAGCTGTTGCTGTCATCATTTGTTTTTAAGCTGCCCTACTGTATCCTTCATCATGATCTTATTAATGATGCCAGGCCGCTGAGGAGTTGCTGTTGATGAAATTTCAGCTCATGAACTTTCCAAGGAGCCTCACCTGCGGAAATACCAGTTTTCCTTAATTAAAATTTGATTCTCAAAAGAAGCCACTATATGTGTTTTGTTTTTTTTTTTTTTTTTTTGTAAGATAATAGCACAAGTAATTATTATGCTGTTTCTGTGGCTACGCCTGTTTAGATGTGGACATGGCTGGCTTCGCATCATATCATTGCGAAGGCCGGATCCACGAAGCAGAGGTTCTTGTTCGTGTGTGTCTGTGTGTGCTTGTCTCTATGCATGCTCTGTGGTGTGTGTTACATGGCAGATGTGTGTGTGGTGGCCACATGTAAATATTTGTGTGCACATTGGTAGGCTAATGCAGAAGGTTCTCTGTCACTCTCCAGTTGTTCTTGGGAGAAAGGGCCTTTCACTGAACTGGAAGTACAAATTTTGGGCTAGGCTAGTTGGCCAAGGAACCCCCAGGATCCAGTAGCTCTACTCTCCTATGCTGAGGGAAGGAGGGCAGGCACATGCCGCCATGCCTGGCTCTCAAAGGGTGCTGAAGATCTGAACTCAGATCCTCAGGCTTGCAAAGCAAGCTACCCTACCCACCAAACTGTCTCCCCAGTGCCCTAAGCTGAAGTCCTTCTCAAGATTTTAATGTTCCCATTAAAATACGTGTAGCTCGGGCTGGTTTCAAACTCTCCACACAACTGAGACTGGCCCTGAAATCTGGCTCTTCCAGCCTCCACCTCCTGAGAGCCAGGCTTGCAGCCATAAGGCAGGTTTCCTATCCTGTTTCCACTGTAGGTCAGATTAATGGCAATGTAGAAAAGCCTAACTGCTCAATTATGTATTCTTTGTAAATGTAGCAACAGTGAGACAGAAAGTATTCCTGAAAAGGTGCTTACTGGTTTAATAACAGATTCAGTTACTGCGAGGAGCAGTGATGTCTCTGAAAACAAAAACAAACAAACAAACAAAAAAAAACAAAAAAAAAGAAGAAAGAATAAAAGCAAGACTGAAAATGTTACTGACTGAAAAAACATCGAGTGATGTATTTTATGTTTTGATTCTTTCTTCTCAGGGAAACTTCCTGTGTACATTTAATTCACAGAGGACTCTGAGAAAGATCCCACTTTGTTTATTGTCTTGATGCCTGAACTTGCTTGGGTAACAATGAGTCGTTCTTTATGGTTATAAAAGTACTCCCTGCTCTCTCCTGGAGCCCACTCTGCTCTCCTCTGGTCCTTCCCTTCCTTCCTCTTTTTCCTCCCTTCCTCCCCGCTGACCCTTCTCCCCCATTTTAAAACTATAAACCTTGGAGGGGCTTGTATTTAGATGTGGGAGTCCCTAATTGTGTTACATTTCATTTACCTGACATGGTGGCTGTAGCCATGAACTCACCACAGCAGTGACCCCCTGCATAAGACCTGCCCAAGGCTGAGCCCACCATGTCAATGATTCATTATGGGTGGGAGAGGAAATCATAAGTCTCTACCCCTCCCTAAGGAGCAGCTAAAGGTTATAAACAATAACCTTTATTATAAATGTATTTAAGGGTATAAATAATAACCTTAAATAAAAAGGCACCACTTTTGCCAATGCAGGCAATGCTAATTAATTGTAAAAGGCACAACAAAGATAATTAGACATGAAAGTAGGAGAAGGACTTGGGCAAAAGGGATTTGGTGGGAGAGGGATGATGGTA